>NC_053041.3:184693966-185033460 GCF_002575655.3 Aegilops tauschii subsp. strangulata
CCATCGTGCGCCATTGCTATTTTTGAATTTTGAATTTGGATCTGGATCGCGATTTTTTTGCCCATTTGTTGCTCGTTCTTATGGCTCGTTTTTTTGCACGATATTATTTCAAATTTTGTTCCTGTTTTTGGATCTTGTACGTTCTTGGGCCGTGTTCTTTTGCCGGAGAGGAGTTCGCCGGAGAGGAGGAAGAGGAGGTCGCCGGAGAGGTGCTCGCCTACATCGCCGGAGAGGAGGAGGAGGTCGCCGGAGAGGAGTTCACCGGAGCATCGGAGAGGAGGAAGGAGAAACCATGAGGGGAGCTCACTGAAGAGGAGGGAGGAGGAGCTCACCGAAGAGGAGGGAGGAGGAGCTCACCGGAGAGGAGGGAGTAGGAGCTCACCGGAGAGGAGGGAGGAGGAGCTCACCGGAGAGGAGGGAGGAGGAGCTCACCGGAGAGGAGGGAGGAGGAGCTCACCGGAGAGGAGGGAGGAGGAGCTCACCGGAGAGGAGGGAGGAGGAGCTCACCGGAGAGGAGGGAGGAGGAGCTCACCGGAGAGGAGGGAGGAGGAGCTCACCGGAGAGGAGGGAGGAGGAGCTCACCGGAGAGGAGGGAGGAGGAGCTCACCAGAGAGGAGGGAGAAGGAGATGAAGTGGAGGAGAGGTGGAGTGGAGGAGAAGAATGAAGAGGTAAGGAGGAGAGGACACGCCCAGCCATATATACGGCATAGTAATGGCGCACCGTGGGCAGGTGCGCCATTACTATTTTTTTGATTTATTTTGAATTTTGAAGGCGGGAAGATACTAATGGCGCACCATGGGCAGGTGCGCCATTAGTAACTTTTTTTATTTTTTTGATTTATTTTGAATTTTGAAGGCGGGAAGATACTAATGGCGCACCATGGGCAGGTGCGCCATTAGTAACTTTTTTTTTATTTTATTTATTTATTTTGAATTTTTGAACGCGGGAAGATAGTAATGGCGCACCATGGGCAGGTGCGCCATTAGTAAGTTTGATTTTTTTTGAATTTTTTTGCCTCTCCAGATCTTAAAAGCCCCGTATCTATTTTTCTGTTAGGTTTTTGAAGATTTTGAAAATGTTTAACGGGGTTCCAGAGAGATTTTTCATATAAAATTCGGATGTAACTTTTCGAGTAGATGATTTTTCATATAAAATACTTTTTCATCTGAGTTCGTATGCAAAAGTTATGCCCATTTTAAGAAATTCCAGAGAGATTTTGCAAATAAAGTCAAAATTCATATTTGTTAATTTTCCCAACAACTAGACCACATATCACATGGGAAACTTGTTTTATTTTATTTTTTTGACATTTCCATCATTTTCTTTTATTTTTTTTAAAACTGAAAAGGCGGTCCACGGGGGGGGGGGGGGTGCATTCGGTGGAATGGGCCAAGTTACTAATGGCGCACCGTGGGGGTGGTGCGCCATTAGTAGTTCAACTAGTAATGGCGCACGGTGGGTGTGGTGCGCCATTAGTAGTTGAACTAGTAATGGCGCACCGTCCCACGGTGCGCCATTAGTAGTTTAAAAAATAAAAATAAAAAAAATTTGAAAAAAATTTTTGAAACATAATTACTAATGGCGCATCGTGGGATGGTGCGCCATTACTAGTTGGACTACTAATGGCGCACCATCCCACGGTGCGCCATTAGTACTTTTGAAAAAATTAAAAAAATAATTTACTAATGGCGCACCGTGGATGTGGTGCGCCATTAGTATTTTCACACTAATGGCGCACCAACACATGGTGCGCCATTAGTATATAGTAATGGCGCACCACATGTCTGGTGCGCCATTAGTGACCATATCATCTATAGCCCTTTTCCTAGTAGTGATAACTGTTTTTGTAGTAGTGAAGCACCCATTTAGATGTTCCTGATGTCTATATTACGGCTCAACAGGCGACCCAAGTATTCTATCTACCGTGGGCCTGCCAAACTAATCCAAATCTGAAAGGTTGGGATGTCGTTTATGAAGTGCCGCCACGTACTAGACTATCTCCCCAAAGGAAGAGGATTATGAACCTCACATTAACCCAGACACATATGAAGGAGAATTCTTCCAAGAGACACGTCTTTCCAAAAAGCGTTTCAAGAACCGCTATACTTCACCCCAAAACATTGAAGTAGACAGCGACAGTGAATCGGACATCAACCCAGAGGAGGAACAAGAAGAGCCGGAACAAGAAGAGGTTACTGCTGCGGATGACCTGTCAATGCTTGACCGATTATGTCAAGGTGGCCTTCCACATGTTGATGCCACTGAACCCTATGAGCCCGTCATTGATTATAGTGATGATGATGATTATGCATTTATTGATGATAGTGATCGAGATTATTAGTAGTGTCAGGTATATAATTTTTTTGTGTTGTACTTGATGATGATACACTTAAGTGATATACATATTATTATTCATGTCGGTATTTTTTTATGTTGTACTAATTTCGCTTACTCTTTGTCATGGCAGGTGTTGAAAGATGGTGGGCGCTGGTAAGTTTCTTCTAGTGTTTTGCTTAACAAATGCATAAAGACCTAGACTTAGCCTTATTTCCTCCAATATGCTACCACAATGACCTAGCGTTAGCTTCTTTTCCTCCAAAATGACTTAATAAGCTTACTGTCCTCCAAAACCATCCATTTTACCTAAGTTAGCTCTAAAACGATCTATACTTAGCTTTGTTTCCTCCAAAATGACCTAAGTTACCTCTAGTATGCTTAGTTAACTAGGTTTGCTCAATAATAACATGTACTTAGTTTACTTATGTAAAAAATGGCATAATTAGCTTAGTTAGCTCATAAACAATCCATTTTACCTAAGTTAGCTCTAAAATGACCCATTATACCTTAGTTAGCTCATAAATGATCCATTTTGCCCAAGTTAGCTCTAAAATGACCCATTTAACCTAGACTAACTCCAAAATGATCCATTTTACCTATGTTAGCTCTAAAATGACCCATTTTACCTAGGTTAGCTCCAAAATGACCCATCTTACCAAGGTTAGCTCCAAAATGATGCATTTTACCCAAGTTAGCTATAAAATGACCCATTTACCTAGTTTAGCTCATAAACGATCCATTTCACCTAGGTTAGCTCACAAACGATCCATTTTACCTAGTTTAGCTACAAAATGACCCATCACACCTAGGTTAGCTCTAAAATGATGCATTTTACCAAAGTTAGCTCATAAACGATCTATTTCACCTAGGTTAGCTCATAAACGATCCATTTCACCTAACTTAGCTCAAAAACGATCCATTTCACCTAGGTTAGCTCCAAAATGACCCATCTTACCTAGGTTAGCTCTAAAATGATGCATTATACCTAAGTTAGCTCGTAAACGATCTATTTCATCTAGGTTAGCTCATAAACGATCCATTTCAACTAAGTTAGCTCATAAATGATCCATTTCACCTAAGTTAGCTCATAAATGGCATATACTTCTTCTTCTAGTCACCTATTTCTAACTTTCTTATTTTCCTTTTTGCAGATTTCATTCACTTCACGGAAGCTAGCTTGCTATGATGGAGTGCTTATTTTTTCTTTCATTCTCCTCTAGTATTCTTCTAGCTTGCTATGATGGAACTTGCTATCTTGATGAAACTTTGCGTTGTAATATGTATGGATGGAACAATGTGTATGTGCAACTTGCTATGTATGAATGGATGGAACTATATATGTATGCACGATGAAACTTATGTGCTGGATATGTCATATGTTTGCTGTTAAATAGCCCTGTGAAATATATATATATATATGTCATATATTTGCTGTGAAAATTGCTGGATTAAAAAAAATTAGAAAAAGCGTGGCTTCTTTGCCGTCAACCGCTGATGGCAAAGGCACCTTTGCCGTGCGCCGCGGACGGCAAAGAAGCCACGCGGCGGCCACCTGTGCTCCCTGGGAGCTGACCCATTTGGTCAGTTTGCCTACAGCGGCGGACGGCAAAGGCTTTGCCTACAATGGCAGACGGCAAAGGCTTGTCCCGCAGTGACGTCCAGCTGACGTCATTCGGCGGACGGCAAAGGCCGGATGCTCTTCGCCGTCAGCGGCGGACGGCAAAGGCTGCCGTTAGCCGCCTAACGGACTAACAGCACATTCATTGCCGTCGGCTTTCTTTGTCGTCCGCCGCTGATGGCAAAGGCCCCTTTGCCGTCCGCTTCAGAAAGCAGACGGCAAAGAAGCTCTTTACCGTAGCCTACTTTGCCGGAGCCTTTTGCCGTCCACGGCAGACGACAAAGGCCTTTGCCATTTGCCATCCTTCCCTTTGCCGTCTGCCGTGGCAGACGGCAAAGTAGCTGATTCCTGTAGTGTTACCAGGATGAAAGGACAGAACAATTGAGGAAAAGGTTATGACGCTACCGGAAGAGCCAGAGAAGGAATTATCCTTAAGATCTGAGAAGACCGACACTGTCCGCAATAAGGATGGAGTATATGAGTTTATTATGGAGCCGTAACAATGCTTTTAAGGGTGGTAGCACCCCAGACCCCTGTGATGATCGATGGATTTTGAGAAGGCCCCCAAAACCTAACCTATTTCTTGCTAGCCTCTCTGAATCTCGAGGACGAGATTCATTTCAAGGGTGGTAGGTTTGTAACATCCCAAAATTCTAAATTTTGGAATGTTATAATAAATAGATAGATTTGATTGTTTGTTTGATTGTTGTGTGATTGATTGACTGTAAGTGAGTGAATTTGAAACTTTTTGAAAGTTAAATGAGAGGGAATAAAAGGACTTTCCCAAACTTTCATTTTGCATTTATGATCTGTGGGAATTCAAATTCTTTTCAAATAAAAAAACCCTAGAGAGAAGATGACATGACTTCTTCCATTTATTTAAATGAAAAGGGTTGTGGAAAATATTTGAATTTCATTTGAAAATATTTCAAATTCAGAGACTTCAAGCAACCCAATGATTTTCATGAGAGAAGATAAAATGACTTCTTCAAAATATATGAAATATGAGTTGGGAGTTTAAATAGATCAAATTTAAAGTCCTTTTGGAAATTATTTTCAATTTGGAGTTATTTGGGTTTTATTCAAATTATTTTTCTCCAAAAATAAAATATATCGAAAATAGGGTAAAATGATTCCCTACATCAGCAAATTGGAGAGGAATAAATTTGAAATCCTTTTGGTATTTTTGAAATGATTTTTATTGTATTTTATTAGAGCAGTAGCACTATTTGATTTATTTAAATTTGTGTGGATTTTATTTAACTTTAGGAAAATGTTCATCTTGTAGAAATTCTTTTTCTGAAAATTTTGATATATAATATGCCTATAGTATATTTGTGTCCTATTTCTTTGTGTGTCTTAAAAAAATCCCTTCCCGCCGACTAGGCCGGCCCAGCTAGCCAGACAAGCCCAGCCCAACGCCGCGTCCCCGAGCTCTAGCCGGACTCCGCTGCGCGCACGCCATCGCCGCTGTGCCGCCGCCAGCCTCCTCACGCCCCAACCCCTCGCCGCCCTGCCCCACACTCCACCGCCGCCTTCGACCGTCGCCCGCGCCACCAGCGCACCCGCCGCCCCACGCCGCCTCTCCCCGTGCGCCTTGCCGTCATCCCTGACGACCGGAGCCGCCGACGCCGCCCCTCGCCGCACCCCGCCGTCGCCGTAGTTCATCGGCGCCGCCATCGGTTTTCTCGCCAGAAACCGCCCAAATCGATCGAACTGGTAAGAACCGCCCGGTCCGTTTTTTTGGTTTTCGGTTTAGTAGTCGTTTTTCTAAAACCCCGTTTAGTATATTTAGAGAACGCTCACTGGTTTAGCCTCTGGAGCGAACGAGTTCATAGTTTAGGGTTCAGGAGTGAACGTTCGTTGTTTAGATTTTTTTCTTTTTCTTTTTAATTTCGGCGAGGGACCTATATGTGATGATTCTATTTACAGATTAGTCCCTCATTTTCAAACGACCACATCTTTTTACTCGTTTATCCAAATTCAACGAAACCAATGCCCACTTCTTCGCTATGATCCCCTCTATCCAGTAAAACAACTTAAACATGTTTTGGAAATTTTAAAATTTGAATTAGACCAGATTTGAACTCAAACTTCCTTTGATCGTAACTTGAGTTTTATAATGCCGTTTCAGTTGATTCTTTTTGCAAATCGAAGCTCTTGACCTAAATTTTCTGATAAGGGCAAATTCACATAATTTTGGTAATGTTAGAAATTGTTTTATGTTGCAAGAGTTATTTGCTTGGTTTTGATGTTTTCCGAGTTATCTTTTTCGTTCTTTTCGATGTTTTGAGTGAGTGCTTATGTGTAGTTACTATTGCTTGCTCTCGATAGATTGAACGGAGTGTGACAAGTAGATCTATCATGAGTTTTGAGTGCGAATCATCTTCATCAACAGTACAGGCAAGTTCACACTTTGATCATACGTCTTACTACCCAGTTTTATTGCATTAGATCAATCCTCAAACAATTGCATGGTTAGGATCTGATTAATATGTGGGTTTTGGGAAGTAGTTGATGAGGTAGGATCCTATTGCCTGCATTCAAACCTTGGGAGTTACTTCTACGTTATGCTTATATTGCTATGCTCGTAGACGTGGATTGGGTTTGAGTGTATCCATGACAGATGTGAGATTGTTAATTAATGGTTCAACTTAAGGTGGCAACTTAAATACACATCTGGGTGGATTGAGGCACCTAGGGTATCGAGTGATTGCCTGTATTTTTTTGGAAATCCCGGGGTACCGTGTGATTCTCCTATGGACTGCCACCCAGGCTCAAAGGGATCATAATATTATTCATGCTAGAAACTTCCGTGTGCAGCCACAAGCTATTATGGGCTCTAGCATAGTTGATTAAGTCGTGTGAACTCTTACAGTGGTAGACTAGCAGATGTAGCCGATGTAGGTGTACCGGTCTACCCATCGTAAGGTGCTAACGCTTCTGAAACACTTTGTCTCGGTCATCCATTTCTCAAACACCATGTAGTGCGAGAAATCCAACGGAGGAGATCGAGTCTTGTGGGGAAAAGTGTGCAAACCTCTGCAGAGTGTACAAACTAATCATGATTAGCCGTGTCCCTGGTTATGGACATCTTGAGTATCTAGTTCTTGGATTATCATGTTGATCTCATCACTCTATAAAATTAATTTGTTTGGTTGCTAATGATTTACTTTTAATTGGGATTGGGAGGGGGTTTACCTTCTCAATGTTTTCAACAAACTTTGTAGTTAAATAAAATATATTCCTTTGCAGTAGGGAAAAACTGGCTTTTCGCAAAAACATTATAACCATAGAGCTTTTCCACCAGCCATATATGCATGTAGTGATAGTTATTATTCATCATTATGCTATGGTGTGAATTTGCCAGTACATTCAATGTACTGACCCTTTGTGGCTGCAACGTCTCATGTTGCAGGATTCTTACAACGAGTAAGTGATACGTTAGGGTTACGATTTCTACACTCAACCTTGCCGTTGGTGTTGATGGGAATCCACAACCTTGTTACTTCCGCTATTTGGATTGAGGTAATAGTATTTACGTTACTTTATACATGTGATTTACCTCTGTTATAAATCCTCGAGTACTCTGTGTGTCAGCATACCGATCCAGGGATGACACTTAAGCACAGAGACTTGACCGTCCGAGGTCGGGTCGCTACAATAGGCATCACGTCCGGGACAAGTAGACCGACTCCTGCCTGCATCTACTACTATTACTCCACACATCGACCGCTATCCAGCATGCATCTAGAGTATTAAGTTCATAAGAACAGAGTAACGCTTTAAGCAAGATGACATGATGTAGAGGGATAAACTCATGCAATATGATATAAACCCCATCTTGTTATCCTCGATGGCAACAATACAATACAATACGTGCCTTGCTGCCCCTACTGTCACTGGGAAAGGACACCGCAAGATTGAACCCAAAGCTTAGCACTTCTCCCATTGCAAGAAAGATCAATCTAGTAGGCCCAACCAAACTGATAATTCGAAGAGACTTGCAAAGATAACCAATCATACATAAAAGAACTCAGAGAAGATTCAAATATTGTTCATAGATGAACTTGATCATAAACCCACAATTCATCGGTCTCAACAAACACACTGCAAAAGAAGATTACATCGAATAGATCTCCATGAGAGAGGGGGAGAACATTGTATTGAGATCCAAAAAGAGAGAAGAAGCCATCTAGCTAATAACTATGGACCCGAAGGTCTGAGGTAAACTACTCACACATCATCGGAGAGGCTATGGTGTTGATGTAGAAGCCCTGCGTGATCGATGCCCCCTCCGACGGAGCTCCGGAATAGGCCCCAAGATGGGATCTCACGGGTACAGAAGGTTGCGGCGGTGGAATTAGGTTTTTGGCTCCGTATCTGGTAGTTTGGGGGTACGTAGGTATATATAGGAGGAAGGAGTACGTCGGTGGAGCAACAGGGGGCCCACGAGGGTGGAGGGCACGCCGGGGGGGTAGGCGCGCCCCCTACCTCGTGCCCTCCTGGTTGATGTCTTGACGTAGGGTCCAAGTCCTCTGGATCACGTTCGTTTTGAAAATCACGTTCCCGAAGGTTTCATTCCATTTGGACTCCGTTTGATATTCTTTTTCTGCGAAACTCTGAAATAGGCAAAAAACAACAATTCTGGGCTGGGCCTCCGGTTAATAGGTTAGTCCCAAAAATAATATAAAAGTGTATAATAAAGCCCAATAATGTCCAAAACAGAATATAATATAGCATGGAGCAATCAAAAATTATAGATACGTTGGAGACGTATCACACAACTGACCCCGCAGTATGGATCGAGGATTTTATTCTCCATATCCATATGGCTCGAGGAGATTACCTCCACGCCATCAAATACCTCCCATTAAAACTCAAAGGACCAGCTCGACACTGGTTAAATAGCCTGCCTGAGAATTCCATCGGCAGCTAGGAGGACTTGGAAGAGGCTTTCTTCGATAACTTCCAAGGAAATTATGTCCGGCCACCGGATGCCGATGACTTAAGCCACATAGTTCAACAACCTGGAGAATCAGCCAGAAAATTCTGGACTAGGTTCCTAACCAAAAAGAACCAGATTGTTGACTGTCCGGACGCCGAGGCCTTAGTAGCCTTCAAACGCAGCATCCGTGACAAAGGGCTAGCACGCCACCTCGGCCAAGAGAAGCCGAAGTCTATGGCAGCCCTCACGGCACTCATGACCCACTTTTGCGTAGGAGAGGATAGTTGGCTGGCTCGTAGTAATAACACAGCCAGCGAGACAGGCCCCTCTGAGGCCAGGAATAACACTGGCAAGCTCCAGCGCAATAGACACAAACGCCAAAGCAATGACAACAACACCGATGAAACTACAGTTCACGCCGGATTCACTGGCTCCAAGTCCGGCCAACGGAAGAAGCCCTACAAAAGAAACAATGAAGGACCTTCCAGCCTGGACCGCATAATCGACCGTTCGTGCCAGATACACGGCACCCCGGACAAGCAAGCCAATCATACCAATAGGGATTGTTGGGTTTTCAAGCAGGCTGACAAGTTAAATGCCGAAAACAAAGAAAAGGGATCACAAAGTGAGGACGAGGACAAAGAGCCCCGGCAGCCGAACACTGGGGGGGGGGGGGCAGAAGAAATTTCCCCCTCAAGTCAAAATAGTGAACATTATATATGCTACACACATCCCCAAAAAGGAGCGTAAGTGAGCGCTTAGGGACGTCTACGCGGTTGAGCCGGTCGCCCCAAAATTCAATCCATGGTCGTCGTTTTCGATCACTTTCGATCGTCGAGACCACCCAACTAGTATCCGCCACGGTGGTTCAGCCGCACTAGTCCTTGACCCAATTATTGATGGGTTCCACCTAACACGAGTCCTGATGGACGGTGGTAGTAGCCTCAACCTGCTCTATCAAGACACAGTGCAGAAGATGGGCATTGACCCATCACGAATCAAACCAACAAAGACTACCTTCAAAGGAGTCATACCAGGCATAGAGGCCCGTTGTACAGGCTCAATCACGCTGGAAGTGGTCTTCGGTTCTCCGGACAACTTCCGAAGCGAGGAGTTAATCTTCGACATCGTCCCCTTCCGCAACGGCTACCACGTACTGCTTGGACGAACAGCGTTTGCTAGATTCAATGCAGTGCCACACTATGCTTATCTCAAGCTCAAGATGCCCGGTCCACGCGGCATCATAACAGTCAATGGCAATACGGAATGCTCCCTCCGAACAAAGGAGCACACCGCCGCCCTAGCAGGAGAGATACAGAGCGGCCTTCTCAAGCAGCACCATAATGTGGCTGTCGAGCCCCTGGACATCATCAAGAGGCTCCGGACTACACTGCAGCAGGACAGCACGACTCGTCAAGAGCTCGATTAGAAATTCGGCCTCCGTCCCAGTCCCGACGAAGTAGTGGCATTCGCACCACGTGTACATAACTACGCACTCAAAATCCCATGGACATCGACGGAGGCATAAGCTAACCCGGGATCTACAGTTCGGCTAGACCAACCCCGGACATACATACTTTCGCCTTTTCTTTTTATTGCAGATTCCTTTTCCCACGGGCTTGCTGACCGGTCCCTTCGAAGGATCGACATATATAAGGAGGCAAGCAGCATAGGTGCATAGAGTAACCTCTATACGTCTTCTCGACGGTATTATATTTATTTCCCAGGACCCGCACGCTGCGCCCTCTTGAGTCCGGCATGTTAAATAGCCCGGAGGCTTATCGCACTATTTGTACAAGATACGCCTTGACGTATCCATCCAGTCATAATGAAAATGGTTTGCAGCCCAATTTCTATGGTTTTAGCCTCTTACTTCATTTTATTTCGTTCTGCTTATCGGCTGCATCATTATTCTTTTATACGTCTCATATTCGCCAGGGGCTACTTATCGCCCCACAACACGGCAGCAAAGACCGAACACTTCTTATATATATAAGTTCGGCACCCCGAATTTAGCATTATATGCATTGGCTCCGAATCATGTCTTTGGTCAATAGTTGGGTTGCCCGGCTCCTGTGCTTGCTACACTACGTTGCGCTCTATCTGCTAGGGTAGTAAAGGGAGAACTACTGCGATTGTGCCCTGCCTTTGACCGGATGAGCACCTCAGTAGAGAAAGCCGAAAACTGACTGTCATGATATGGCGAGAGCCGGTCAGCTGTTCAAGGGTTATAAAATCGTTGGAGATTTTTTCCGCGTCACGCGACGGATCGGCCCTTCCCGATCAAGATGCTGACAGCACCCTGGCTTGGACCAGGGGCTGCACACTTGCTTAGTTATAAAACTCCTATGGCTAAGTGAGGGCGTTTAAGCCGTACAGTCTGATTTCCTTGTTCGTTGCGCTAAACAACTACTCCAAAGGACCATATAATTGGATCAAGATTGTTTAGAATCCATCCCAAACACCTCCGTTCTACCTACGTGAGGGCAGAAGCCGACGACTGGCCAACCCTCAGATTACAAATAACACGGCCGGACAGGAGGAAACAATTTAAAGCATAATAAAATTATTTTACAAACACCGGCTTTGTTCCCATAATACAAGGCAAGGGCAAAATGAATACATCCATTCAAATACAATGTCCTGCGAACATTGCGCCGCCACAAGTCGATACCCCTCTATGACATGCGCGAAATATCGCTCGGGTGTACGGTGCTCCTTGCCCTCCGGCGGCCCGGTGGCAACTTCAACATCGTTCATCTTCGCCCACCACATCTTGCAGCGAGCGAAGGCTATACGGGCACCTTCAATACAGGCGGAGTGCTTGATGACGTCCAGCCACGGACACGCCTCCACCAGACACCTCACGAGTCCGAAGTAGCTGCCGGGCATAGCTTCGGCTGGCCATAGCTGGATTGTCAAATCCTTCATGGCTAGTTCGGCCACCCTGTGCAGCTCCACCAGCTGCTTCAGCTGATCGGTGAAGGACACGGGATGCTCTGGCGTCGCGTACTGCGACCAGAATAGCTTCTCCGTAGAACCTCATCCTTTGGCACGGTAGAACTCCGCAGTGTCTGATACACTGCGTGGTAGATCAGCAAAAGCCCCTGGGGAACTCCGAACCTGGGTTAGTAAAAGGTATTGCTTCTCCGCATACTTGCTTTGCATCTTAAATGACTTACCCGCCGTGATCTTCTTGGCCTCCTGGATCTCCTGGAGGGCGGCATGGGCCTTGGTGAGTTCGGCCTCTTGAGCCGACGCATCATTCTCCAAGGTCTCACATTTTTTCACCGCATCTTGGAGCTCCTGTTGGATTTCTTTGAACCGGGCCTTCAGCTTCTTACGAGCGGCCTGCTGCTGGACAGCTTTTCCCTCGGCCTCGCCCAAGGCCTTCCTAAGGGCCTCGACCTTGGTCGCGGCTCCTGCACATATTACGATACTACAGTCAATATACATCGCCTACGCTTTTTGAACATACAGCAAGTCGTTATTTACCTTGCTTCTCCTGGAGCCGAACCCTAACCTCGCCGAGCTCATTCTCGGTCTACTCCAGCCTTTGCCTCAATTCAGAGACTTCGGCAGCATGCGAGGTTGCGGCCAACAGCGACGCCTGCTTATGCATACATGCTATGTTAGTCTCCTGCAATAGATCCTCTGTCCGGTTCTTCTCGCCGGACAGTGTCTCAGGGCCTACTGACTACAGGGGTTTTATTCTCTCAATGTCACTTACCTCAAAACCTGTCAACAAGCTGCTGCAGATTTCGTTCAGTCCACTCTTGGTGGACTGAACCTTCTCAATCACCGCGCCCATAAGGACACGGTGCTTGTCCATAACGGGGGCGCCTCGTAGCGCCTCCATCAAGTTATCCGGTGCCCCTGGATGGAAAGGGACCACCGGCGGAAGCGGCGCACCCCCCTCCTTCAAAGGGGGCTGCTCGCCCGACTCCAGAGCCATATGGGTCTCCGGAATCGTATTCGGCGGAGGGCCGAACTGAATACGGCCCTCCTCGACAGTCTTCATGGGGATTGGCCCCTTCATGTGTCCGGCAGTGGAGGCCTCGCATTGTGGCGCCTCCCGGACAATGTCCTGGACTCCTCCCTTCGGAGCGGTCCTCCGGGACAACACTTCGCTGTCGTCCCCAGCCCCGGGGGAGTAAGCGGGCGGTGGCGACTGGCTCGCCATCTCCGATGAAGCTGACGAACCTCCAGACAAGGATCGCTGGATTAGGTCGCGGGCCGGACTGCAACAGTACAGTTCACTACATCAAGATAATGGAAAGAAAGGGCAGGATGTGCGCATGAGCGAGCCCTGTCACTTATGATGCGGCCTGGGGCTTAGTGCGGGGGCGTCGTTCCAGACTACTGTCAACGTCCCACGTGGTATTGACCGCTGGGACGCCCTTCCCCTTCTTGGGCGTCTCCGCCTCCAGATGCGCCGGAGCCGCCCTCTTCTTCTTCTTCTCCTCGGGAGGAGGGTTGTTCTCCTCCTCCTCTTCCTCCTCGTCATTGTCCTCAGGGATAGAGGAATGGGCCTCGTCGTCTTCGGATGTCGCGTCCGAAGTGCCCTTGCGACGGGGGCCACTCTTGGCCGCCTTGGCCTTCTTCTTGGCCTTCTTCTCCGGCGCCTTGTATGGCGCCGGCACCAGCATCTCCGCTAGGCGCGGGATGACCGGTTCTTCGGGCAGTGGAGCCGGACACTGGATCCGCTTCGCCCTCTCCATCCAGTCCTGAAGGAGCCATAATAAAAGCTTAGACATCATCCTCGAAACAATAAGGTTGGGGATACGGCAGAAATAACGTACCTTGCTGGCGGGTGTGTACAATACTGACCACGGTCCGAATCCGTGACCGGTGGTTTCTCGTTGCGCTTGAAGAGCGACTTCCATGCACCTTCGTGCGTAGTCTCGAAGAGCCTCACCAGGGTCCGGTGCTTCTTCGGGTTGAACTCCCATAGCGGGCAGCTTCGGCGCTGGCACGTAAGGATCCGGCGAACCAACATCACCTGGATCACGTCGACGAGCTTAATGCTCTTCGTTACCATGCTTTGAACACGCGTTTGGCAGCATTATCAGCTCGTCAGGGGAACACCAATCCAGGCTCTTCTCGACCCAGGAGGTGAGTCGCATAGGAGCACCGGAGCGGAATTCGGCTGCCGTGGTCCAGGTGGTGCCGCGTGGTTCTGTGATGTAGAACCACTGCTTCTAGCACTCCTTTACTGTCTCCACAAAAATGCCTTTCGGCCAGGAGACGTTGGGCAGCTTGCTCGCCATGGCTCCTCCACACTCTACGTGCTGGCTGTCCACCACCTTCGGCTTCACGTTGAAGACTTTGAGCCACAGCCCAAAGTGGGGTTGGATGCGGAGGAAGGCCTCACACACGACGATGAACGTCGACATGTTGAGGAAGGAATTCGGGGACAGATCATGGAAATCTACCCCGTAATAATACCTCAGCCCGCGGACGAAAGGGTGAAGTGGAAACCCCAGACCGCGGACGAAATGAGGAAGGAATACTACCCTCTCGTTGGGCTCCGGCGTGGGGATGATTTGCCCCTCGGCCGGCACGCGGTGGGCGATCTCCTTCGCCAGATATCTGGCCGCTCGGAGCTCAGTAATGTCCTCCTTCTTGACGGAGGAAACCATCCACTTGCCCTGACCTCCAGATCCGGACATGGTTGCTTAAGTGGAAAGGAGACGAGAACTTGGGCGCTGGAGCTCGAGGTCGGGAAGCCGGAGATAGAGAGAAAGCGTGAGAAGAGGAAGAGGGAATCCTTATCCTCTTATAAAGGCAACAAACATTAAACGCCTCCTCACTCGCCTTGAGATTCACCCATTCCCAAGGGCTGTGCAAACGGCACGGTTTGGTTACCCATGCCCGCATTGATGAGAATCCCGCAATAAGGGGACACGATCTGTGCTTCGACAAGACATGCCAATAGCAACCGCATCTCGAAACGTGGGATGGCAGAAGAAAAACGGTTTGAAATTATAACCGGACAGACGCGACGCCGTGTTGTAAAAAAGCTGTCAACAGATTAGATTCGTGCAAATATTATATTCTCTCTGCGGTTGTGTGTGGTGTATAACAGGTTCGGATACAATCATCACGTCCGAAGACTATCTTGGAGTTCGGGAAAAAGGGGAACCCGCCTTGCAATGCCGAAGACAATCTGCGCGCCCGACTCCTCGTCATTGAAGCCAGGTTCACGGGCTACTGAGGGAGTCCTGGACTAAGGGGTCCTCGGGCGTCCGGCCTGTTATCCATGGGCCGGACTGATGGGCTGTGAAGATGAGAAGGCCGAAGACTATACTCGTGTCCGGATTGGACTCTCCTTGGCGTGGAAGGCAAGCTAGACGACCGACTATGAAGATTCCTGTCAGGACCCCGATTGTAGGCCACACCGATCTAGCATCTAACACCTCATATCACTTTGCGGCCTCACGCACGGTATTCCCACGGGTGTCGCCTTACCATGGCCCCGCACTGTTTGCGCCTTTTGGCTCACGTATGTGATAGTGTCGCTAGCATCCATATGACAGAGAACCCGGGCCGACATGACTAGTCGTGAACCCAAAGTGGCACTAACTTACAGGGAAAGGCATACATGACCCAGCAACGAATGTGTCGGTCATCAGCGAGTGAATTCAGGCTGTAGCAACTGGGCTAGCAGGACTCCGGGAATCCGGGCTGTAGCAAGCTAACAGGACTCCGAAAGACACCGCGTGACATTTCCCCGAAGGGACAGACACAGGATCGAAGAATGACACATGCCGGCCAGTCTAAGTGTTCCAGAGCAGTAGTTCTGGGCTAGCAGGACTCCGGTAAACCGGGCTGTAGCAGACTACCATGGCTCAGTGGAAGCACCAGACTACATTTCCCCATAAGAGAGGCTACGAAGGATAGACAACTAGGTTGTCGGATCCCACACATACCAAGCATTTCAATCATACACAAAATATGCCCGATATGTGCAAGTACTACATGGCATCACAACAAGACTCTACGACTCAGAGTGTTTATTCATTAGGCTCCGAGGAGCCAAGTATTACAAACATGGTCTCATGACCAACATACAGAGCATACAAGCATCAAGTGGAAGCATAAACATGTCTGAGTACAGACAACTACAAACAAAAAAGGCTGAAAGCCTGATTGTCTACAAGACCCTCCCAAGGGTACAAGATCGTAGCTGAGGTATCAAGCTAAATGTCAAAGTCCACGGGGAACTACTAGCAAGACTGAAGTCTCTCTGCAAAACATAAAATAAGCAAACGTGAGTACAATGTACCCAGCAAGACTTACATCCGAACTATCTACATATGCATCGGTATCAACAAAAGGGGGATGGTGGAGTTTAACTGCAGCACGCCAGCTTTGACTCGGTGGCTATCCTGAACTACGACTGGAAGTAACTTTTTTGAGGTTGTGCACACGAGTCCACATATTCACCATATCAATACACCACTATGGATCCGCTTCCGTCTCCCTACGAGAAGGCCATCCATAGCACTCACGCTTATCTTGCGAGTTTTAGAGTATCCACTTTCACTTGTCTATGAACTGTTATAGGCAACCCAGAAGTCCTTTACCGTGGACGCGGCTATTCGAATAGATCATTTATAACCCTGCAGGGGTGTACTTCTTCACACATGTTTCCACCACTTAGCGTTTGCACACGACATGTGCTCGGCAGACTTCAAGCGAAATACGATGTGGGTGTAGACCACGACCTGACTAACCACACAAGTGTCTAGTCCAGGTTTATCGCCTATTCGGGTTCCATCCGCGAGGAGATCCGGCCGGGGTTTCGCTCATAGCCCCAAACGATGTGTGCAGGGTTCCCGAGACACCAAACGGGCGCCCAGTACAGCGTGCCACGGTGTCTACCGCATCATAGCCTACCCCTAGGGTCAGTGCTACGCACGGCCTCCAACACATATCCTACAAACACCAGAAACTAGTTGCAACTCCTGGACAGAGGACAGGGGCGGTTAATAAGTCGAGCGGGGTCATATTTCAGGTCCCAATGTGTGGTAGTAGCTGTTCATGGATCACAAACACAGAACTCAGTTCCTGAGGACGGTTTCAATGAGACAACCCACCATGTACTCCTACATGGCCTCTCACCGCTACCTTTACCAAATCGAGTTCACACACTTAGATCTCAACAGTAGAACATGTTCACACACCTCCAATTCATCCCCGATGAATCATACCTAACTCAACTCTAAGCAGTAGCAGGCATGACAAACAAGCATGAATGAGTAGGCACATCAGGGCTCAAACAACTCCTACTAATGCTAGTGGGTTTCATCCATTTACTGTGGCAATGACAGGTCATGCAGAGGAAAAGGGGTTCAACTACCGCAGCATGTAATAGTTGAATCGTTGTTGTCCTAATGCAGTAAAAGAGAGCAGGAGCGAGAGAGTGGGATTGTATCGGAATGAACAAGGGGGTTTCGCTTGCCTGGCACTTCTGAAGATAGCATTGAGTCTTCATGAGTGTCAACGATCGCAACGTCGGAACAACGTCTACCGAGGGGGAACAACACCGGCAAACAGAGAAGAAACACAATCAATCAATGCACAATATGATGCGTGATCATGACATGGCGACATGCTGTGATTTGAGCTAATGCAGCTAAGAACAGAAGGGTCTGAGCTTATTTGAACAAAAGATTCAAATTCAAACTCAAACTATGAATTTATAAAGTGCATTATCATGTTTTGATATGAACAGCAAGGTTAAGTTGCTTTGTCATGCATGAGACCAGTACCAATGGATAGATTGGATTTTTCTGATCATTTTTCATATATAAATTATTTCATTTTGAGCTACGGTTGAATTACTATGATTTTTAGAAGTTTAGGCAATTTTCTGGATTTTCTAATTATTTAGAAATAAACTAATTGCAGAAAATGCATTGCTGCGTCAGCACTACGTCAGCATGACGTAAGCGAGTCAACGTGGCAGCCCAGGTCAAACTGACCTGTGGGTCCTGCGTGTCAGTAGCTAAGCTAAACTAGCTTGGTTTAGTTAACCCTAATCTAGGTTAGTTAGCAGGGCAGCCCCACATGTCATGGACTCAGGGGGGTCAAACATTGGTCAAACAGGGTCAAACCCACTGGCGACTTGACGCCGGCGAGGCCAGTTGTGGCGGCGAGCCTCGGGTTTGCGTCTCCGGCGACCAAACGGCCGGCGGAGGGCATCTATGTGATGCGAACGCACGTCCGCATCGAGTAGTGGTGGTGGTTGGGCCTGGGGTGGCCGGAGTATTCGCTGGCGATGACCTCGGCGATTGCCGGAGCACGGGTGAGCTCGGGGTCGAGGCTAAGGCGGACGAGTCGGCACTTGGGAGGCATCTACGGGCCCTACGCGACGTGGCGAGGTCATTGGACAGGACGGCTGAGCCGTTGCGTGGCCGGAGCCACGTCGGCGGCGAGCTCAGGCGGCGGCGCGTGCGATGTGCTTGGTGCGGCGACTACGGCGAGTGGCAGAGAGAACAGAGACGGGGAGGATGGTCAGTGGCTCATGGCGGATGCAGTGAAGCAGACGGCGGGCTTGGAGGAGGTTAGAGCTGAGCGAGGCGGTGAGGGGGATCTCCGGCGACGGTAGTCGGGGACGAGCTCGGTGAGGCCAGAGGAGCGCGCCCGGCGGCGAGTGGCAGAGCGAGGAGGTCGAGGACGTCATGGCGGAGCTCATGGACCGGTCGGGGAAGCAAGGGGGAGGCGGTGGACACAACAGCAGCGAGCGGGAGCAACGGTGGCGCTCGGGCACGAGAGGGAGAGAGGACTAGAGGAGGGGAGAAGCACGCGAGAGGTCGAGCGGGTTCGGGCGTCTCCGTGGCGTCGTCTGGGCATGTCGGGGCAGCGGCGGGAAGGAGGACGTGGCACGGCGCGTGGTCGCGCGTGTCGGACACGCGCCTCTCGTCCTTCTAGCGAGAGGGGGGAGATGACTGGCAGAGCTGGTGGGCTGGGCCACCAGTTGGGCTGCCAGGTGGGCTGCTGCTACAGGTAAGAGGCCAGGTTAATTAGCTTCTCTCCCTCTCAGTTTTCTGTTAATGTTTTTCTATTTTTCTGTAACTTCTGGGCTTTATTAAAAATACCAAAATGTTTACAAAAATCCTGAAAATAATTGTGGGCTCTGTTTGGAATATTCCTAGCAACCCTCATTTAAGCTCAGAATTAATTTAGCATTTAAAATATTATATAGCATTTAAATGCCCAATTGCAAATAGCATTTGATTTAATTCAGTGACCTTATGTGTCCTAGAAAAATGTGCACCATTTTTGTTAGGGGTTCTAGACCAAGGCAAAGATGATGAACATTTTAGAAGGGCATTTCAGGTTCATTGAAAAAGTTTCCGTAAACCCTAGTTGGTTTAAGGGGGTGCTGGGGGTTTCTGTCATCCTCATTTCAACTTTTAGAAATTTTAGACATGATGCATGATTGCAGATGCAACTATTTCACTTAGGTATTCTAGGGCTGTGACAACTCACCCCCACTAAACAAGAATCTCGTCCCGAGATTCAAGACATGAGGTAAGAAGACAGAGGGACACAAGCTAACACAATCTTCACGATCCAGATGTCTTTCTTGAGGGTGTTGATTCATTAGATCACCTTGATCTCAACGTCTTGCTTTGAGAACTACATCCAACATGACAATGAGTAGAAAGGGAAATTTTGGAAGAATCAATCTTCCTGAGGTTCGAGCAACTTAGGATCATCTTAATGATCACAAGATCAACTCATGGAATGGGACATAGAAACATCTCTGGAGCTGAGAGGCAAAACATGCATCAGGAGAGACGGAAGAAACAATTGATGAGGGTTTCAAAGTAGCGAGGAAAAATTGCCATGATTCCATAACGGGGCACCTTAGGGAAGGTGACTCATAAAATTATCCCCTTAAGTGGCAAAAAGAATTACTTTTGATGCATAGATCATTGAAACTCTCTATACCAGCCTATGGAAAATCACAATCGATCATTTGAAGGAATTTGAAAGAATGGCATACTCAGCTTGGAAAGGAAACTAGAGTTATAAGACAACTCGGTAAATGGAAGGCACATTCCAATTGATACCGAGGATGTAACCTAGTGTCTGAGCATGCTCTCAAGAACTTGAGCATTTCCATATTCATCAAGGTTTTACCAACATCCGTGGCAAGGATCCCGGCAACACGACATACTACCTTGATGACTAGTGATGGATGATGCAGATACAAAGGAAGATAACACCTTCTTAGACTTCCCCTTAGCGAGGCTAAGGAAACAGAATCAGGATGATCGACCGAGAGACATTTAGCACTCCGCTTCTAATGTTCTCCTTGATGTGCTAGCGTAATCCATTCATAGATATGGTTTGATATCTAGAACATCAAGTAAAAGGTCGGACTTCGGGAACACAAAAATCCATAAGGAACAACTATTGGAATAAATTCTATGAGATCCTTATGGGGAGGTGGCCAACTTTCTCAATCAAGATACTACAATAATAAGTCTTCCGGTTGGGTGTATTGGCCACAACATCCACCTTACTGGGTTACAGAGAGACCAAAATTATAGTTCTTGAGAAACGTTCCAACCATCATATCTACCTGAGATTCAGATCTGGTTAGTGTCAGGATAATCTAGACTCATCGGGCCTGGAAAGAAAAATGAAAGTTTGCAACACAAATCGACGAGATGACGTTGCGAGATTCTCGGGGGAATGAACTACGGTAGTAAGCTCCAAAACATGAGCTGGTTCTACTACAAGCATGTGAACACGCTGTCCTAGACAAGCATGGTCACCTGGTAGTCTTACAACGAAACTCTACGGAGTTCAGGGGGGAACCATCAACGAGGATATCGAAGTCCTTGCGTAAGTCTAGCTCTTAAGAAGAAACTTCTTCTCCTTGAACATATCAATCAGTGGCTTGGTGTGCTAGGGACACATATGGAATGGAGGTAGCGATCCTATCAAACCATAGAATACTTCGCACATGCATTACTAACTTGGGATGACTCCAAAGGAAGCAAAAACAAGCTTTCTCGAATCCACGGCGGCAACTTGCATCAGATGCACATGAATTAGAGGAAGTCACATCTTTCAACCGGACATATGCTTCATGAACGGGACATGAGGGCAATGCTTATAAAGTTTCCAACACTAGTGTAATGTTCAACATGAATCATGGGGGAGACAA
The DNA here is from genome assembly GCF_002575655.3 of Aegilops tauschii subsp. strangulata. Taxonomy (NCBI): domain Eukaryota; kingdom Viridiplantae; phylum Streptophyta; class Magnoliopsida; order Poales; family Poaceae; genus Aegilops; species Aegilops tauschii. The sequence goes on from NC_053041.3 coordinate 184,715,064, forward strand.
AATGCTGCTGATGGGCTCAACAGCAACTCATTAGAATTTCCATATCACTGGACTTCCACCATCATGTGAACATGGTGATAGCATTGGTCAGACCAAAAGATGTAATGGTGTATGCTCGAGGGATCAACCACGAGTAAGACAACATTATGAACATCGTTGGTTCTGATTTGACTTGACGATAGCCCATACTCAAGTCAAAGTTTTGACAAGGCAATAGATCCAACAACTGATTGCGAGGACCAATCGATGGAGATATCATCTTTCTTCCACACACACACACACACACAAAGATATCCCTTAACATCAACTAAGTCAGACAAGCTCTTATCTTCCAACTCTCCTAGTTGTTGTTTGGCTTAACCAACTAGCTCAGGGGGTATCCCACACAGATTCTTGGAGAATGGGTGGTTTGGAGGAAAACCAACATGATCATGAACTCAACATAGCGGTCAGGTGACAACCTGGTAATACTTCCGAGAAGATATTCGGAACATCACGAACCACCGATATGTTACTAAGCTCGAGAACAATCTTGTAGCGACCAGACCTCAAACAGTCTGTGCTGTTGTGCACCAGTGTCATCCCTGGATTAGTATTGCTGACACGCACAGTACAAATGGAGGATTTATAACAGAGTAGCAATCACACACTTATTACAATGAATATCTCAAAAGAGAATAAGTATGATAAATATGGCTTAAGGCCATCTAAAAACGATAACAGCGGAAGGCTTCGAAGATAAGTGAGTCCATCAACTCCAATGGCATCAATGAGTATAAGACCACGACCTAAGGCACCTTACTCGTCGTCTCAAAAGTCTGCAACATGAAACGTTGCAGCCCGAAAACGGGTCAGCACATGGAATATGCTGGCAATATAACACATAGAGAATAATGAACATACTAATGCTATACTACATGCATATACGGCTGGTGGAAAGCTCTATGGTTACGGTTTTGCGAAAAGCCAATTTTTCCCTACTGCAAAGGAATAAATTTTATTTAACTATCATGGTGGTTGTTAAACATTGAGAAGGTACCTCCAACTCAATCCCAATTAAGTGTCATCATTAACCCAACAAAATTAATTAAAGTAACATGATGATGAGATTCACATGATAATCCAGGCACTAGATACTCAAATTGTCCATAACCGGGGACACGGCTAACCATGATTAGTTTGTACACTCTGCAGAGGTTTGCGCACTTTTCCCCACAAGACTCGATCGCCGCCGCTTGATTCTCGCACTGCATGATGTTTGAGAAATGGATGACCGAGACACAGTCTTTCAGAAGCGTTAACTCTCTACTCCGGGTAGACCGTACCACCTACATCCCCTACATCTGCTAGTCTACCTCTTCGAGAGCTCACACAACTTAATCAACTATGCTAGAGCCCATAATAGCTTGTGGCTGCACACGGAAGTTTCTAGCATGAAAAATCTCATGATCCCTTTGAGCCTGGGTGGCGGTCCATAGGATGATCACACGGGTACCCCGGGATATCCAATAAAAAAAACAGGCAGCACTGGGTTCCCCAGGTGCCTCAATCCACCCAGATGTGAGTTTTAGTTGCCACCTTAAGTAAACCATTATTAACAATCTCACATCTGTCATGAATATCTCTCAAACCCAATCCACGTCTACGAGCATAGCATGGCAATATAAGCAACGTAGAAGTAACTCCCAAGGGTTTGATAATAAAACAGGGCAATAGGTTCTACCTCAACTACTTCCCAATACCCACAATTTTAATTAGATCCTAATCATGCAATGTTTGAGGATTGATCTAATGCAATAAAAACTGGGTACGGAAAAGTATGATCAAAGTGTTACTTGCCTTGCTGATGATCCGCGAAACCTAGAGATTCGAAGTAACAAGCGGCGCACTCCGGGTACTCTATCGCAAACAAACAAGCAAACAATAAGTACTCATCTAATGCACAGGTAAAACTCGAATAAAAGATACAACCAGAAAGTTCAACTTAAGAACTCCGGTTTGTAAAAAGAATCAAATCGAACGAAGCAACGAAAGTCAAACGGCGAAAGAAACAAGCTTCGTTTACTAATCTGGATCTAGGTCAAATTTTACAGTAGCAAAAACTTGTTTGAGTAGGTTAAACGGAAAGAGAATTTCGAGACAGAACTCTAGGCGCTTGAATCGCCTGATTCCGATAAACGAGCGAAAAGTTAAACGAAAACGAAGATCCGATCAGGAATCGGGATCTGGAAGATCGCGGAAAAATCCGACGAAAAAGAAAACTGACGAACGAACGTTCGTTAACAGCGAAAATCCGACGAACACGTTCGTTAAAACGAACGGGTCGGTGAACGTTCACTAAATAATAAAACCGAAAAAATAAACCGATCTAGGGTTTAGAAAAAAACGAACGGTTTTTTTTAGAAAACCAGCAAACGGCGGCGGCTCGGTACCTCTTCGGGACGGGCTCCGGCGGGGTCGGCGAGGCTCCGGCGGGGGCTCGGCGAGGGCGGCTTGGGGCGGCGGGGCTCGGGCGGAGCGAGGGGCGGCGTCGGCGGCGGCGCACGGCGAGCGGGGCGGCGGGCTCGGGCGGCGGCGCTGCGGGCTCCGGCGGGGTCGGCTTGGGGCGGGGACGGGGTGAAGGGGGGGGGGGGGCGGCGGCGGCTTATAAGAGAGGGGGGCTGGTGGCTTGGGGGGGCAAGGCGGCGGCGGCCGTGCTCCAGCGGACTCGGGCGCGGCGACGGCTGCGTGCGCGCGAGGGAGACGAGGGAGGTGGGCCGGCCGGCTCGGCTGGGCCTCGGCCCGGTCGGGCGCGGTGGGTTTTTTTTTAAAATATTCCGCCGAAATCAAAAAAAGTTCGCAGAAAAATAAATAAAAATCCAAAAAATGATAAAACAAATTTTCCCCGTCTAATTAAAATAATTAGAACAAGGTGAACATTTTTTGACACAAAAATGCAGTTTTGAAAACGTGCAATTTCTTTTTAATGCAATTAAAATTGCAAATAAAGTCCGAGTAAAATCCAATATATGATTTTAATATTTTTCCTCCAATATTTCAATTGTTTTGGAGAAGTCATATTTTCTCCTCTCATTTATTTTAATGTGAAATATTTTTCCGGAGAGAAAATAATTAAAACCAAAATCCTCGTTTTATTATTTGATGAAAATCAAATATGAAAAATCGGGAAAATCCCCAACTCTCTCCGAGGGTCCTTCAGTTGCTTAGGATTTATCGTGGATTTGCCAAAATGCAATAAAATATGCTATGCAATGATGATCTAATGTATAACATTCCAAATTGAAAATTTGGGATGTTACAAACCTACCCCCCTTAAGATGAATCTCGCCCTCGAGATTCGGGTTGGCTAGAAAATAGGTGAGAGTGGTCCTTCTGTAGATCTTCCTCTCGCTCCCAGGTGGCTTCATCTTCCGTATGGTGACTCCATTGGACTTTGCAAAACTTGATAACCTTACTGCGGGTAACTCGGCTGGCATATTCAAGAATCCTTACGGGTTTCTCCTCATAGGTCAAATCACTTTCCAGCTGAATCGCTTCCAGTGGCACTGTATCTCTCAGTGGTATCTCAGCCATCTCTGCGTGGCACTTCTTCAACTGGGAAACGTGAAATACATCATGAACTCCTGACAATCCTTCAGGCAATTCCAGCTTGTAGGCAACTTCTCCCATACGTTCCAAAACTCTGTATGGTCCAATAAAATGGGGTGCTAGCTTTCCCTTAACTCCAAAGCGCTTCACTCCTCGAAGTGGCGATACTCGCAGATAAACTCTGTCTCCGACTTCATGAACTGTCTCCTTACGTTTTGAATCCGCATAACTCTTCTGCCTGGACTGGGCTACCTGAGCCTATCGCGAATCAATCTCACTTTCTGTTCAGACTCCTTAATCAAATCTGGTCCAAACAACTGACGGTCTCCAACTTTGTCCCATAACAACGGTGTTCTACAGCTCCTTTCGTACAAAGCTTCGAAAGGGGCCATCTTCAAACTGGTTTGATAACTGTTGTTGTAAGAAAACTCTGCATATGGCAAATTGTCGTCCCAACTAGATCCATAATCTAGTGCACAAGCTCTCAACATGTCCTCCAAAATCTGATTGACTCTCTCGGTCTGTCCATCTGTCTGTGGGTGAAAGGGTGTACTAAATTCTAGCCTGGTTCCCAATGTTTCATGTAACTGCTTCCAAAACTTCGAGGTAAACTGGGTTCCTCTGTCTGATACAATGGTCCTCGGAACTCCATGCAAACATACGATCCTGGTCATGTATATCTTTGCCAACTTAGCACTGGTGTAAGTGGTCTTCACTGGAATGAAATGAGCTACTTTCGTCAAACGGTCGACTACAACCCATATTGAGTCATAGCCTGAACGAGTCCTGGGCAATCCTGGGATAAAATCCATGCCTATTTTATCCCACTTCCATTTGGGTATCGGCAATGGTTGTAGCAATCCTGCTGGCTTCTGATGTTCTGCCTTCACTCTCTGACATACATCACAAACTGCTACATACTCCGCAATATCCTTCTTCATTCCGGTCCGACAAAAAGTATCCTTCAAATCCAAATACATCTTGGTATTTCCTAGGTGAATGGAATACGGTGAATCATGGGCCTCTTGCAAAATCAACTTCCTGACCTCCGGATCTTTGGGTACATAAACGCGGTCCTCAAACCATAAGGTATCGTGCTCATCCTCACGAAATCCCTTGGCTTTTCCTTTGCTCATCTTTTCCTTTATCTCATCAATCTCCTTGTCTGTCTTCTGAGCTTCTCTGATCTTTTCCATCAAGGTAGACTGAATCTCCAATGTCGCTAAATAGCCTCTTGGGACTATCTCCAAACATAGCTCGCGAAGGTCCTCGGCTAACTCCTGAGGTAACTCTCCTGTCATGAGGGTGTTGACATGGCTCTTGCGGCTCAACGCATCTGCTACTACGTTAGCCTTCCCTGGGTGATAATGCAATCTCATATCATAGTCCTTAATAAGCTCCAACCATCTCCTCTGTCTGAGATTTAACTCTTTCTGCGTGAAAATGTACTTCAAACTCTAGTGATCCGTGTACACCTCACAATGGTTTCTGATGAGAAAATGTCTCCATGTCTTCAACGCATGCACTACGGCTGCCAATTCCAAATCATGTGTGGCATAATTCTTCTCATGGGGTTTAAGTTGTCGTGAAGCATATGACACAACTCTTCCTTCGTGCATAAGCACTGCTCCAAGTCCTCGACAAGAAGCGTCGCTAAACTTCATAATCCTTGCGTTGATCTGGCAGAATCAACACTGGTGATGTAACCAATCGTTTCTTCAACTGTTGGAAACTAGCTTCACATTCCTCAGTCCAATTGAATTTGGTGTCCTTCTTTAATAGCTCAGTCATGGGTTTTGCAATCTTTGAGAAATTCTCAATAAACCTCCGGTAGTATCCTGCAAGTCCAAGGAAACTCCGGATCTCTCCAACTGACGTGGGTGATTCCCAACTTGTTACCCTCTCAACTTTGGCGGGGTCTACTGCTATTCCTTCTCCAGATATAACATGTCCGAGGAATCCAACTTCCTTCAGCCAAAATTCACATTTGCTGAACTTGGCGTATAACTGATGTTCTCTGAGCTTCTCAAGTACCAAACGCAAATGCTCCTTATGCTCTTCTTCATTCTTGGAAAAGACTAAAATATCGTCTATGAACACCACGACGAACTTATCCAAAAACTCCATAAACACTTTGTTCATCAGGTTCATGAAATAGGCAGGTGCGTTACTCAGACCGAATGACATAACGGTATACTCATATAGCCCATATCTGGTGGTAAAGGCCGTCTTAGGTATATCCTGCTCTCGAATCTTTAACTGATAGTATCCTGATCGTAGATTGATCTTGGAAAATACTTTAGCTCCTTGTAAGCGGTCAAACAAATCATTGATCATCGGCAGTGGGTACTTGTTCTTGATGGTCACTTCATTCAATCCACGGTAATCAACAACCATCCTCAACGATCCATCTTTCTTCTCCACTAGAAGTACGGGCGATCCCCAAGGTGACGAACTTGGGCGAATATAGCCTTTATCCAATAACTCCTTAATCTGCTTCTTAATTTCCTCCAAATCTTTTGCGGGCATCCTGTACGGTCTCTTAGATATTGGCCCTGTGCCTGTCAAAAGTTCAATCAGAAACTCAATGTCTCTATCCAGTGGCATGCCTGGCAACTCTTCTGGAAATACATCCGGGTAATCCTTCACCACTGGCACTTCCTCCTGTACAACTCCTGATAAGGAATTCACTTAAGTCCTCTTCGGCACATGCCGGGATACATACTTAATCCTTCTTCCTTCTGGGGTGGTAAGCATAATCGACTTACTGGCACAATCGATGTTCCATCCATACTTTGATAACCAATCCATGCCTAATATCACATCCAATCCTTGCAATTCCAATATTATTAGGCCTGAGGGAAACAGATAGTTACCAATCCTTAATGGTAACCGTTCACACCATAAACTAGCCATATACTCTGCTCCTGGCGAGGTTACTAACATGGGTCACCTAAGGGCTTGGGTTGGCAGTTTATAGTTATCCACAAATCCCCTTGATATGTATGAATGCGATGCGCTCGTATCAAAAAGAACGAGTGCAGTAAATGACTTAACCATAAACTTACCTATTACTGCATCAGGCTGTGCTTCAACCTCTTCCACGCTCACGTGGTTCACATGTCCTTTATTGAAAGGGTTCGGCTTCTTCCCAGAGCTTCCATTGCCATTTCCATTCTGGGCTTCAGGACAATCATTTGCATAGTGTCCAGTCTTCTGGCACTTGAAACAATTAATGTGGCTTAGATCCCTCTTGGCTGGGGTAGATGGGTTGGTGCGGTTCTGTCCGTTGCTTCCTCCATTCCCATTACCATTCTTGGAGCCATTATGGTTGTGCGAACTACTTCCTCCATGGGTATGTTGAAACTGCCCTCCTGGTTTCGGGGAAAAACGTGGCTTCTACTGAGCTCCAGAATTGTACTTCCCTTGTCCATACTTCCTCTTACGGTTTTCAATCTGCTGCTGCTTCCCTTCAATCATGAGTGCTCTATCTACCAACTCCTGGTAGTTGTTGAAGGTTGCTACCATTAGCTGTATGCTCAGCTCATCATTCAATCCTTCCAAAAACTTCTCCTGCTTGGCTGCATCTGTAGCAACGTCATCTGGTGCATAACGTGCTAACTTACTGAAATCCTCCACATACTGGCCTACGGTGCGTCCTCCTTGGCGTAGGTTGCGAAACTCACGCTTCTTCATAGCCATAGCTCCTACTGAAACATGAGCTGTACGAAAAGCTTGCTGAAACTGGTCCCATGTGACAGTGTCAATAGGGTGTGTGGCTGTGTCATTCTCCCACCATGATGCTGCGGGTCCATCAAGCTGATGTGCGGCAAAACGCACTCTTTCCGCATATGTGCATCCTGCAGTGGCCAACTCCCTTCCAACTTTGCGGAGCCAATCATCTGCAACAATCGGCTCGGTGCTGCTGGAAAACACCGGCGGATTTAGCCTCAAGAAATGGGCTAAGTGATCAACATGTGGAGGTGGTGGGTTGTTGTTGTTGTTGTTGTTGCCTTGGTTCTGTACCAATACTTGCATCAGGGCATTCTGTTGCTGAATCAACTGAGTGATCTCTGGTGGGAAAACAAATCCGGTGTCGCGCCTCGGAGGCATCTGATAGGTTAGAAAAGATGAGAGTTAAGAATAGAATGGGGTCTAGAGAGAAAACACTACCCATATGCTCATGAGTCAAACACAATCAATATCACTCAATAAATCCAAACAAGCATACAATCGATCTACCTAGCATTACAAAAGTGCTCGAACTATACTATATAAATGGGGGGAAACTACTACTGTTATGGTGGTCTACTAGAAATTCTGATCAGTTGAAGACTCCATGATATCTGCTCCAGCTTCATCAACAAAGTCATCTTCACTGGGGTCCGAGTCGGTGTCGTCGATGATGATGTAGTTATCCGGGCAAGTGCATTCATCATCTTCTGCTTTTGGCACTGGATTTCCCATGAATACTCCAATCTTCTTCTCCAGGTCGTTATTCTTCCCTACTAGCGCGACGATTTCCTCCAAATAATCCTCGCGTGTAGCCTTGAGTTCTTCCTCCAGCTCCTTGATCTTCGTCAACTCCTTCTTCAGCTCTATCTTGTCTGAGCACATATGGTTCTCCTGGCGACGAATGTGTTGGTTTTGCTCCTGGATGAAAGCTGCAATTGATCCATTCTTCTTGGTGCTGATCATCTCCCATTGCTCGTCTCGGCATCCACAAATCTGATAAATAGTATCCTTAAGCTCCCTGTAGTAGACTTCTCCAATGCGTCCCATAGCGATGTGGGCTGCCATGCTCTTCCCTAAACTCCAGGTTGGTGCTTCAAAAGCCAATCTTATAGGTTCAGTAACTGGCGCAAACGTCCTTCCTGGAATTTGAACTTGAATCTTCCAGCTCTCCTCTTCAGGTAATGTGGCGTTGTAGGTTCCGGTGATGCTTGGTATTCCTATGTTCAAGTACTTAGTGACTTCCTTCAAGTGACGTCCAAAAGGCGTATCTTCATCTGGTTGCATGAACTTGCTCCTTGCATCCGCCATTCCTAAAAGAGTAGAAGGTGGAGAGGGGTCAGAAATGAGAAGAGAGAAGTGTTCTAGGGTTTAAGCTTACTGGTCGTGTCCTACAGTCAGCGTGTGCTCTGATACCACCTTTGTAGCGACCAGACCTCAAACAGTCTGTGCTGCTGTGCACCAGTGTCATCCCTGGATCAGTAATGCTGCCACACACAGTACAAATGGAGGATTTATAACAGAGTAGCATCACACACTTATTACAATGAATATCTCAAAAGAGAATAAGTATGATAAATATGGCTTAAGGCCATCTAAAAACGATAACAGCGGAAGGCTTCGAAGATAAGTGATTCCATCAACTCCAACGGCATCACTGAGTATAAGACCACGACCTAAGGCACCTTACTCGTCGTCTGAAAAGTCTGCAACATGAAACGTTGCAGCCCGTAAACGGGTCAGCACATGGAATATGCTGGCAATATAACACATAGAGAATAATGAACATAATAATGCTATACTACATGCATATATGGCTGGTGGAAAGCTTTATGGTTACGGTTTTGCGAAAAGCCAATTTTTCCCTACTGCAAAGGAATAAATTTTATTTAACTATCATGGTGGTTGTTAAACATTGAGAAGGTACCTCCAACTCAATCCCAATTAAGTGTCATCATTAACCCAACAAAATTAATTAAAGTAACATGATGATGAGATTCACATGATAATCCAGGTACTAGATACTCAAATTGTCCATAACCGGGGACACGGCTAACCATGATTAGTTTGTACACTCTGCAGAGGTTTGCGCACTTTTCCCCACAAGACTCCATCGCCTCCGCTTGATTCTCGCACTGCATGATGTTTGAGAAACGGATGACCGAGACACAGTCTTTCAGAAGCGTTAACTCTCTACTCCGGGTAGACCGTACCACCTACATCCCCTACATCTGCTAGTCTACCTCTTCAAGAGCTCACACAACTTAATCAACTATGCTAGAGCCCATAATAGCTTGTCGCTGCACACGGAAGTTTCTAGCATGAAAAATCTCATGATCCCTTTGAGCCTGGGTGGCGGTCCATAGGATGATCACACGGGTACCCCGGGATATCCAATAAAAAAACAGGTAGCACTGGGTTCCCCAAGTGCCTCAATCGACCCAGATGTGAGTTTTAGTTTCCACCTTAAGTAAACCATTGTTAACAATCTCACATCTGTCATGAATATCTCTCAAACCCAATCCACGTCTACGAGCATAGCATGGCAATATAAGCAACATAGAAGTAACTCCCAAGGGTTTGATAATAAAACAGGGCAATAGGTTCTACCTCAACTACTTCCCAATACCCACAATTTTAATTAGATTCTAATCATGCAATGTTTGAGGATTGATCTAATGCAATAAAAACTGGGTATGGAAAAGTATGATCAAAGTGTTACTTGCCTTGCTGATGATCCGCGAAACCTAGAGATTCGAAGTAACAAGCGGCGCACTTCGGGTACTCTATCGCAAACAAACAAGCAAACAATAAGTACTCATCTAATGCACAGGTAAAACTCGAATAAAAGATACAACCAGAAAATTCAACTTAAGAACTCCGGTTTGCAAAAAGAATCAAATCGAACGAAGCAACGAAAGTCAAACGGCGAAAGAAACAAACTTCGTTTACTAATCTGGATCTAGGTCAAATTTTACAGTAGCAAAAACTTGTTTGAGTAGGTTAAACGGAAAGAGAATTTCGAGACGAAACTCTAGGCGCTTGAATCGCCTGATTCCGATAAACGAGCGAAAAGTTAAACGAAAACGAAGATCCGATCAGGAATCGGGATCTGGAAAATCACGGAAAAATCCGACGAAAAAGAAAACTAGAATAGTGGTTCGATAACCAACACGCTAAGAATGATATTAATGTCCATTAACTAGCAAGCAACACGGTTGCTGGGAGTATTGATTTCACCCATCATGGTTCACTTGTCGGCATTCCGGTTGCAACAACACGGAACCGAGGAGCGAACGATGATGGCGAGAAGTATCACTGTAATAAGAATTGATAAGAGTTGGTGCAATTATCATGACATTCCTGACATCAAGAGGGCAATACTTCAGGATAGAACAGAATCAAAAGCTGGATTGGCATTTGATCTGCGGAATACAACTGCTTTGACCCAATTCTACATATGGATGAGGTACTGGAGTTTGTTTCTCCTAGTCATTCCGGAATAGAATGGCTTAACGGACCACAAGAATAATAGGCATCGATAACACGAATGCACAACTAGTCCTGACTATCAATTGATAGACAAAGGTCAGAATACCACTAAAGAGAGACAACTCAAAGGAACATAGGTTTTTCTGAGTTGTGGATGCATAGATTAGTATCTCGAGCGAAGCTCAACATTTCTTCCGGGTAACCCATGCGGAAGGGTAGGATTGGCAGAGTCACAATATGAATGGAGTACTCCTCAAGAGCACCCTGGTTGTATTCTTTTGGTTCAAAGGAACTTCTGCCATGATGGTTCATGGTATTGGAAGAATGAGATACCACGGACCTTGAAGACTATCACGGGATGCTTTCGAGAATGGTGGCCAGAATCATCACACCGGGAACACAAAACATGGCTAGATTACTAGGTGACTCCCCAAAACACCTAGGGTCATAATAATAGCTCCAACATATATGTCGAGGCAACAGAGTACCTCAACTCACCGATTAGTGTGATTAATCTGGCCCAAATGGACATCAGGAACATGGAGGAATGATTGCAAGTGCATCAGACTATCTAGAAACCTGGGATGACTCGGACAGCATAACAGCTGTAAATGCTCAGAGAAAGATTTGAGACATCCTTCAAAATAGTGGCATGACCACTCAGCATCACAATATCAAGGTTCTGAGGCCAGCTATGAGCATACGGAAATGGTAGAAACTGAACTGAGACTTGAATCCAACAATCCTATAAGTCTCTATCATAGTAACTCATCATCCTGATAGATAGATGAGAAGGCCTAGTTCTTAATCCCCATAGAAAAGAAGAGGTTGACTCAGATCAAAAGGGCATAAGGTAAAGGAGTAAAAAGAGCCTTACGTTCCCTTCCACAATCAATTCCCTTATATAACTAAAGCATTTCCAGACTCAACTTCGACCAGTTTGGCATGGTAATCCTACAGGCAGTCAGGCTCTGATACCAAAGCTGTCAGGACCCCAATTCTAGGCCACACCGATCTGGCATGTAACACCTCATATCACTTTGCGGCCTCACGCACGGTATTCCCACGGGTGTCGCCTTACCATGGCCCAGGACCGTTTGCGCCTTTTGGCTCACGTATATGATAGTGTCACTAGCATCCATATGACAGAGAACCCGGGCCGACATGACTAGTCATGAACCCAAAGTGGCACTAACTTACAGGGACAGGCATACATGACCCAGCAACCAACGTGTCGGTCATCAGCGAGTGAATTCGGGCTGTAGCAACTGGGCTAGCAGGACACCGGGAATCCGGGCTGTAGCGGGCTAACAGGACTCCAAAAGACACCGAGTGACATTTCCCCGAAGGGACAGACACAGGATCGAAGAAGGACACATGCCGACCAGTCTAAGTGTTCCGGAGCAGTAGTGCTGGGCTAGCAGGACTCCGGTAAACCGAGCTGTAGCAGACTACCATGGCTCAGTGGAAGCACCAGACTACATTTCCCCATAAGAGGGGCTACCAAGGATAGACAACTAGGTTGTCGGATCCCACACATACCAAGCATTTCAATCATACACACAATATGCCCGATATGTGCAAATACAACATGGCATCACAACAAGACTCTACGACTTAGAGTGTTTATTCATTAGGCTCCGAGGAGCCAAGTATTACAAACATGGTCTCATGACCAACATACAGAGCATACAAGCATCAAGCGGAAGCATAAAAATGTCTAAGTACAGATAACTACAAACGAAAAAGGCTGAAAGCCTGACTATCTACAAGACCCTCCCAAGGGTACAAGATCGTAGCTGAGGTATCAAGCTAAATGTCGAAGTCCACGCGGAACTACTAGCGAGACTGAAGTCTCTATGCAAAACATAAAATAAGAAAACGTGAGTACAAATGTACCCAGCATGACTTACATCAGAACTATCTACATATGCATCGGTATCAACAAAAGGGGGATGGTGGAGTTTAACTGCAGCAAGCCAGCTTTGACTCTGTGGCTTTCCTGAACTACGACTGCAAGTAACTCTTTTGAGGTGGCGCACATGAGTCCACATATTCACCATATCAATACACCACTATGGATCCGCTTCCGGCTCCCTACGAGAAGGCCATCCATAGCATTCACGCTTATCTTGCGAGTTTTAGAGTATCCACTTTCACTTGTCTATGAACTGTTATAGGCAACCCAGAAGTCCTTTACCGTGGACGCGGCTATTCGAATAGATCATTTATAACCCTGCAGGGGTGTACTTCTTCACACATGATTCCACCACTTAGCGCCTGCACACGACATGTGCTCGGCAGACTTCAAGCGAAAGCCGACGTGGGTGTAGACCACGACCTGACTAACCACACAAGTCTCTAGTCCAGGTTTATCGCCTATTCGGGTTCCATCCACGGGGAGATCCGGCCGGGGTTTCGCTCACAGCACCAAACGATGTGTGCAGGGTTCCTGAGACACCAAACGGGCGCCCGGTACACCGTGCCACGGTGTATCTACCGCATCATAGCCCACCCCTAGGGTCAGCGCTACGCACGGCCTCCAACGCATATCCTACAAACACCAGAAACTAGTTGCAACTCCTGGACAAAGGACGGGGGCGGTTAATAAGTCGAGCGGGGTCATATTTCAGGGCCCAACGTGTGCTAGTAGCTGTTCATGGATCACAAACACAGAACTCAGTTCCTGAGGACGGTTTCAATGAGACAACCCACCATGTACTCCTACATGGCCTCTCACATCTACCTTTACCAAATTGAGTTCACACGCTTAGCTCTCAACAGTAGAACATGTTCACACGCCTCCAATTCATCCCCGATGAATCAGACCTAACTCAACTCTAAGCAGTAGCAGGCATGACAAACAAGCATGAATGAGTAGGCACATCAGGGCTCAAACAACTCCTGCTCATGCTAGTGGGTTTCATCTATTTACTGTGGCAATGACAGATCATGCAGAGGAAAAGGGGTTCAACTACCGCAGCATGTAACAGTTGAATCGTTGTTGTCCTAATGTAGTAAAAGAGAGCAGGAGCGAGAGAGTGGGATTGTATCGGAATGAACAAGGGGATTTTGTTTGCCTGGCACTTCTGAAGATAGCATTGAGTCTTCATCAGTGTCAACGATCGCAACGTCGGAACAACGTGTACCGAGGGGGAATAACACCGGCAAACAGAGAAGAAACACGATCAATGCAATGCACAATATGATGCACGATCATGACATGGCGACATGCTGTGATTTGAGCTAATGCAGCTAAGAACAGAAGTGCATTATCATGTTTTGATATGAACAACAAGGTTAAGTTGCTTTCTCATGCATGAGACCAGTACCAATGGATAGATTGGATTTTTCTGATCATTTTATATATATAAATTATTTGATTTGGAGCTACGGTTGAATTACTATGATTTTTAGAAGTTTAGGCAATTTTTTGGATTTTCTAATTATTTAGAAATAAACTAATTCCAGAAAATGCATTGCCGGACTTGAAGCAGGAGGAGTGGCCTGACGCTTTGCCGGACTTGAAGTAGGAGGTGTGGCCTGACACGGTGTCGGACTTGAAGCAGGAGGTGTGGCCTGACGCTTTGCCGGACTTGAAGCAGGAGGTGTGGACTGACACGGTGTCAGACTTGAAACAGGAGGGGTGGCCTGACACTGTGCCGGACTTGAAGCAGGAGTCTGCTCACGCGTTCGTGGACTTGGAGGAGCGGGAGTCTGCTGACACGGTGGCGGACTTCGAGGAGGAGTGTAACATCCCAAATTTTCAATTTGGAATGTTATACATTAGGTCATCATTGCATATCATATTTTATTGCATTTTGGCTAGATCCTCGAAATTTTACGCAACTCAAGGACCCACAGGAGAGAGTTGGGGATTTCGTTATTTTCAAATTTGGGCTTTCTCAAATTTTGAAAAAAGGATCATTTGATTTTATTTATTTTATCTTCAATTATTCCAATTATAAAAATATGAGAGAGGGAATAAAATGACTTTCCCAAAATAAAGGAATAATGAGGATTAAAAAAATCAAATAAGACTTTATTTTGGAGTTTTTCGCTATTTTATTTGGATAGGAAAAAAATGCGCCTTTTTCAAAATTGCATTTAGGCCCCAAATAAATGTTTATCTTGTCCGGCTTGATTTTAGAAGTCGGGGAAAATTTACTTCAGGATTTTTGGAGTTCGTTTAGTATTTCTTATGTTTTTTTCTGCGCGTATTTATTAAAAAAACGAAACCGACTATGGGCCGTATTCGGCCAGGACTCCGCCTGGCCGGGTCCTTTATAAGTCGCGGCCCGACCCCGCCGTTGGCCCAAGCCGCCGCCGCCGCCGCCGCCGCCCCCGAACCCTAACCCTAGCCCGTCGCCCCGCCGTCCGCCGCCGACGACGTCGTCGCCCCGTCGCCCGCCGTCACCGCCCGCCGACCACGCCGGGGCCGCCGCCCCTCGCCAAGGTAGCCGCCAGAGTTGTCGCCGCCGCCGGCGGTTTTCTCTAGAAAACCGCCCGGTTTTTTTAAAAAAACTGCAGTTGTTTTTATTTTTTTAAATCGTTTATTTTTTTTCTTTTTTTCTCAGTTTAGTTAATTAGCGAGTGTTCGCTCGTTCATTCGTTTTAACGAACGTGTTCATCGTTTACTTACAGTTAACGAACGTTCGTTCGATAAACTGTTCATCAGTTTTTCTTTTACTCGGATTTTCCGCGATTATTCCAGATTGTGATTTCTGATCCGATTTTTGTTCTAGTATATCTTTTCGCTCGTTTATCGGAATCAGGCAATTCAAGCGCCTAGAGTTTCGTCTCGAAATTCTCATTCCGTTTAACCAACTTAAACAAGTTTTTGCTACTGTAAAATTTGACTTAGATCCAGATTAGTAAACGAAGCTTGTTTCTTTCGCCGTTTGACTTTCGTTGCTTCGTTTGATTTGATTCTTTTTGCAAACCGGAGTTCTTAAGTTGAACTTTCTGGTTAGATCTTTTATTTGAGTTTTACCTATGCATTAGTTGAGTGCTTACTGTATGCTTGTTTGTTTGCGATAGAGTACCCGGAGTGCGCCGCTTGCTACTTCGAATCTCTAGGTTTCACGGATCATCAGCAAGGCAAGTACCCCTTTGATCATACCTCTTTACTACCCAGTTTTATTGCATTAGACCAATCCTCAAACATTGCATGATTAGGATCTAATTAAATTGTGGGTATTGGGAAGTAGATGAGGTAGTACCTATTACCTGTTTTGTTATCAAACCTTTGGGAGTTACTTCTACGTTTGCTCATATTGCTATGCTATGCTAGTAGACGTGGATAGGGTGAGTGTATCCATGACAGATGTGAGATTGTTAATTTAATGGTTTACTTAAGGTGGCAACTTAAACACACATCAGGGTGGATTGAGGCACCTGGGTATTCCAGTGATTGCCCGTTTTTTTGGACCGCCACCCAGGCTCAAAGGGATCATGAGATTATTCATGCTAGAAACTTCCGTGTGCAGCCGCAAGCTATTATGGGCTCTAGCATAGTTGATTAAGTCGTGTGAACTCTTACAATGGTAGACTAGCAGATGTAGAGGAAAGTAGGTGTAACGGTCTACCCGATCGTAAGGTGCAAACACTTCTGAAAGACTATGTCTCGGTCATCCGTTACTCAAACACCATGTAGTGCAAGTAATCCAACGGAGGAGATCGAGTCTTGTGGGGAAAAGTGCACAAACCTCTGCAGAGTGTATAAACTAATCATGATTAGCCGTGTCCCCGGTTATGGACATCTTGTGTATTTAGTACCACTAGTAGAAAACCGGGCTTTGGTCACAGGGAAATATTCACATTAGTCCCGGTTCAGTCACGAACCGGGACTAATGTGAGTATTGGTCCCGGTTCGTGCGGCCAGGGGCCTGCCGGGCCTCGTGGGGGCATTGGTCCCGGTTCGTCCGGCCCCTTTGGTCCCGGTTGGTGGGACAAACCGGGACCAATGGGCCTCGCTCCTGGCCCACCACCATTGGTCCCGGTTGGTGGCTTGAACGGGACCAGAGTCTCACCCTTTAGTCCCGGTTCATACCACAAACCGGGACTAAAGGGTTGGTCCTAGTTGCGGTCAGAGTTTAGTCCCACCTCGCCAACCGAAGGGCGCTCACACCGGTTTATAAGCCCGTCCCTCTCTGCCTTGTTGAGCTCCTCTCAAAGTGAAAATAGATGCCCTTATACACGGAATTTGACCTAAATTCAGAGTAAATTTCTTTGAATTTCATAGAAATTTATTATGAATTTAGGTTGAATTTTCTCTATTGGCGCATCTATGTTCATTTTTTATAGTAAATAAAATAAATAAACCTTAATAAAATAAATAAAAATAAATAAACCTTAATAAATAAAATAAAATAAACTATTGTAAATAAAATAAATAAACCTTAGTAAAATAAATAAAAATATTAGCAGTAAAACAAATAAAAATAAAATAAATAAAGTAAAATACATAAGTAATTAGAAACAAAATGGAATAAAATAAATAAGTTTTTTGTTGTAAGTAGAAACAAAACAAAATAAATAAAGCAAAAGAGAAAACAAAATACAGGGAAAAAAATTATGCCACCTACTGGGCCACCACGGTCTGAATACGACTTGAAACACATCCATGGGCCAGGATTCAGGCCCGCAGAAGGCCCAGTAGGCCCCACAGGCAAAGAGAACGGTTAGGCCCGAAAGCCTGCAGTTGAGAGGAGCTCGAGAGGGTGGGCGCAGCAGCGCTTATAAACCACTCTCGAGCTCTCTCAACTAGCGAGGTGGGACTAAACTTTTGACGCGGGGCAGCACAAGGCCTTTGGTCCTGGTTGGTGCCACCAACCGGGACTAAAGGGGGGCACGCGTACCGGTTCGTGGCACCAACCGGGACCAATGCCCCCCATTTAGTCCCGGTTGGTGCCACGAACCGGGACCAATTAGTTGCCTATATATACCCCATCGCCACAGCAGAGGACTCCACAGTGCTCTGTTTTTTCTGGCCGGCGAGGGGAGGGCATTTCGGTGCTCTAGCTCACCTCCTATGCACATGAGGTGTTCGATGAAATGTCTGAGCCACACTAGTTAATCTTTCTCCTTTCAAAACTAGACCTCCGAGCTCCATTTTCCCTGAGATTTGTCTAGGTTTAGCGGTCCGTCATGTCCCGTCCCCGTCTTCACCGCCGTCGATCGCCCGCGCCGATCTCGTCGCCAGCACCACCATGGTGAGCCTCTTGTTCTTATCTTCTTTCTGAAAGAAAAAATTCTTACTTTAGATAGATACTTGTCTAATTTTGTTACTTTTATTATTCCTTCTTATTACATAGTGTGATGGTTTTGGTATCCGCCCCCGTCGGCCCTCGTCCTGTCTATGATTCGGATGTGGTATATATTATCTTTTTATAACTATTTGGTTCATATATTGTTTATGACAAATATGCCGACCAACGTGACATAGATTTTATTTATCTAGGAGGTGGTTGAACCTGAAATTCCAACCGACCCTATTGTCGAGAGGTTAAATTTAGTTGAAGAAGAAAACAATTACTTGAAGGAAAAAATAAAAAATTTGAGGAGGAGAAGATGATATTGGAGTTGCATGTTGCGGATGTCGTCGATGATCACAAGATCAAGATGGATGCAATGCGCTTGAAGATTAGAAAGATTAGAAAATATGCCATTCATACCGAGGCTTGGTATCATTATGCCGTTGGATCAATTGTTACCTTGGTTGCGATCATGATCGCATTTGTTTTCGCATTGAAATGTTTTACATAGTTTCAATGTATGGTTTAATTAATTAGATGCTCTGGAGAGCTATATATATGTTGCTAGATGAGAACTATGTATGTACTTTGGTTTTAATGTGATGATGAACTTCTATTAATTTGGTCACTTAATTACCTATTCATGATGTTCTGTAATGGTTTTTGACACACTTAATTATATATAATGCACGCAGATGAACCGGCAATGGATGTATGGTGACATACACACCTCCGAGTACATTAAGTGCGTGCATGATTTTCTCGAAGTGGCTGAGGCAAACAAGCAGAATGGTTTTATGTGTTGTCCATGCCCTACATGTGGGAATACGAAGTCTTACTCTGACCGGAAAATCCTTCACACCCACCTGCTTTACAAGGGTTTCATGCCACACTATAATGTTTGGACGAGGCACGGAGAAATAGGGGTTATGATGGAAGACGGCGAAGAAGAAGAGCACGATGACAACTATGTGCCCCCTGAATACGGTGATGCTGCAACGGGGGAAGCTGCTGAAGATCAAGAGGAACCAGACGATGTGCCCAATGATGCTGCAAGGGGGGAAGCTGCTGAAGATCAAGAGGAACCAGTGCCCGATGATGAAGATCTCCGCCGGGTCATTGTCGATGCAAGGACGCAATGCGAAAGTCAAAAGGAGAAGCTGAAGTTCGATCGCATGTTAGAGGATCACAAAAAAGGGTTGTACCCCAATTGTGAAGATGGCAACACAAAGCTCGGTACCGTACTGGAAATGCTGCAGTGGAAGGCAGAGAATGCTGTGCCTGACAAAGGATTTGAGAAGCTATTGAAAATATTGAAGAAGAAGCTTCCAAAGGATAACAAATTGCCCGACAGTACATACGCAGCAAAGAAGGTCGTATGCCCTCTAGGATTGGAGGTGCAGAAGATACATGCATGCCCTAATCACTGCATCCTCTACCGCGGTGCGTACAAGGATCTGAACGCATGCCCGGTATGCGGTGCATTGCGGTATAAGATCAGACGAGATGACCCTGGTGATGTTGGCGGCGAGCCCCCCAGGAAGAGGGTTCCTGCGAAGGTGATGTGGTATGCTCCTATAATACCACGGTTGAAACGTCTGTTCAGAAACGAAGAGCATGCCAAGTTGATGTGATGGTACGGTGAGAACCGTAAGAAAGACGGGAAGTTGAGAGCACCCGCTGATGGGTCGCAGTGGAGAAAAATCGAGAGAAAGTACTGGGCTGAGTTTGCAGCTGACCCAAGGAACGTATGGTTTGGTTTAAGCGCGGATGGCATTAATCCTTTCGGGGAGCAGAGCAGCAATCACAGCACCTGGCCCGTGACTCTATGTATGTATAACCTTCCTCCTTGGATGTGCATGAAGCGGAAGTTCATTATGATGCCAGTTCTCATCCAAGGCCCTAAGCAACCCGGCAACGACATTGATGTGTACCTATGGCCATTAGTTGAAGAACTTTTACAGCTGTGGAATGGAAACGGTGTACGTACATGGGATGAGCACAAACCGGAGAAATTTAGCCTGCACGCGTTGCTGTTCGTAACCATCAACGATTGGCCCGCTCTCAGTAACCTTTCAGGACAGACAAACAAGGGATACCACGCATGCACGCCCTGTTTAGATGACACTGAAAGTATATACCTGGACAAATGCAGGAAGAATGTGTACCTGGGCCATCATCGATTTCTTCCGACCAACCATCAATGTCGAAAGAAAGGCAAGCATTTCAAAGGCGAGGCAGATCATCGGAAGAAGCCCGCCATGTGTACCGGTGATCACGTACTTTCTATGGTCAATGATTTACACGTAATCTTTGGAAAGGGTCCCAGCGGACTAGCTGTTCCGAATGACGCTAAGGGACACGCACCCATGTGGAAGAAGAAATCTATATTTTGGGACCTACCCTACTGGAAAGAGCTAGAGGTCCGCTCTTCAATCGACGTGATGCACGTGACGAAGAACCTTTGCGTGAACCTGCTAGGCTTCTTGGGCGTGAATGGGAAGACAAAAGATACACCTGAGGCACGGGAGGACCTGTAACGTTTGCACGAAAAAGACGGCATGCCTCCAAAGCAGTATGAAGGTCCTGCCAGCTACGCTCTTACGAAAGAAGAGAAAGAAATCTTCTTTAAATGCCTGCTCAGTATGAAGGTACCGACTGGATTCTCGTCGAATATAAAGGGAATAATAAATATGCCAGAGAAAAAGTTCCAGAACCTAAAGTCTCATGACTGCCACGTGATTATGACGCAACTGCTTCCGGTTGCATTGAGGGGGCTTCTACCGGAAAACGTCCGATTAGCCATTGTGAAGCTATGTGCATTCCTCAATGCAATCTCTCAGAAGGTGATCGATCCAGAAATCATACCAAGGCTAAGGAGTGATGTGGCGCAATGTCTTGTCAGTTTCGAGCTGGTGTTCCCACCATCCTTCTTCAATATCATGACGCACGTCCTAGTTCATCTAGTCGACGAGATTGTCATTCTGGGGCCCGTATTTCTACACAATATGTTCCCCTTTGAGAGGTTCATGGGAGTCCTAAAGAAATATGTCCGTAACCGCGCTAGGCCAGAAGGAAGCATCTCCATGGGCCATCAAACAGAGGATATCATTGGGTTTTGTGTTGACTTCATTCCTGGCCTTAAGAAGATAGGTCTCCCTAAATCGCGGTATGAGGGGAGACTGACTAGAAAAGGCACGCTTGGAGGGGACTCAATAATATGCAGGGACGGATATTCTTGGTCTCAAGCACACTACCAGTTCTACAGAACTCTTCCTTGGTGACCCCGTATGTTGATGAACACAAGAACAGTCTGCGCTCCAAACACCCAGAGCAGTGTGACGACTGGATTACATGTGAACACATCAGGACTTTCAGCAGTTGGTTGGAAACACGTCTCAGAGGTGACACCACTGTTTGTGATGAGTTGTACTCGTTGTCCAGGGGACCATCTTCGACTGTATTGACTTACAAAGGATACGAGATAAATGGCAATACATTTTACACGATCGCCCAAGATCAAAACAGCACCAACCAAAACAGCGGTGTCCGCTTTGATGCAGCAACCGAGAGGGGAAAGGACACATATTATGGTTACATAATGGACATATGGGAACTTGACTACGGACATGATTTTAAGGTCCCTTTGTTTAAGTGCAAATGGGTCAATCTGTCAGGAGGCGGGGTACAGGTAGACCCATAGCACGGAATGACAACAGTGGATCTGAACGATCTTGGGTACACTGACAAACCGTTCATCCTAGCCAATGATGTGGCATAGGTTATCTATGTGAAGGACATGTCTAATAGACCGAGAAAAAGAAAAGATAAGGAAGCGAATACATCATACGATGAGCCAAAGCGCCACATAGTTCTTTCAGGAAAAAGGGACATTGTGGGAGTGGAGGGCAAGACAGACATGTCTGAAGATTATGAAAAGTTTCATGAAATTCCTCCCTTCAAAGTCAAGGCTGACCCAAGCATCCTGATAAACGATGAAGATTATCCATGGTTACGGCGCAATAAGCAAATGACACAAGCGAAGAAAAAGTGAAGACTTTCTCCCGCAACTATTATGATGATACCATGCCAACTTTGTAACAGACGAGTATGATACCATTGTCCGTTTTGTACACAAAGTGCATCTAGTTTTTGCCGTAACCCTCTCAACTTTCTTGCACATGCTATGTGGATGAAATGATGATACCATGCCAACTTTCAACCTTTTCAGAGTTCATTTGAAATGCTTTTCAATTTTAGGTTCTTATAGCTCAAAATAATTAGTAAATGCATGAAAAATAACAAATGAAGTCAGAAAGGGTTGAAAATTGATGATGTGGCTTTGAATGGTGCATTTTGAACACAAAAAAGTCAGGAGTTCAAATAAGTTTTAAAAATGAAATCCCTTTGTAACAGACGAGTTTCCGTATGAAATCCTGATACTTTGAAAGAGATTGTCCGTTTTGTGCACGAAGTGCATCCAGTTTTTGCCGTAACCCTCTCAACTTTCTTGCACATGCTATGTGGATGAAATGATGATACCATGCCAACTTTCAACCTTTTCAGAGTTCATTTGAAATGCTTTTCAATTTTAGGGTCTTATAGCTCAAAATAATCAGTAAATGCATGAAAAATGGTGCATGAAAAATAACAAATAAAATAAATAAGTAATTAGAAACAAAATAATATAAACTTTAATAAAATATATAAGTAGAAACAAAATAAAATAAACTTTAATAACATAAAGTTTATTTATGAAACTAAAATTATCAAAGTATTTTCTGTTCAAAACATTATAAGCAACCTCTAGTGTTATTGAAACTAAAATTATATAAAATTGATGCACCTAAAATTATCGAAGTATTTTCTGTTCAAAATCATCGAAAGCAAAAATAGTTTTCATAAAGAACTTTTTTTGTTAGAAACTTTAATAGCAAAAAGAATTATCATAAAGTAAAATAAATAAGTAATTAGAAACAAAATAAATAAGTTTTTTGTTGTAAGTAGAAACAAAACAAAATAAATAAATCAAAAAAGAAAACAAAAAACAGGCAAAAAATAAAAATTATGCCACCTACTAGGCAACCACGGCCTGAATACGACTAGAAACCCATCCATGGGCCAGGATTCAGGCCCGCAGAAGGCCTAGTAGGCCCACAGGCATGTACAGAGAGGTTAGGCCCGTAAGCCTGCTTTAGAGAGGAGCTCGACAGCACAGGCGCACCGCACCTTACAAA
The DNA here is from genome assembly GCF_002575655.3 of Aegilops tauschii subsp. strangulata. Taxonomy (NCBI): domain Eukaryota; kingdom Viridiplantae; phylum Streptophyta; class Magnoliopsida; order Poales; family Poaceae; genus Aegilops; species Aegilops tauschii. The sequence goes on from NC_053041.3 coordinate 184,738,369, forward strand.
CAGGTGCGGCTCTCTCTCAGCTAGCGAGGTGGGACTAAACTCCCACCACCACGCCGATGTGCAAGGCCATTGGTCCCGGTTGGTGGCACAAATCGGGACCAATGCCACCCTTTGGTCCCGGTTCGTGGCACCAACCGGGACCAATGCCCCCCTTTAGTCCCGGTTGGTGCCACCAACCGGGACCAAAGGCCGCCGCTTCCCGCCCTTTGGGCTGCTGAAAAGAGGCATTTGGTCCCGGTTGGTGGCACCAACCAGGACTAAAGGGGGCATTGGTCCCGGTTGGTGCCACGAACCGGTACCAATGCTCTCAGTATATAAGAAAGCACTTAGCGTTTTTCAGATTCATCTCTGCATCAGTTCCCCCGCCCCGACGACGCCGCCAGGCTGCCTGAGCTCGCCCCCTCGTCGACGTCGCCGCCCTCTGCTGCCTCGTCGACGCGCAGCCACCCCTTCCCCGAGCACGCCGCCGGCGGCCCGCCCCGACCACGCCGCGCGCCCCTGCCCCGACCACGTCGTCGTCGCCCCAGCTGCCCCGACCACGCCGCCGTCGCCTCTGCCCCTGCCCCGACCACGCCGCCGTCGCCTCTACCCCGACGCGCGCCGTGCCTCTACCCCTACCCCGACCACGCCGCACCTCTCATCCTTTGGTCAGGGCCGGCACTGCCCCCTTCCTCCCTGTTTTTTCTGCACATATATATGATGTTTTTTCCTGATTATATGTATATGTATGAGTATATGTATGTGTGTATATTTGTTTATATGTCCTTTTTTTAGATCTTTATTTTGCAGTTTTATAAAAATGTATATATGTTCTCTGTGTATATATATGTTCATGTATATATGCAAAAGATAGGTTTTTAGAAAAGTTAGGATTTTTTCCTGTTCATAGATTTTTTTGGTGATATTAATTATTGTAGAATATGCAAATGTTTGTATGTTCATATGAACAATGCATTAGGCAAAACCTTTAATTTTTTCGGAATTTTCTATTTGAACTTTTTTTATCAATGAGAGGAAAAAGGAAAATAAGAAGAGGAAGAAAGGAGAAGAAGAGGAGAGGAAGAAGAGGAGAAATAAATAAGAAGAGGAAAAAAGAAGAAAAGGAAGAGGAGAAGAAGAAAGGAATAGAAGAGAAGAAGAAAAAATAGAAAAAATTCTAGTTTTTCTTCTTCTCTCCTCTATTCCTTTCTTCTTCTCCTCTTTTTTTTCTTCTTTTTTTTCTTCGATCTTCTCCTCTATTCCTTTCTTCTTCTCCTCTTTTTATTTCTTCTTCGTTTTCTTATGTTTTATCGGGTCTGTCGTCATCGATATATCCCTCTCCCGATAACTTCAACACGAAGGGGGGTCGATATACCCCCTTCCCGATAATATTATTTTCCCATGTACGTATGTCTTCGTTGTCGATATAACCCCCTCCCGATAACTTCAACACGTGGGGGGGGGGTCGATATACCCCCTCCCCGATAACATTATTTTCCCATGTATGTATGTCGTCGTTGTCGATATATATAACTCCCTCCCAGATAACTTCGACATGATGGACGGTCGATATTTATACCCCCTCTCGACCGTGATAACTTATACCACGGGAGCACCCCCCGGCCCTCTCGCTCGACCAAAACTCTCGAGGACACCCAAACCCTAGAAAAAACGATGTCGGTCTACTACCCCCTCCCGCCGCGCCCCTACCCTTGAAGCGTTGCCGAGGCCACCCCAAACCCGGAATAAGCTAGGTCTACGTTTGCACTAATATATCCACCTGCTGTCATGTTCGTGTAATAATTGCCATGTTGTAATATTTGCAGAAACAATGGAGCACGGACGAGACGAGCAAGCAGAAGAGGTGTTGGGGGACATAATCTTAGCCGGAGGTGATATCTTGTCGTATCTTAACGACAATGATGGTCTGGAAGAACAGGGTGAAGAAGCAGGCTACGGTGATCGAAGAGTGGAGGAGGAAAGACATGATTATGATGGCTCCGGTGACCCAATGCTGGTGCAAGAAGGAGCCCGTGGTGACGGCTCCGGTGACCGAACAGAGTCCGGCCAGGTAAATATATTAGTTAAGCCTGTGCTGACTAGCTAATTGATGCATTCATTGTTTTGGTATGTACACATATTAATTAACTCTCATCTTTCTTCTTTTTTCTAGCCCTCCGGATCAAGCACAACTTCGGTAAAGAGATGAGGCCCGAAGAGAAAGTTGCGCTCGGATGAAAGGTTTGAGATCACAGCAATCGCGCGCGACGGCTAACCGATTGAACCCATCTGGACAAAGGAAGCATTTGCTGCTCAGTGCGGGGTTCTTGTTAGGGACAAGATCCCGATCAGCATCCACCAATGGTATAAGCCTAAGAAGGAAGACCCTGAGGTGTCTTATGTCAATGATATGCAGAAAGATGATCTTTGGACTGAGCTGAAGGCAAATTTCACCCTACCGCCAGAGGAGGATCCGGAGAAGCCAGTTAAAGAGCAATTAATCAAGTCTCATTCTCTTAAGAAGATGGCAGACCTATTCAGGAGGTGGAAGAATGAGCTGAAAACGTTTGTCGACAAAGAAGAGACACCAGAATTCATCGGCCGGTATGAGAAGATCAGAGATCACTGGCCCGCATTTGTGGCCCACAAGACATCGGAAAAGAGTAAGAAGATGTCAGCGACAAACAAGAAGAATGTTGCGAAGAAGAAGCTTCACCATCGCACGGGGTCAGGTGGCTACCTCAAAGCCCGGCCTAAGTGGGCCAAGGCTGAGAATGATCTGCTTGACAAAGGGATCGAACCACAGACAATGAACTGGATAGACCGTTGCCGGACTTGGTTCTTCGGGGCTGGCGGAATATTGGACCCTGTATCAGGGAGGTTTTGAGAATACCACTCAAGAAGATTCAGCAATATATCGATGCAGCGCAGGAAGGGACGTTCGTTCCAGACAGAGAGAACGACGAGCTCACAATGGCCCTCGGGAATCCTGAGCACCCTGGATGGACACGAGGCATGCCAGGCTCCGTTCCGTGGAAGGCTGGTTTTCCGGACGCAGGCAGTTACAAAAGCCAGGAGAGGAGGAAAAAAATGGAGCAGACCCAAATTCAGAAGCTGCACGAAAGGGTTCAAGCGCTAGAGGAACGAGACGGCAATCGACATGCCGAAACTACCCCCGAAGCTACCCCGCCGTCTCAGTGGAGAAGCAGCGTGGCTTCCACCGAGCTGCTTCAGCCGGAGCATGTCTTGACGGCTCCTGCTAGCTACCCCGTGGATGCTATCACGGAGTCTCAACATTGCCACCTTATGGCGCAATGGCAGAACTTCAAAGTCAAGGCGGCTGTTGGCTCTGTTTTACCTCCTGAATCCGGCGCAACCTACCACTGCCGGCCGATTCCAGAAGGATATGCTAGGGTGATGGTGGATGAAATAACGAAGGGATTTGAGGACCTCCAGCTTGACCACCCTACCGGTGAAGGGGAGACTCGGCTGGGTTTAGCTCTGAAGACTCCGTGCCTATGGCGGAAGGAGCTCATTAACCTTCCGAACTGGACGCCTCCGGCGAGTAAGGGCACTCCGCCGCCTCCTCCTCCGGCGAGTGATCAGGGCACTCAGCCTCCTTCTCCAGTGCGTGGCGGCACTCCGCCTCCTCCTCCGGCAAGTGATCAGGGCACTCAGCCTCCTTCTCCGGCGCATGGTGGCACTCCGCCTCCTTCTCCACCTGCGCCGGCATGCCAGAGCAGCCAGCCTCCTTCTCCGCCTCGTCAGCAAGGGCGGAAGAGACCCACCGCCGCTCCAGCTACTCCGGCGCGTCGTAGTCCTTCTCCTCCGCCTCGTAAGCAAGGAAAGAAGACAGCCGCAACCACTCCGTCTGCTCTGCCGGCGTCTAGCAGTACAGCTGCCAGAGGTGGGAGGCAATACAGATTCGGTCCTTCTCTGAAGACTCCAGAGAAGTTACCATACGAGAGGACCGAGGAGGAGAACGCGAAGATCGTGCGAGCCGAAGTGAAGAACTTCTTTGAAGGGGTGAAAGCAAAGAAACATCCACCTCCGGAGGAGAAGGTAGATCCGGTGAAAGCGAAGCACACTCTGGCTGCCCTGACAAAACCACCAAAGTCTCCGCCGAAAGGCAACTATGAGCGCATTATTGCAAAGACATTTGTCGAAGCGCAGCGGTCGGGAAGTACTGTCAGTGATCAATGGTTAAAAGAACGACGAGCTGGGAAAAAAATTGCCCAGCTCGGCGAACAAGCGAACCAATCGTGCCCGCCGCTCAAGGTGTCTAAAGACATCGTCGCTAATGATCCGAGGATGGTGGCCGGTTATAGCAATCTTGGAGATTACCTGCCCGACGATGTACATTATGAAATCATGGAGGTGGACGAACACAAATACCATTACGGGAAGCCTCTCGTCAAAGATGAAAGATCTCTAACAACGATGATGCAAAGATTACATGATTGGTACATGAAAACCTGCAAAGAGTCTGATGGGATGAATACTTTGACGCTGAGAGTTAAACCGGAGCATGACCTCGTTGGAATTGAACTGCTGAATGTTCCATTTGAGGAGTTCTTCCAGTTTTTCAATCAAAAGGCCCTCGATAAATCAACGATCACTTGCTACTGTCTGTAAGTAGTACTACTTCTGTCATTAAGTCTCTCTATATAGGTCAGCTCTTTCATTGCATGTATTTATAATTATCCTCACTATATTATGCAGATTGAAGATCGCCGAATTGAAGAAAAGACAAATCGGTGATATTGGGTTCATTAACACAAATGTCATAGATGCATATACGGTTGAAAAACATGCCAAAGAAGCCGAGGCCAACTTACGATCATTGGTATTAAATCAAAACAAAGATATAATACTCTTTCCTTACAACTTCAAGTGAGTGTTACTGTCTTGTGCATATTCGGTTTCCCTTATTAGTCCAGGTTATGGTAATGTAATTGATGACTTATGCATGCATGCGCAGCTTCCACTATATTCTCCTAGAGATTAAGCTTGAGCAGGGAGTAGTAACCGTCTTAGACTCGAGACGAAAAGATCCCCAGACTATGCGGACATGACTCAAATGCTCGAGAAGTAAGTTAAATCGATCATTATCCACCATATCAGCAACTTTGTTCATTTCCTGATATCAAGTAATTGTTTTCTTTGTCTGGCAGGGTTTGGAGAAAATTCACCACAAAAGCTCCGGGACTGCTGAAGAAGCTGCAATTTAGACACCCGAAAGTAAGTACTATAGTAGCATGTTCCGCACATCTCCTAGTGATTCAAGCGCTATTTTCATCAATACCATTTAGCATGCTTGCTTATCAGTTAGATTGACCTCTATTTCTTGTAAAGTGGTTGTGGCAGGAACAAGGGAATGATTTCTGTGGATACTACGTTTGCGAGTCTATCCGCCACACGACCTGTGAGCAGGGCTACTCTGACGAACAATATGAAGTGCGTAAGCAATAATATTCACAATTTTATTTTATTACCATCATTTGTGTCAAGTTTCATTTATTCATATCTATATGTATTGACCCCCTTCTTCAAATTAGATGTTTTGGAAGCGAGATGAACTCCTAGCACTAGATCGTATGCGAGCAATTCAAGAGGAATTGGCGGCATTCTTCCTTGACCACGTGATCGCTGAAAACGGAGAATACTATGTGGACCCTGTGTTCTTACAAATTAATTAGGAGATTATATTGTAAGAGATAATTATTGTATATATGTAGCTGGTAGTGTCAGATAGATATACGAGAACTTGTTGTTCGACCAATCTCTCGGAGAAGGAGAGGTGGTCGATATCACTTCTCTCTGTATGCATATGTTCATGACGATCTTCTGTTTCCTTCATTTGCTTACTAGCTAGCGTGTCTAGTCCTCTCCATATGTATATAGTACGTAGCGTCGACCAAGCACGGAGATAAGAGAGGACACTTCTCTCTATTAATTAGCTAGCTAACACAATATATGAAACACCTAAATTAACCCCCCAAAACCCCCCAAACCCCCCCTTCAAAAAAACCGCAGCCCCTGAAATGCTGACGCGTGGATGCCTATTGGTCCCGGTTGGTGACACCAACCGGGACAAAAGTCCCTGCCTATTGGTCCCGGTTGGTGTCACCAACCGGGACCAAAGGCCCCCCTGCCTGGGCTGGCAGCAGCGGCCACGTGGAGGACCTTCTGTCCCGGTTCGTGTAAGAACCGAGACTAAAGGGTTGGGGCTTTAGTAATGACCCTTTAGTCCCGGTTCGAAAACCGGGACAAAAGGCCCTTACCAACCGGGGTAAAAGCCCCTTTTTCTACTAGTGTAATTGGATTATCATGTGAATCTCATCATGTTACTCAAATTAATTTTGTCGGGTTAAGGATGATACTTAATTGGGATTGAGATGTTGTCAACCATTCTCAATGTTTAACAACCACCATGATAGTTAAATAAAATTTATTCCTTTGCAGTAGGGAAAAATTGGCTTTTCGCAAAACTGTAACCATAGAGCTTTCGACCAGCCAAATATGCATGTAGTGATAGCATTATTCTGTTCATTACTCTCTATGTGTTATTTTAACAGCATATTCCATGTGCTAACCCGTTTTCGGGCTGCAACGTTTCATGTTGCAGACTTTTCAGACGACGAGTAAGGTGCCTTAGGTCGTGGTCTTATACTCAGTGACACCGTTGGAGTTGATGGACTCACTTATCTTTCAAGTCTTCCGCTGTTATCGTTTTAGATGGCCTTAAGCCATATTTGTCATACTTATTTCTCTCTTGAGACACTCGATGTAATAAGTGTGTGATTGCTACTCTGTTATAAATCCTACAAGTACTATGCGTGTCAGCATTACTGATCCAGGAATGACACTGGTGCACGGTAGATCAGACTGTTTGAGGTCTGGTCGCTACAAGGTGGTATCAGAGCACACGCTGACTGTAGGACACGACCACTAAGCTTAAACCCTAGAACACTACTCTCTTCTCATTTCTGACTCCTCTCCATTTTCTACTCTTTTAGGAATGGCGGATGCAAGGAACAAGTTCATGCAACCGGATGAAGATACACCTTTTGGACGACACTTGAAGGAAGTCACTAAGTACTTGAACATCGGAATACCAAGCTTCACCGGGACTTACAACACCACACTACCAGAAGAAGAGCGCTGGATGATTCAAGTTCAAGTTCCAGGAAGGACGTTCATGCCAGTCACTGAGCCTATAGAGTTTTCCTTTGATGCACCAACCTGGAGTTTAGGGAAAAGCATGGCAGCCCACATCACTATGGGACGCATTGGAGAAGTCTACCACAAGGAGCTTAAGGATACTATTTATCAGATTTGTGGCCGCCGGGATGAGCAATGGGAGATGATCAGCACCAAGAAGGATGGATCAATTGCAGAATCAAATGAGCACATGCATGATAGATCTGAAGAAGGCATTGACCAAGATCATGGAGTTGGAGGAAGAACTCAAGTCTACGCGCGATGGATATGAGGAGGAGATCGCCACGTTGTTGGAGAAGAATGACGACCTGATAAAGAAGATCGGAGTATTCATGGGAGACCCAGCACCAGGAGGAGAAGACGATGATTGCGCTTGCCCGGATAACTACATCATCATCGACGACACTGACTCGGACCCCAGTGAAGATGATTTTGTTGATGAAGCTGGAGCAGATATCATGGAGTCTTCGACCGATCAAAATTTCTAGTAGACCACCATAATCAGTAGTAGTATTCCCCCATGTATATAGTATAGTCCGAGCACTTTGTAACGATAGTTAGATCGATTGTATGCCTTGTTTGAATTGATTGAGTGATATTGATTGTGTTTGTCTCATGAGCATATGGGTAGTGTTTTCTCACTAGACCTCATTCTATTCTAAATTCTAATCTTTTCTAAACCTATCAGATGCCTCTGAGACGCGACACCGGATTTGTTTTCCCACCGGAGATCACTCAGTTGATTCAGCAGCAGAATGCCCTGATGCAAGTGTTAGTACAGAACGAAGGAAACAACAACAACAACAACAACCCACCACCACCACCTGTTGATCACTTAACCCGTTTCTTGAGACTGAATCTGCTGGTGTTTTCCAGCAGCACCGAGCCGATTGTGCAGATGATTGGCTCCACAAAGTTGGAAGGGAGTTGACCACTACAGGATGCACAGATGCGGAGAGAGTGTGTTTTGCCGCACATCAGCTTGATGGACTCACAACATCATGGTGGGAGAATTACACAACCACACACCCTATTAACACTGTCACATGGGACCAGTTTCAGCAAGCTTTCCGTACTGCCCATGTTTCAGCAGGAGCTATGGCTATGAAGAAGCGTGAGTTTCGCAACCTACGCCAAGGAGGACGCACCGTAGGCCAGTATGTGGAGGACTTTAGTAAGTTAGCACGTTATGCTCCAGATGACGTTGCTACAGATGCAGCCAAGCGGGAGAAGTTTCTGGAAGAACTGAATGCTGAGCTGAGTATGCAGTTGATGGTAGGAACCTTCAACAACTACCAGGAGTTGGTAGATAGAGCTCTCATGATTGAAGGGAAGCAGCAGCAGATTGAAATCCGCAAGAGGAAGTATGGACAAGGGAAGTACAATTCTGGAGCTCATTAGAAGCCACGTTTTACCCCCAAATTCGGGAGGACCTTTTCAGCATACCCATGGAGCAGGAGGTTCACACAACCATAGTGGACCCAAGAATGGTAATGGGAATGGAGGAAGCAACGGACAGAACCGTAATAACCCATCTACCCCATTTAAGAGAGATCTGAGCCAAGTCACTTGCTACAAGTGCCAGAAGACTGGACATTATGCTAATGAATGTCCCGAAGCTAAAAATGGAAATGGCAATGGAAGCTCTGGGAAGAAGCCTAACCCTTTCAATAAAGGACATGTGAACCACGTTTACATGGAGGAGGTTGAAGCACAGCCTGATGCAGTAATAGGTAAGTTTTTGGTTAAGTCATTTACTGCACTCGTTCTTTTTGATACTGGTGCATCGCATTCATACATATCAAGGGGATTTGTGGATAAGTATAAACTGCCCACCAAAGTTCATAGAACACCTATGTTAGTAAGTTCACCAGGAGCCGAGTATATGGCAAGCCAAGGATGTTTTCAGATGCCATTGTCCATAGGTAGGCATGTTTTCCCCTCAGACTTGATAATCTTGGAATCGCAAGGTTTGGACGTAATTTTGGGTATGGATTGGCTATCGATGTACGGAGGAAACATCGATTGCGCCAGTAAAACGATTTCGCTTACCACCCCAGGAGGAAGAAGGATTAAGTATGTATCCCGGCATGTGCCGAAGAGGACTCAAGTAAATTCCTTATCAGGAGTTGTACAGGAGGAAGTACCAGTGGTGAAGGATTACCCGGACGTATTTCCAGAGGAATTGCCAGGCATGCCACCGGATAGAGACATTGATTTTTGATTGAGCTTTTGCCAGGCACATGACCAATATCAAAGAGACCTTACAGGATGCCCGCAAAGGATTTAGAGGAAATTAAGAAGCAGATTAAGGAGTTACTGGATAAAGGCTATATTCGCCCAAGTTCTTCACCTTGGGGATCGCCAGTGCTTCTATGGAGAAGAAGGATGGATCGTTAAGGATGGTTGTTGATTATCGAGGATTGAATGAAGTGACCATCAAAAATAAGTACCCACTGCCGATGATCAATGATCTGTTTGACCGATTACAAGGAGCTAAGGTATTTTCCAAGATCGATCTACGATCAGGATACCATCAGTTGAAGATTCGAGAGCAGGATATACCTAAGACGGCTTTTACCACCAGGTATGGTCTGTACGAGTATACCGTTATGTCATTTGGTCTGACTAACGCACCTGCCTATTTCATGAAACTGATGAACAAAGTGTTTATGGAGTTTCTGGATAAGTTCATCGTAGTATTCATTGATGATATTTTGGTTTACTCAAAGAATGAAGAGGTACATAAGGAGCATTTGCGTTTGGTACTTGAGAAGCTCAGAGAACATCAGTTATACGCCAAGTTCAGCAAATGTGAGTTTTGGTTGAAGGAAGTTGGATTCCTCGGACACGTTATATCCGGAGAAGGAATAGCAGTAGACCCCACCAAGGTTGTCACTGTGACAAATTGGGAATCACCCATATCAGTTGGAGAGATACGGATTTTTCTTGGACTTGCAGGATACTACCGGAGGTTCATTGAGAATTTCTCGAGGATTGCTAAGCCTATGACAGAGCTGTTAAAGAAGGACACCAAGTTCAATTGGACTGAGGAATGTGAAGATAGTTTCCAATAGTTGAAGAAACGTTTGCTTACATCACCAGTGTTGATTCTGCCAGATCAACGCAAGGATTATGAAGTATATTGCGACGCTTCACGTCGAGGACTTGGAGCAGTGCTAATGCAGGAGGGAAGAGTTGTTTCATATGCTTCACGACAACTTAAACCCCATGAGAAGAATTATGCCACGCATGATTTGGAGTTAGCAGCCGTAGTGCATGCGTTGAAGACATGGAGACATTTTCTCATCGGAAATCACTGTGAGGTGTACACGGATCACAAGAGTTTGAAGTACATTTTCACGCAAAAGGACTTGAATCTCAGGCAGAGGAGATGGTTGGAACTCATAAAAGATTATGATATGAGATTGCATTATCACCCCGGAAAGGCTAACGTAGTAGCCGATGGATTGAGCCGCAAAAGTCATGTCAACACACTCATGATTGGAGAATTACCCAAGAAGTTAGCCGAGGATCTTCGTGAACTACGTTTGGAAATAGTTCTGAGAGGCTATGTAGCAACATTGGAAATTCAGTCTACCTTGATGGAAAAGATCAGAGAAGCTCAGAAAATAGACAAGGAAATTGCTGAGATAAAGGAAAGGATGAGTAAAGGAAAAGCCAAGGGATTTCGTGAGGATGAGCACGATACCTTATGGTTTGAGGACCGCGTTTATGTGCCCAATGATCCGGAGATCAGGAAGCTGATCTTGCAAGAGGCCCATGATTCACCATATTCGATTCACCCAGGAAATACAATGATGTATTTGGATTTGAAGGATACTTTCTGGTGGACTGGAATGAAGAAGGATATTGCGGAGTACGTAGCAGTTTGTGATGTATGTCAGAGAGTGAAGGCAGAGCATCAGAAGCCAGCAGGTTTGCTACAGCCATTGCCGATACCCGAATGGAAGTGGGATAAACTAGGCATGGATTTTATCACGGGATTGCCCAGGACTCGTTCAGGCTATGATTCGATATGGGTTGTAGTCGATCGTTTGACGAAGGTAGCTCATTTCATCCCAGTGAAGACCACTTACACCAGTGCTAACTTGGCAAAGATATACATGACCAGGATCGTATGTTTGCATGGAGTTCCGAGGACCATTGTATCAGATAGAGGAACCCAGTTTACTTCAAAGTTTCGGAATCAGTTACATGAAACTTTGGGTACTAGGCTAGAGTTCAGTACAGCTTTTCACCCACAGACAGACGGACACACCGAGAGAGTCAATCATATTTTGGAGGACATGCTGAGAGCTTGTGCGCTAGATTATGGATCTAGTTGGGACGACAATTTGCCGTATGCAGAGTTTTCTTACAACAACAGTTATCAATCCAGTTTGAAGATGGCCCCTTTCGAAGCTTTGTACGGAAGGAGGTGTAAACACCATTGTTATGGGACGAAGTTGGAGACTGTCAGTTGTTTGGACCAGATTTGTTTAAGGAGTCTGAACAGAAGGTGAAGTTGATTCGTGATAGACTCAAGGTAGCCCAATCCAGGCAGAAGAGCTATGCGGATTCAAAACGTAAGGAAACAGTTTATGAAGTCGGAGACATAGTTTATCTTCGAGTATCACCACTTCGAGGAGCGAAGCGCTTTGGAGTTAAGGGAAAGTTAGCGCCACGTTTTGTAGGACCATACAAAGTTTTGGAGCGTATGGGAGAAGTTGCTTACAAGTTGGAATTGCCCGATGGATTGTCGGGAGTTCACGATGTGTTCTATGTTTCTCAGCTGAAGAAGTGCCACGCAGAGATGGCTGATATACCGCTGAGAGATACAGTGCCACTGGAGGCGATTCAGTTGGATAGTGATTTGACTTATGAGGAGAAACCAGTCAAGATTCTTGAGTATGCCAGCCGAGTCACCCGCAGTAAGGTTATCAAGTTTTGCAAAGTTCAGTGGAGTCACCATACCGAGGATGAAGCCACCTGGGAGCGAGAGGAAGATCTACGGAAGGACCACTCTCACCTATTTTCTAGCCAACCCGAATCTCGAGGGCAAGATTCCTCTTAAGGAGGTAGGTTTGTAACATCCCAAATTTTCAATTTGGAATGTTATACATTAGGTCATCATTGCATATCATATTTTACTGCATTTTGGCTAGATCCTCGAAATTCTACGCAACTCAAGGACCCACAGGAGAGAGTTGGGGATTTCGTTATTTTCAAATTTGGGCTTTCTCAAATTTTGAAAAGAAAGATCATTTGATTTTATTTATTTTATCTTCAATTATTCCAATTATAAAAATATTAGAGAGGGAATAAAATGACTTTCCCAAAATAAAGGAATAATGAGGATTTTAAAAAAAATCAAATAAGATTTTCTTTTGGAGTTTTTCGCTATTTTATTTCGGGATTTTTGGAGTTCGTTTAGTATTTCTTTCGTTTGTTTTTCTGCGCGTATTTATTTAAAAAACGAAACCGACTATGGGCCATCTTCGGCCAGGACTCCGCCTGGCCGGGTCCTTTATAAGTCGCGGCCCGACCCTGCCGTTGGCCCAAGCCGCCGCCGCCCCCGAACCCTAACCCTAGCCCGTCGCCCCGCCGCCCGCCGGATCCGCCGCCGCCGACGTCGCCGCCCCGTCGCCCGTCGTCGCCGCACCGCCCGACGCCGTTGCCGCCGCCGCCCCTCGCCAAGGTAGCCGCCGGAGTTGTCGCCGCCGCCGGCGGTTTTCTCTAGAAAACCGCCCGGTTTTTTTAAAAAAACTGCGGTTGTTTTTATTTTTTTAGATCGGTTTATTTTTTTAGATCGGTTTATTTTTTTTCTTTTTTTCTTGGTTTAGTTAATTAGCGAGCGTTCGCTCGTTCGTTCGTTTTAACGAACGTGTTCATCGTTTAGTTACAGTTAACGAACGTTCGTTCGATAAACTATTCGTCGGTTTTTCTTTTTCTCGGATTTTCCGCGATTATTCCATATTGCGTTTTCTGATCCGATTTTCGTTCTAGTATATCTTTTCACTCATTTATCAGAATCAGGCGATTCAAGCGCCTAGAGTTTCGTCTCGAAATTCTCTTTCGATTTAACCAACTTAAACAAGTTATTGCTACTGTAAAATTTGACTTAGATCCAGATTAGTAAACGAAGCTTGTTTCTTTCGCCGTTTGACTTTTGGTTCTTCGTTTGATTTGATTCTTTTTGCAAACCGGAGTTCTTAAGTTAAACTTTCTGGTTAGATCTTTTATTTGAGTTTTACCTATGCATTAGTTGAGTGCTTACTGTATGCTTGTTTGTTTGCGATAGAGTACCCGGAGTGCGCCGCTTGCTACTTCGAATCTCTAGGTTTCGCGGATCATCAGCAAGGCAAGTAACACTTTGATCATACCTCTTTACTACCCAGTTTTATTGCATTAGACCAATCCTCAAACATTGCATGATTAGGATCTAATTAAATTGTGGGTATTGGGAAGTAGATGAGGTAGTACCTATTACCTGTTTTGTTATCAAACCTTTGGGAGTTACTTCTACGTTTGCTCATATTGCTATGCTATGCTAGTAGACGTGGATTGGGTGAGTGTATCCATGACAGATGTGAGATTGTTAATTTAATGGTTTACTTAAGGTGGCAACTTAAACACACATCTGGGTGGATTGAGGCACCTGGGTATTCCAGTGATTGCCTATTTTTTTGGACCGCCACCCAGGCTGAAAGGGATCATGAGATTATTCATGCTAGAAACTTCCGTGTGCAGCCGCAAGCTATTATGGGCTCTAGCATAGTTGATTAAGTCGTGTGAACTCTTACAGTGGTAGACTAGCAGATGTAGGGGAAAGTAGGTGTAATGGTCTACCCGATCGTAAGGTGCAAACACTTCTGAAAGACTATGTCTCGGTCATCCGTTACTCAAACACCATGTAGTGCGAGTAATCCAACGGAGGAGATCGAGTCTTGTGGGGAAAAGTGCACAAACCTCTGTAGAGTGTATAAACTAATCATGATTAGCCGTGTCCCCGGTTATGGACATCTTGAGTATCTAGTACTTGGATTATCATGTGAAACTCGTCATGTTACTCAAATTAATTTTGTTGGGTTAAGGATGATACTTAATTGGGATTGAGATGCTGTCAACCATTCTCAATGTTTAACAACCACCATGATAGTTAAATAAAATTTATTCCTTTGCAGTAGGGAAAAATTGGCTTTTCGCAAAACTGTAACCATAGAGCTTTCCACCATCCAAATATGCATGTAGTGATAGCATTATTCTGTTCATTACTCTCTATGTGTTATTTTGCCAGCATATTCCATGTGCTGACCCGTTTTCGGGCTGCAACGTTTCTTGTTGCAGACTTTTCAGACGACGAGTGAGGTGCCTTAGGTCGTGGTCTTATACTCAGTGATGCCGTTGGAGTTGATGGACTCACTTATCTTCCAAGTCTTCCGCTGTTATCGTTTTAGATGGCCTTAAGCCATATTTGTCATACTTATTTCTATCTTGAGATACACGATGTAATAAGTGTGTGATTGCTACTCTGTTATAAATCCTCCAAGTACTGTGCGTGTCAGCATTACTGATCCAGGGATGACACTGGTGCACGGTAGATCAGACTGTTTGAGGTCTAGTCGCTACAAGGAGTCGGCAGACGCGGTGTCGGTGGACTTCGAAAGATGATGCAATCCTTTCTCCATAGGATGATACGATGTATGGCCTCTCCCAGTGTGTGCTCGTCGTCACCTCCAGGAATGTGAAGATCTAGCCCCGAATATGGGTCCACCACCTCATCAACCAAGACACGAGCATAGCCCTCTGGAATCAGGGCGCAATGGAAGGTTGCTTCGGGGGTAATTGTAAAAGCAATGGCGTCTGCCACCTTCATGGATATGTTCTTCATTTTGAAGTGTAGCTCACAGTTAGTGTTCTCTATGATGTCATCCACAGGGTATGTATCCAGTAGTGCGTCGCCCGGGGCGGAACCAACGCTGCTTCTCGGCATGGATGGGACGGTGCTATCCAATGCTGGATGATCATCCGCTTGCTGCTGCCGCTGCTGAGACCCCCTTTCCTGGCTAAGTGAGTCGATCTGCTGCTGCTGCTTGAATTTGAGTGCCAAGTCCGCGTGCCTTGCTTCTAGGCCTTGAAGGCGTTCCGCGTCCTGCTTCCTTTGCTCCTCCTCCAGCTTCCTCTTCTTCTCCTCCTCCATCTTCTTTCTTGCACGGGTCCTATAGTCGTCGTTCCATTTCGAAAAGCCCTCATACCAGGGAATAACGCCCTTGCCTCGTGTTCTTCCCGGGTGTTCAGGATTTCCCAGGGCGCGCGTAAGCTCATCGTTCTCTCTGTTGGGCATGAACACCCCCTTTCGAGCATCTTCTATTGCCTCAAGTAACTTTTGTTCTGCTCCTTTTAGACTTGGCTTCTTCGAAACAGGGCCTATCTTCGGGTCCAACGCCCCCCCCCCCATGCGCATAGAACCAAGTTCTGCACCTGGGGGGGCCAGCTCCTAGTAACCGGAGTGACCCCTGCATCCTCCATCTCTTGCTCAGACTTATCCCACTTAGGCATTGCCACCGCGTAACCACCTGGACCCAGCCTATGGAACTGCGTCTTTTTTGCGGCATTGGCCTTGTTTTTTCTCAACCGTTCCTTAGATAATTCTGATTCCTTGAATTTCACGAAAGCGGGCCAGTGTTCCCTTTGCTTCTCCAGTGTTCCCTTGAATTCCGGAGTCTTCCTTTCTGCAGCGAGGTAGTTGGCCCATACAGTTTTCTTGTGGGTGTTGAATGCAATTGCCATCTTCTTAAGAGCAGCGTCCTTGACTTTCTGCACATCTGCATCAGTGAAATAATCTGGTAGGGTGAAATGTTCCATCAGAGATTCCCAAAGCTTTTGTTTTGCTCTGTCGTCGACCCAAGTAACATCTGGGCGTTTAGTTTTTGGCTCTTTCCATTCTTGAATGGAGATCGGGAGTTGGTCCTTCACAAGAACTCCGCACTGACGAACGAACTTGTTCGCAATGTTCTTAGGCGTGAGGGATTCGCCACTAGCTTTGATGGAATCGATGTTGTACTTTACACCCTCCTTCAACTTTTTTCCTGGGCCGCGCTTTGTCCTGCTGTCTGTAGAAGCAGATTTGCTCGATCCGGAGGGCTGAAAGAAGAAAGATCAATTCGTTAATATATCTTCAAATAAAAAAACATGTGATGATCACTAGATGCCTGCTTATATAAATATACCTCGCCGGTAGTCTTTGTTATTTCAAGATCAACATTGTATTCATCATCATAATCATTGTCTGCGTCATCATAATCATAATCATAGTTCATGGCTTCATCAGCTCGGTCGTCGAGATCAAATATCTTATCATCACCCTCCCCGATATTGTTCAGATATTGGGAGCCGTCATTTGCTTCATTCAGATCATCTGGCCTGCTAGGGCTGCGTATGATCTCGAACAGGGCCTCTTCTCCCTCTCTGCTGGTATTGTCCACCATAGCTTTTATTTAACTAATACAGAAGAAATATAAAAAAACTTAGTATTCAAATTACAATGCATGGATGCAATCAATAAGGAAAAACTGAATCATATAGTACATAATATGCATCGTCTCGAATAATATATAATCTCGAATACATCGTCTCGAATAATATATAATCTCGAATACATCACTGGCTAGGTAGCTAATAAAGATTGAATACTATAGAAGAATCTAGGCCACTCGTGGTTCCTGGGGTGCGGGCGGTGGACACCCAAAGACAAGGAACCATCACAGGATCATATCTCCGGTCATCTGCCCAAAGAACCTGCCAGGTATTGGAGAACCTGACGTCCATAGCAGCCATGTAGCGATGAACGTGCTCGTCCTCCTCCCTGACACGACGACGCACCACCTCCGGCGGGGCCGGCTCCCTCTGCACCGAATGTTGCCCACGCAAACGCCACCAAAGGAGATCAGGGTCGACGACGGGACCCGAGGCCGGGTTCCTCACCAAGCGGCGCGCCCCTCCAGGTAGCACCTCCCAGTGCTAGCCCGGCGGAGCCCAATCCCGGACATGGGTCAGCCGGACGTCGTCGCGAACGGGTCGACGGCGAGGATGCGAGCCGGGCATCGTCGAGAACAAATACTATATGCCCGCAAAAAGTAACATTTTTTAAATGATTGGATTGTGATAACTAAAATTCTATATGCAAATTCTAACAATTTGACATTAATCTAATTCATCTAACTAAAACTAATTCTAAAATTTCTAACATTTCTATATATATAACTAACATTTCTATAACATTTCTAATATTTCTATAACTAAAAAACAGAAAAATTGCTAACATTTCTATAAATATTTCTATAACTTAAAAACAGAAAAATTTATAACATTTCTATATAACTAACATTTGTAATATTTCTATAACTAAAAAACAAAAAAATTTGTAACATTTCTATAACTAAAAAACAGAAAAATTTCTAATATTTCTATAACTAAAACACAGAAAATTTTCTAACATTTCTATAAATATTTCTATAACTAATTTGTGTGTGGACATGGCGGGGGGGGGGGGCAGGCGCTCACCGGCGAGGCGAGGCGACGGGGGGCGGCGGCGGGCGGCGATGACACGGATGGCGACGATGGGGACGGGGACGGGGCGGCGACGATGGGGACGGGGACGGCCGGGGAGGCGACGACGGGGACGGGGCGGCGACGGGGGCGTCGACGAGGGGTGGCGACGGGGGCGTCGACGGGGGCAGCGACGGGGGCGGCGACGGGGGGCGTGGAGCGACGGGGCAGAGGAGAAGAAGCAGATGAAAACTGACGAAATTTGTAAGTCCTGGTTATATAGGATGGGCCTTTAGTACCGGTTGGAGCCACCAACCAGTACTAAAGGTCACATTTGGCCAGCCCAAGCGGCGGGAAGCGCACACCTTTAGTACCGGGTGGTGGCACCAACCGGTACTAAAGACCCCCCTTTAGTACCGGTTGGAGCCACGACCCGGTACTAAAGGGGTGCGGTGGCGCAGGTGCGGTGCTGGTAGGTTTAGTCCCACCTCGCTAGCCGAAGGGCGCCCGCACCTGCTTATAAGCCCCGTCGCGGCAGCTGTCTCGAGCTCCTCTCTATTGCAGGCCTTCTGGGCCTACCTGTTCTATGCTGCCCTGTGGGCCTATTGGGCCTTTGCGGGCCTGCATCCTGGCCCAACAACAGGTTAGGTTTCTAGTCGTATGCAGGCCGCTTTGGCCCAGTAGGCGGGCTTTTTTTTTTTTTGCTTTCTTTATTTTTTTTGAGTTGTTTTTTGCTGTATTTAGAGTTTCTTTGTGAATATTTTTTCTTTAGGTACAAAAAATTACAAACTTTCTATTAGTGCCGGTAGTTTACAAATTTTAATAGTTTAGATTTTTGAATTGTTTGAAATTTGTGTGAATCACTAGTTTGTGAATAACTTAACTTTGAAAATAGATTTTTCAGTGATTCTTTTTTCTTATGTTTAATATTAGTGTGTTTTATCATTATATCCAATTTGGTAATGCTTAGGTTATGTAAAAAATGAAATGCCTTTGTAACGGATTAGTTTTCGTCCGAAACCCTGATACTTCGAAAGAGATTGTCCATTTTGTACACGAAGTGCATCCAGTTTTTGCGGTAACCCTCTCTACTTTTTTGCACATGCTATGTGGGTGAAATTATGATACCATGCCAACTTTCAACCTTTTCTGAGTTCATTTGAAATGCTTTTCAATTTCAGGGTCATTTAGCTGGAAAAAATAAGTAAATGCATGAAAGAATTTGTTTGCACATAAAATTTCTTCGCGTTTCAAATGCCAAAACACATAACTACCCTAACTATTACAGAGATTCCCTCCTGGGTGTGAAAAACAGAAGAAAGTGATGATAGTGAAGCCGATCACTTCCCAGATCTTTGGGCGTGAAACTTTTTCTTCGTGTGTGTCCCTTTGCGCCGTAGCCATGGAAAATCTTCATCATTTAACTGGATGCTCGGGACAATATTCACTGTGAATGGAGCAATTTCATTAAACTTTTCATAATCTTCTGACATGTCTGTCTTGTCATCCAGTCCCACGATGTTTCTCTTCCCAGAAAGAACTATGTGGCGCTTTGGCTCATCGTATGATGCATTCGCTTCCTTATCTTCTATTTTTATCGGCTTGGTAGACATATCCTTCACATAGAAAACCTGTGCCACATCATTAGCTAGGACGAATGGTTCGTCTACATACGCAAGATTGTTGAGATCCACTGTTGTCATTCCATACTGCGGGTCTTCCGTTACCCCATATCGTGTCATATTGACCCATTTGCACCGAAACAAAGGGACCTGCAAACCACGTCCATAGTCAAGTTCCCATATCTCCTCTATGTAACCATAATATGTTTCGTTTCCCGTCCTGGTTGTTGCATCAAAGCGGACACCACTGTTTTGGTTGGTGCTCTTCTTATCTTGGGCGATCGTGTAAAATGTATTACCATTTATCTCGTACCCTTTGAAAGTCATTATATTCGAACATGGTAACTAGGAAAGCGAGTACAGGTCATCTTCAATAGAGGCGTCATGCATGGTACGTGTCTGCAACCAGCCGGCGAAACTCCTGGTTTGTTCACGTGTAATCCAGTCATCAGACCGCTCCGGGTGTTTGGAGCGTAGAAAATTCTTGTGTTCGTCCATATATGGAGCCACCAAGGTGGAATTCTGTATAACTGTGTTGTGTGCTTCAGTGAGAGAATGTCCGTCCATACATATTTTTTGATTCCCTCTTAGCGTGCCTTTTCCATCCAGTCTGCCCTTATGCCGCGATTCAGGAACACCAATCGGCTTAAGGTCAGGAATAAAGTCAATACAAAACTCAATGACCTCCTCATTTTCATGGCCCTTGGAGATGCTTCCTTCTGGCCTAGCACGGTTATGAACATATTTCTTTAAGACTCCCATGAACCTCTCAAAGGGGAACATATTGTGTAGAAATACAGGAACCAAAACGTTAATCTCTTCGCATAGGTGAACTAGGACGTGCGTCATGATGTTGAAGAAGGATGGTGGGAACACCAACTCGAAACTGACAAGACATTGCACCAAATCATTCTCTAACCTTGGTATGATTTCTGGATCGATTACCTTCTGAGAGATTGCATTGAGGAATGCACATAGCTTCACAATGGCTAATCGAACGTTATCCAGTAGAAGCCCCCTCAATGCAACCGGAAGCAGTTGCGTCATAATCACGTGGCAGTCATGAGACTTTAGGTTCTGGAACTTTTTCTCTGCCATGTTTATTATTCCCTTTATATTCGACGAGAAGCCAGACGGTACCTTAATACTGAGCAGGCATTCAAACAAGATTTCCTTCTCTTCTTTGGTAAGAGCGTAGCTGGCATGACCCTGATGTATGCCGTCTTTTCCGTGCATACGTTGCTGGTCCTCCCGTGCCTCAGGTGTATCTTTTGTCTTCCCATACACGCCCAAGAAGCCAAGCAGGGTCACGCAAAGATTCTTTGTCACGTGCATCACGTCGATTGCAGAGCGGACCTCTAGATCTTTCCAATAGGGCAGATCCCAAAATATAGATTTCTTCTTCCACATGGGTGCGCGTCCGTCAGCGTCATTCGGAACAGGTTGTCCGCCAGGACCCTTTCCAAAGACTACCTTCAAATCCTTGACCATATCATGTACATCAGCACCAGTACGGTGGCGAGGCTTCGTCCGGTGATCTGCCTCACCTTCGAAATGCTTGCCTTTCTCTCTTACGGGATGCCTGCTCGGAAGAAATCGACGATGTCCCAGGTACACATTCTTCCTACAATTGTCCAAATATATACTGTCGGTATCATCCAAACAGTGCGTGCATGCGCGGTGTCCCTTGTTTGTCTGTCCTGAAAGGTTACTAAGAGCAGGCCAATCATTGATGGTCACGAACAGCAAGGCCTTTAGGTCAAATTCTTCCCCATGTGCTCATCCCACGCACGTACACCTGTTCCATTCCACAGCTGTAAGAGTTCTTCAACTAATGGCCTTAGGTACACATCAATGTCATTGCCGGGTTGCTTAGGGCCTTGGATGAGCACTGGCATCATAATGAACTTCCGCTTCATGCACAACCAAGGAGGAAGGTTATACAAACATAGAGTCACAGGCCAGGTGCTATGGTTGCTGCTCTGCTCCCCAAAAGGATTAATGCCATCTGCACTTAGACCAAATCATACGTTACTTGCATCATCTGCAAACTCCTTCCCGTACTTTCTCTCAATTTTTCTCCACTGCGACCCGTCAGCGGGTACTCTCAACTTTCCGTCTTTCTTACGGTCATCTCTGTGCCATCGCATCGCCTTGGCATGCTCTTTGTTTTGGAACAAACGTTTCAACCATGGTATTATAGGAGCATACCACATCTTGGCAGGAATCTTCTTCCTGGGGCGCTCGCCCTCGACATCACAAGGGTCATCGCGCCTGATCTTATAGCGCAATGCACCGCATACCGGGCAAGCGTTCAAATCCTCATACTCACCGCGGTAGAGGATGTAGTCATTAGGGCATGCATGTATCTTCTGCACCTCTAACCCAAGAGGGCAGACAACCTTCTTTGCTTCGTACGTACTCTCGGGCAATTCGTTTTCCTTTGGAAGCATATTCTTTATCATTACCAGCAACTTTCCAAATCCCTTGTCAGATACACCATTCTATGCCTTCCATTGCAGCAATTCCAGTGTGGTGCCCAACTTTTTCTTGTCAGCTTCGCAATTCGGGTACAACAATTTCTTGTGATCCTCTAACATGCGCTGCAACTTCTTCTTCTCCAAATCACTTGCGCAGTTTCTCTTTGCATCGGCAATGGCCCGACCTAGATCATCAGTGGGCTCATCTGATGCCTCTTCTTCAGCTTCTTCCCGCATTGCCAGCTCAACTTCTTCCCCCATTGTTGTATCATCGTATTCAGGGAACCCATGGCCAGGATAGCTGTCGTCGTCCTCTTCTTCTTCATTGTCTTCCATCATAACCCCTCTTTCTCCATGCTTGGTCCAAACATTATAGTGGGGCATGAAACCGGACTTAAACAGGTGGACGTGAATGGTTCTTGGCGTAGAGTAATTGTTATCATTCTTACAGACTAAACATGGACAAGGCATAAAACCATCCGCCCGCTTGTTTGCCTCAGCCGCAAGCAGAAAAGTTTGCACGCCATTAATGAACTCCGGAGAGCATCGGTCATCGTACATCCATTGTCGGCTCATCTTCATTACACAACACCGAATAGACGAAATTAATACAAGTTCATACATAAAGTTCATGCATAAAGTTCAGACAAGACTTAAATGCAACAAACAAATAACTCTCTAACTAAAGAATTTAAATGCAACAACAAATGCGATCAAGATCGCAACTAAGGTAACAATTGATCCAACAGCATAATGATACCAAGCCTCACTATCAATGCCATATTTTCTAACCTTTCTAATCTTCAAGCGCATTTTCTCCATCTTGATCTTGTGATCATCGACGACATCGGCAACATGCAACTCCAATTCCATCTTCTCCACCTCAATTCTTTTCAATTTTTCTTTCAAATACTCGTTTTCTCTTTCAACTAAATTTAACCTCTCGACAATAGGGCCGGTTGGAATTTCCGGTTCACAAACCTCCTAGACAAAAATATTTATGTCAACTTGATGGGCATTATTTGTCATAAACACGAAATGCAACAACTAGTTTTAAAAGAGAATATACCACATCCGAATCATAACAAGGATGAGGGCCGACGGGGACGGATATCAAAACCATGGCACTATGTATAACAAACAACGTACGGGTAAGATAATTATACGAGTAACTATATATCCAAAACACACAAACATCAATTTGGTAATGTAAAACATTCATGAACAAGAGGCTCACCACAAGGTGGTGCCGGCGACGGAACGGTGTGGGCGATCGACTGTGGTTACGACGGAGATTTAGAAGGCACTAAGTAAACCACACCTACATATGCAAACTAAGTGTGAGTTTTGACCACAAATTGCATATAAATCAAATACTAGCACATATATTTTCTACCAAATTACTAAACTCATAAATTAATCACTATACAAAGCATTGCAAGAGCTGATCTAGGAATGAGAGATGAAAGGACAAAGTTGCTAACCTTTGTGATCATTTGAATGGATGGGGGCCTTCAAATCTTGACAAATTTTGGGCAAAATGTGTGATGAGCTCGAGAGGAAGAGCGGAAGAACAGAGAGGAGAGGGGAAAGGGGAAGAATAGAGCGAGC
This sequence comes from Aegilops tauschii subsp. strangulata, assembly GCF_002575655.3. Taxonomy (NCBI): domain Eukaryota; kingdom Viridiplantae; phylum Streptophyta; class Magnoliopsida; order Poales; family Poaceae; genus Aegilops; species Aegilops tauschii. Next base: position 184,761,836 of record NC_053041.3, read on the forward strand.
TCGGGTGGACGAAGGGATTATGTAGGATGACCTTTAGCACCGGTTCGTGCCATGAACCGGTACTAAAGGTGCTGGAGGGGCCCCAGACTGACAACATCCTGCCACCACTCACTTTAGTACCGGTCCGTGGCACGAACCGGTGCTAAAGGTCAGCCACGAACCGGTACTAATGAAAGCGGCTGGCTAGCCGTTGGAACCGGCACTAATGCACACATTTGTGCCGGCTCAAAAGCAAACCGGCACTAATGTGCTTGACATTTGACCCTTTTTCTACTAGTGAATCATACCAACCAAGATCACGATTAACCCATAGGACAAAACGGATCTACTCAAACATCATAGGATAACCATAGATCATTGGGAAATAATATATGGAGTTGAGCACCATGTTTAAGTAGAGATTAGAGCGGGGTGAAGGGGTGTTACACCGCTTCATAGAGGGAGAGAAATTTGGTGTTGACGGTAGCAAGATTGTTGATGTAGATCGTCGTCATGATCCTAGCCCCGGCGGCACTCCACGCCACCGGGGCAGAGGGGGAGAGAGCCCCCCTCCTTCTTCTTCTTCCATGGCCTCCCCCCTAGATGGGAGGAGAGTTCCCCCTCTCGTCCTTGGTCTCCATGGTCGCGGAGGTGCGGGAGCCCCTCCGAGATTGGATCTCCCTCTCTGTTCTCTTCTGTTACGCGTTCCCCTGATCTGGCCGAAAACCGTTTCTTATATTCTGGGAGATCCGTAACTCCGATTGCGCTGAGATTTTAACACGATTGTTTTCCGGATATAAGCTTCCTTGCGCCCAAAGTAGATCTCCAACCGACGTTCGAGGAGGGCACAACCCACCACCGCGCGCTAGGGGCCTCTGGCGCGCCCTGGTGTCTTGTGGGTTGTGTGGGCCTCCGTTTGTGGTGATTCCAACTCCCAAAAATCCCGTATATTCCAAAATAATTCTCCGTGAAATTTTATTGCATTTGGACTTCGTTTGATATGGATACTCTGCGATACAAAAATCATGCAGAAAACAGGAACTGTCACTGGGCACTGTATCAATAGGTTAGTCCAATAAATCATATAAAAAGTTGCCAAAAACATGTGAAAGTTGTATAATATTGGCATGAAACAATCAAAAATTATAGATACGACGGAGACGTATCAGCATCCCCAAGTTTAATTCATGCTCGTCCTCGAGTAGGTAAATGATAAAAAAAGATAGAATGCTACCTAACATAAACTTGATCATATGTCTAATCATGGCATGAATATTAAGACATAAGTGATTCAAAGCAATAGTCTATAATTTGACATAAAAACATCAATACTCAGGCATCCCAACATACAATCATGTCTTTCAAAATATGAATGCTAAAGTAAGCTATCCCTACAAAATCATATAGTCTTGTCATTCTCTGTCTTCTTAACACAAAGTATTTATCATGCACAACCCCGATAACAAGCCGAGCAATTGGTTCATACTTTTTAACGCGCTTCAGCTTTTTCAACTCTCATGCAATACATGGGCGCAAGCCATGGATATAGCACTACGGGTGGAATAGAGTATAATGATAGGGGTAAATATAAAGAAGACAAAAAAGTAGAAAGTCTCACATCGATGCGGCTAACCAACGGGCTATGGAGATTCCCATCAATTGATATCAATGCGAGGAGTAGGGATTGCCATGCAATGAATGCACTAAGATCTATAAGTGTATGAAAGCTCAATATGAAAACTAAGTGGGTGTGCATCTAATCCTATAATGAAAAATTCCCACTAGTATATGAAAGTGACAACATAGGAGACTCTCCATATGAAAAACATGGTGCTACTTTGAAGCACAAGTGTGGTAAAGGATACTAAGAATGCCCCTTCTCTCTTTGTTTTTTTCTTTTTTCTTATTTTTCTTATTTTTCTTTTTTTCTTTTCTTATTTTTTCCTTTTTCTTTTTCTCTCATTGTCCGGAGTCTCATCTCGACTTGTGGGGGCATCATAGTCTCCATCATCCTTTCCTCACTGGGGCATTGCTCTAAAAATGAATAATGATGATCATCACACTTCTATTTACTTATAACTCAAAATAAATAAAATATGACTCGATATGACTGCCTCTGGCAATGTACCAGGATGTGCAATGATCTAGCGTGACATGTATAAAAAAGATGAATCGTGGCTGAGCCACAACTACTATGTCAGCTATATGATCATGCAAAGCAATATGACAATGAATGCTCAAGTCATCAAACGAAAGCGGTGGAAGTTGCATGACAATATATCTCGGAATGGCCATGGAAAAGCCATAATAGGTAGGTATGGTGGCTGTTTTGAGGAAGATATAATAAGGCTTATGTGTGATAGAGCGTATCATATCACGGGGTTTGAACGCACCTGCGAAGTTTGCACCACGTCTCGATGTGAGAAAGGGCAATGCATGGTAGCGTAGAGGCTAGCAAATTGCGGAAAGGTAAGAGTGCGTATAATCCATGGACTCACATTAGTCATAAAGAACTCATACACTTATTGCAAAAGTTTATTAGCCCTTGAAGCAAAGTACTACTACGCATGCCCCTAGGGGGATAGATTGGTAGGAAAAGACCATCGCTTATCCCCGACCGCCACTCATAAGGAAGACAATCGATAATAAATCATGCTCCAACTTCATAGCATAACGAGAGACTATACGTGCATGCTTCGGGAATCACAAACCTTAACACAAATATTCTTACTAACCACAACCGTTTACTAGTACTTCCCACATATTCCATCTATATATCGCAAAACTATTGCAAGGAATCAAACATATCATATTCAGTGATCCATAAGTTTTATGTAGGATTTTATGACTAACCATGCAAATGACCAATTCCTTTTGACTCTCTAAATAGATATAAGTGAAGCATGAGAGTTTAATTGTTTCTACAAAAGACCATGCTCTAATAAATATAAGTGAAGCAAAAGAGCATTCTTCAAAATAATGGTTTTCTATGTGAAGAGAAACAGGCAGTCCAATCTTCAAATGATATAAGTGAAGCACATGAAGCATTCTATAAAGCCATACTCAAAATTTATAAGTTAAGTTCAATGAGCATTCTACAAATAAACCATGGACTATCTCATACCAGCATGGTGCATAAAAGAAAAAGGAAAACTAAATGCAAAAGACGCTCCAAGGTTTGCACATATCACATGAACGAAACGAAACCGAAAACATACCGATACTTGTTGAAGAAAGATGGGATGCCTTCCGGGGCATCCCCAAGCTTAGACGCTTTAGTATCCTTGAATATTTACTTGGGGTGCCTTGGGTATCCCCAAGCTTTAGCTCTTGCCTCTCCTCCTTCTCCTCATATCGAGACCGCCTCGATCTTTGACCACTTCATCCACACAAAACGCAACAGAAAGTTCGGTAAGATCCGTTAGTATAATAAAGCAAATCACTACTCTAAGTACTGTTGAAAACCAATTCATATTTTGTCTTTCCATTGTAGCTACTGTAATATAACTTTTCCATGGCTTAATCAATTGATAGAATCGATAGTTTCATCAAAACAAGCAAAACAATGCATCAAAAACAGAATCTGTCTTAAAGAGGACAGTCTGTACTAATCTGAACATTAACCATACTTTTGGTACTCCAAAAATTCTGAAAAAATTATGAAACAATAAAAATATTGTATAGAAAGACAGTGCAAAAAAGTTTCAGAACCGTTTGACGTTCCAGTAAAAAAAGTAAAATCGTGCACTACAGCCAAAGTTTCTGTTTTGCACCGCACAAACCAACAAGCAATTTAAACATCCTAAAGGCAAACCTTGGCACATTATTTTTATAATACAATGGAATTGTACAAGGTGATAATTATATTTGTTGAAAAGTTTCTGTAATTAAGATCCACAAAGTTTCCATTGGCATGAACAAAGTTCAAGGCTAGCTCCCGCTTCCATGATGCTCGTCCTTCTCACTTTCACTTTTCTTTTTGTGAAGTTTTATGTTCCCCTCTATATTTTTTTGTTTTTAAACTTTGTAAAAGCACTCAACAGAAATAAATGACTCTCTAAATCTTCCGGGTTTCCTCCCTGGCAGCGCTTTCTTTAAAGCCATTAAGCTAGGCATAAAGTGCTCAAGTAATGGATCCACCCGGATCCCAAGGTATATCAAAGCCAATTTGAATCAACAATGATTTAGCATTTAGTAGTGAGCACAAAGCAACATATATCAAGCAATGACGAAGTCTAAGTCTCTTTCTATGCATCGGCATGTCATACAAGAACAATTCATGCACATCAAGTAAAGGCCAATACATAGCATAAGCAGTTTCTTGCAATTTTATCATGTTGGAAACATAGAGAGGCGGAGATATGGTTCCTCTCTCATAATAATTGCAAGTAGGAGAAGCATGCACATGCATATTATATTCATCAAAATCATCATGTGCAATGTTAAAAGGCAACCCATCAATATAATCCTTAACAAGAGCAAATTTCTCCAGTATAGTGTAGTTGGACAATTCACAAAGATAATAGGACTATGATGTGTGGGTGCAATAGCAACAATTTCATGTTTAACATAAGGAACTATAGCAAGTTCATCTCCATAAACATCATTCATATTGGCATCTTGGCCACAAGCATATCAAGCATCATCAAAAAGGGATATTTCAAACAAATCAATGGGATCATAGCAATTATCATGGCAATCATCCTTCGGTAAGCACGAAGGGAAATTAAATAATGTATGAGTAGAAGAGTTACTCTCATTAGAAGGTGGGCATGGGTAGCTAATCCGATCTTCCTCCTTTTGTTCTTCGCTCTCCTCATCAATTCCTTCTTCCATAGACTCCTGCAAAATATTAGTCTCTTCTTGGATAGCGGAGACTTTCTCAATAAATGCATCAATATCGGAATTATATTTATAATTATCATAGCAATATTTAAGGATGACAAAATTTTCAGGTCTATAAACATCATCATCAAAAGCTTCATATTTTTAAACAAAGATTCAATTTCATAAGCACCCTTAAAAGTAAGAAATTCTTCTATTCGTTCCACATCATAATAATCATATATACCATTAGCATAAGAAGCTAAGGTTTCATTATCATTAAATTCACATGAAAAGGGAACATGTGGAGCATTCATCATAGAGCAACTAGTAAAATCATATCTCAAGCATAAATCCCGAGCATACCAATGCAACATATAAATTTGATCCCATAAAAGTTTCCCTTTTGTGTCAACCGATAATCCCTAAAGTATTCACGTTCATCTAACGTTACTCCCATTATCATGTTGAATGGGGTTTTCTCAGGATTATCAAAGTAGTGCATAATATCATTAACATAACGAGCATCGAGGGTTTTAGGAGCTTCCCCATATCCATGAGTAGCAAGTACCACTAATTGTTTTGGTGTTTCGTGTTCTACATCCATAACTAAAGATAGAGAACAACTTAGAACATGAAATAAAAACTACTTAGTGATAAAGCAAACAAGCACACACGAGAATATTCACCCCACGCTATTGCTCCTCGGCAACAGCGCCAGAAAAAGGTCTTGATAACCCACAAGTATAGGGGATCAATTGTAACCTCTTTCGATAAGTAAGAGTGTTGAACCCAACGAGTAGCTAAAGGTAGAACAAATATTCCCTCAAGTTCTATCGACCACCGATACAACTCTACGCACGCTTGACGTTCGCTTTACCTAGAACAAGTATGAAACTAGAAGTACTTTGTAGGTGTGATAAGATAGGTTTGCAAGATAATAAAGAGTACGTAAATAAAATTTTGGAGCTGTTTAGATAAATACACACTAAGTTAGTTTTAGTAGAGAGATTTTGTCAAACAGAAAGTTATTTGTCCCTAGGCAATCGATAACAAGTACCGGTAATCATTCTTGCAACTTTATATGAGGGAGAGGCATGAGCTAACATACTTTCTCTACTTGGATCATATGCACTTATGATTGGAACTATAGCAAGCATCCGCAAGTACTAAAGATCATTAAGGTCGTGAAACCCAACCATGGCACTAAGTATCAAGTCCTCATTACTCCCATACGCCATAACCCACTTATCCGTGTTTGGGCTGCTGTCATCCCCCGCAACACTGACAATAAGTAAACCATGAACATATTGCAACACCCTAAAGCGGGGGGCCCTCACGTTTGCGCGAGAACGGAGGGCACCGTAGGACAGCACCATAAATAAAATATACAATCATGCCAACCAAGATCACGATTGACCCATAGGTCAAAACGGATCTACTCAAACATCATAGGATAACCATAGATCATTGGGAAATAATATATGGAGTTGAGCACCATGTTTAAGTAGAGATTACAGCAGGGCGAGGAGGTGTTACACCGCTGCATAGAGGGGGAGAAAGTTGGTGTTGACGGTAGCAAGATTGTTGATGTAGATCGCCGTCACGATCCTAGCCCCGGCGGCACTCCGGCGCCACCGGGAGACAGGGGGAGAGAGCCCCCCTCCTTCTTCTTCTTCCTTGGCCTCCCCCTAGATGGGAGGAGAGATCCCCCTCTGGTCCTTGGTCTCCATGGCCGCGGAGGGGCGGGAGCCCCTCCGAGATTGGATCTCCCTCTCTGTTCTCTTTTGTTTCGCGTTCCCCTGATCTGGCCGAAAACCGTTTCTTATATTCCGGGAGATCCATAACTCCGATTGCGCTAAGATTTTAACATGATTTTTTTTCCGGATATAAGCTTCCTTGCGCCCGAAGTAGAGCTCCAACCGACGTTCGAGGAGGGCACGACCCACCACCGCGCACCAGGGGCCTCTGCCGCGCCCTGGTGTCTTGTGGGCTGTGTGGGCCTCCGTTTGTGGTGATTCCAACTCCCAAAAATCACATATATTCGAAAATAATTCTCCGTGAAATTTTATTGCATTTGGACTTTGTTTGATATGGATACTCTGCGATACAAAAATCATGCAGAAAATAGGAACTGGCACTGGGCACTGGATCAATAGGTTAGTCCAATAAATCCTATAAAAATTTGCCAAAAACATGTGAAAGTTGTATAATATTGGCATGAAACAATCAAAAATTATAGATATGACAGAGACGTATCATGTGCATGCCCGACGCGGTGGGGAAGATTTTGTTGTACTCCGTGAAGATGTTGTGGGTGGTGAAAGCGATGAACTCGCAGCCACACCAAAACATGCGGCCGGGGAGATAGAAGGCGTCGAAGGGGTTGGTGAAGTGGGCAAGGATAGAAACCACCACCCCGGTTTGGATGACGTCCTCGACGCGGAACATCATTGGAGATCCCCGTGGGAGGTGTTGGTAGCCGGCCGCGAGGAAGAACTTGGTGAAGCCCCTTGCGGTCCTCCACCTTGATATCGCCCACATACATAGTGTACGCTCAACGTACACGTCGGCAGGATAGAGCCTCTCCGGCACGATGGGTGGGAAGCGGTAGGTTGGTCCAGTGTACTGCATGGTCGTGGAAGATGGGTTCAAAGAACAAGAAGGGCAGATGGCAGAGGATGGGAGATAGATGAGGCATGTGAGAGGAAGAAGAAGATGATGGGTGTCTTAAATAGCCGTAGTGCGACATGTTATTTTGTCGTGGCAGTAATGGGGTCAAATGTGAACTAGCTCGTTTTCACACCCACAGCGGCATCGGGAACTCAAAACAAGGGCCAAGCAAAAAAACGGAGCCAATGCGACAGCCCAACCAGAGCTTGGTTTCATTTTGGGCCCAATAACTATGTTTCTTTCACGGAGTCAATGGTGGCCGAGCACAACCAATGGTAGAATATCTGGCGGATCGCCCCATGATCCAACAATACGGAGCCGTCCATCTGATCCAACGACGCGGAGCCTGCACACAGCCAACCCTTCTAGAAGACCACATCTGAGGGTTGTCGCTTGGCCCTAGTGTATGATTGGACGGCTGTTGTTCGGAGCTAGGGTTAGGCGAAACCCCGCGGGGTTTAGATGGGTTTTGAGCTGGTTAACGGGGTTATCTAGGCTTTGACTGAGCATAACTAATCTAAAAAATATAAAAAATATGAAACATTCGCCGTTCGTCGTTTTATTAGACACACTAACGAGGAAAAATACTAAACTTGGTATACGGGAATTTTCAAAAAAAACTAGGTGGCACGATCGAGGTCAAATGAGCACCGTTAATTCAAAAAAATCAAAAAGTATATAACTTGCGCACAATGTTGTGTTATGTGACATGTTACCAACCAAAAATCAGAAACTTGGTCTATGGACATTTTCATGAAAAAACATTCACAAATATGAGCTATCAAGTACAACGTTGCAGAGAGTTCAAGGAGAGGAGGTACGGTTCCCTTAGGTTTCTGAAAAATTATAAAAAATCAAAAAATTCACCAAAGCTTGATTTCAAAGTGAATAAGAAGGATCTGAACTTAGTTTTCCATTTTCATATTTTAAACGTGCTTTTAATGGTTTTCTATTAAAGCATAATTTTTTCAAAAAAATGTAAAAATATGAAGATTAATTCAATAAATAGTGAGACTTCGAATCTACACTATATAGATTGAATAGGTGTTAATAAAAAATATTTGGCTCATTTGGAGTAGGTCCAAAAAAACTTGATTACCAATGGAGCTCATTTGGAGCATATTTCTCATGACTATAAGTTCCCTAAGTTTTACCACACAAAAGAGATCGGATTGATCACCTAACGTTTATAATAGTTCAGCAAACTTTGCAACATCACACCACAGGGCAATGGACTTCAAGTATTGGTTCAAATTCAAATTTTGCCTCAAATTCAAATTGGAATATTTGATGTGTTATTGGAATATTTGATCTGTTATTGGAATACTTGATCAAATGATAGACTATCTTCATTCAAATGTTGTATTTTTTGCTCTGTTATTGGAATATTTGATCAAATGATGGACTATTTGCTCTTTTTGCTTATTCTTTGCAGCATTCTAATCAGTAAAGCAACACTGAAGCAGCATGTGTGATCATTGCAGCACCTAAACTCATAGCTCACAACATCTAAACAGAACGTACCATACACCATAGGAAAATTTAAGGACAGGCAAATATAGATAGCATAATACATTATTATCATAGATCACACACAAACTTTAGATACCACCACACAAAGTTTACCAAACAGCCACATACAGTTTACCAAAAGTAAAAGATAAAGATAAAACATCATCACATCACACCGGAGTCAGGGCCTTCGCGAGGGCAGCATGCTGCCCCCTGATCTTGTAGTCCTCCCCGCGAATCGCTACATCCTCTGCATGAGACACAAGGTGATTCAAGCGGCCATCTTTTGGCTTTGGCTTGGTGGTGCAGTAGGGGCGGTGCCACTTCCTAATCTTGTGGTTGTAGAAGGAAGCAACTCCCTTGGCCTTGATCTTCTCCACCTCCTTCGTTGTGAAGGACGAGACGTTGCCATTGTGCACATCTTCTCCAGAATCATACTGCACACATGAATGAATTATATTAATACATTATAGATTCATATACACCATGTCAAAGGAACTAAATGAACAATCTAAATTTCAAGTAGGCTTACCTCATATTCTTCGTCGTCACTATACTCTGGATCGTACAGTTAGCTTCCTCTTATTCCCCACAGAATCATCCTCCTAAATATACAATTACATCCATTACTAGTAAATAAAAAAGCCAACTAATAATTTAGATATGCACACATGACACATTGATCATATTATCCATACTATGATCCTATTTGCATTTTCCATTATCATGCACACACATTGAACAACAAAGCTAATATAACTGCATATTGTGGATAAATTTATATACTGACGAATCAAGTAAGTTCTTAATCAATTGATAGGTACATCAAAATTAATGCATTCCGTTTGGGCATATGACATTCAAAACACCAATCTGTGTAGCATTCAAAACAAATCTAAGCATACATGTTTGTAGCATTCAAAACCCCAATCTGTGCAGCATTCAAAAACAAATCTAATAATCAAGTGTAGCATTTAAGCACGGAGATCCAAATCTCTCATTAAGATCTGTCTAGCATTTTTGCAACGAATGTAATCCAAAAAAACCCATACAAAAAACCCCATCCCCCCATATGAAAAACCCCATCCCTCAAACCAACTACTCTAACCATCTGTACTACCCTACGAATCACAATCCAACCAATGAAACTAGGAACTAGCTCTACAATCTAAATATTGCAACTAGGGTACAAGCAAATGGAAGTACCTACTGTACCACACCTTCTCCTCGCCAGGCTGTGCATCTGGATAGACTGCGTCGCTCGACGCCGGGACCTTCAGCTCCAGCAGCGCCCAGGCGGAGCCCGCCACCTCCTTCTCCACATCCACAGCCATGACAGCGGTTGTGAGTTTTCCAGCACCACCATGGACGCCGCCAACGCCTGCACTGCATCTGCCGTGGTCACCGCACCCTACAGATCTCCGGCCGCTGCGCCGGCGTTGCCACAAGCGTTTGCCATCGATACGAGGGAGGCGATGAAGGTGAGGATGAGGATGTAGTGGAGGAGAGCGAGACGGTGCGGTGGAGGAGAGCGAGACGACGCGGTGGGGGAGATGGAGACGATATGGCAGGGAGGGGATTTGGGAAAAAATGGTAGGGGCGACGCGGTTCCCCCTCTTATACGATGGGACGTTTCTGGCATGTTCCACGGACATTTGCTACCCCACGACCGCGGTCAGTTGCATGCACGCCTATGCGGCCCCACTAGTCAGAGTTAACGGTCAAGCCATTGACCCGACGGCAACATCCAGTTTGCCCATTTGTGAGAGTTTTAGCCAATGGAGTGAGGAAAAATGAGCAAAAGTTAAGAGCGTGGGGATGAATGAGTACAACTGAGGAACCAGGGGCACAGATGTAAAAAAACCCAAAATTTTATTTTCATGTACTGTTCTAATCCAATTTGCCTTTTTTTTCTCAGCTACTCGTATGTCCAAGTGATCTGAAATTTGGAGCGCATCTCACGCACCAAATTATCTACCTCGAATTTTATTTGGATTTTTTCAATTTTTTTGAGTTTTTTGTGAATTTTTTCTTGACCAGGTGCAGATGAACCTGGACTCAGAAATGAATATTCATATAAGTATAATCTTTCGTGGACCAATTTTGAATGCTAAACTTACACTTATTAAAGGATGGAGAGAGTAAGTTCGATCAAGTGTGTTGAAAAATAATCAATACAATAAAGCCGGCATGAAAAAATTCCTAGTGTACTTCTCAATATTGTAGTTATTAATATATTTTTATTTTAAAATTTTGTCAAACTTAGAAAACTTTGATTTAGGACAAAAATTATAGCACCTTAGAGCATCTCCAATATAAGCTGCAAATTTGGAGATGTAAAAATTTACATCTCTAGAAAGTGATTTTTGCATCTCCAAAAAAGGACCAACTCCAACAGATTATGCAAAACATAGATGTAAAAGTGCATCTCCAATAGGTGATGTAAACTGGAGATGCAAAACCGGCCGGCGGCCGCACGGCCGCTATAGCTGCTGTTGAGGTGTTGTACTGTCGTTGTACAGCCGCACAAATTCAAATAAAACATTAGGTAATCAACTTAAAAATTGCACATGTCCACAATATACAATTATTACATAGTTCATCAAATCCACAAGATCAAATGCAACACACATGCACATAGTTCTGCACAATACACAAACAAATAAATGAAACAAGCCGCCTCTCTCGCCATGATATTTCCAATACTCCTCCAACAGATCCGGATTCTCTAATTTCATTGTACACCTTCATCAAGCGTTTGATTCGCTCCTCTCTTCTCATGGGCATAACGCGTATGCCCATCAAGTGATAGAAGTTGTAATCTAAACACTGTCCATGTTCATTCTTAATGATCATGTTATGCATGATCACGCAAGTTGTCATGATATACCAAATGTTTTTTTATCCCAGAATCTGGATGGTCCTCGCACAATAGCAAATTGGGATCGTAAAATCCCAAAAGTCCTCTCAACATCTTTCCTAGATGCCGCTTCTGCATTGTGATAGATGAGTTCTTTCTTACCTTGGGGTTTTACAATTGGCTTGACAAAAGTATTCCACCTACGGTAGATGTCATCCGCAAGAAAGTACCCGTAGTTATATGTGCGGCCATTTGCTTCAAAGGTCACTGGTGGTGCTTCTCCATTTGCTAACTTGGCAAAAAGAGGTGACCGGTTGAGCACGTTAATGTCATTGCAAGATCCAGGCATCCCAACATATGAATACCAAATCCATGTTTCTTGATCAGCAACGGCCTCAAGAATGATAGTGCCATCCTTCCCACGACCTTTGAACTGTCCATGCACTAGTAGAAAACAGGGCTTTGGTTGGGGCCTGGCCAGCCCATTAGTCCCGGTTCAGTCACGAACCAGGACCCACGGGGGCATACATCCCGGTTCGTGAGCCCAGGGGGGCGGCCGGGGCCTCGTCGGCGTTGGTCCTGGTTAGTCTGGACCCATTTGTCCCGGTTCCTGGAACGAACTGGGACCAATGGGCCTCGCTCCTGGCCCACATACATTGGTCCCGGTTCGTGGCTCAAACCGGGACAGAAGGGGGAGCTTCAGTCCCGGTTATAACCACGAACCGGGACAAATGAGTTGCCTATATATACCCTCTCGCCGCAGCAGAGCACTCCACAGTGCTCTGTTTTTCTGGCCGGAGAGGGGGGCATTAGGGTGCTCTAGCTCACCTCCTATGCACATGAGGTGTTCGATGAAATGCCCAAGCCACACTAGTTAAGCTTTCTCCTCTCGAAACTCGACCTCCAAGCTCCATTTTCCCCAAGATTTACATAGGTTTAGCGGTCCGTCATGTCCTGTCCCCGTCTGCACCGCCGTCGATCGCCCGCGCCGATCTCGTCGCCGGCACCACCGTGGTCAGCCTCTTGTTCTTATCTTCTTTCTGAAAGAAAAGAATTCTTACTTTAGATATATACTTGTCTAATTATATATAATGCACGCAGATGAACCGGCAATGGATGTATGGTGACATACACACCTCCGAGTACGTTAAGGGCGTGCATAATTTTCTCGAAGTGGCTGAGGCAAACAAGCAGAATGGTTTTATGTGGTGTCCATACCCTAGTTGTGGGAATACGAAGTCTTACTCTGACCAGAAAATCCTTCACACCCACCTGCTTTATAAGGGTTTCATGCCACACTATAATGTTTCGGCGAGGCACGGAGAAATAGGGGCTATGCTGGAAGACAGCAAAGAAGAAAAGGACGATGACAACTATGTGCCCCCTGAATACGGTGATGCTGCAACAGGGGAAGCTGCTGAATATCAAGATCAAGAACCAGACGATGTGCCCGATGATGATGATCTCCGTCGGGTCATTGTTGATGCAAGGACACAGTGTGAAAGTCAAAAGGAGAAGCTGAAGTTCGATTGCATGTTAGAGGATCACAAAAAAGGGTTGTACCCCAATTGCGAAGATGGCAACACAAAGCTCGGTACCATACTGGAATTGCTGCAGTGGAAGGCAGAGAATGTTGTGCCTGACAAAGGATTTGAAAAGCTACTGAAAATATTGAAGAAGAAGCTTCCAAAGGATAACGAATTGCCCGACACTACGTACGCACCAAAGAAGGTCGTATGCCCTCTAGGATTGGAGGTGCAGAAGATACATGCATGCCCTAATGACTGCATCCTCTACCGCAGTGCGTACGAGGATTTGAACGCATGCCCGGTATGCGGTGCATTGCGGTATAAGATCAGACGAGATGACCCTGGTGATGTTGACGGCGAGCCCCCCGGGATGAGGGTTCCTACGAAGGTGATGTGGTATGCTCCTATAATACCACGGTTGAAACGTCTGTTCAGAAACAAATAGCATGCCAAGTTGATGCGATGGCACAGAGAGGGCCGTAAGAAAGACGGGAAGTTGAGAACACCCGCTGACGGGTCGCAGTGGAGAAAAATCGAGAGAAAGTACTGGACTGAGTTTGCAGGTGACCCAAGGAACGTATGGTTTGGTTTAAGCGCGGATGGCATTAATTCTTTCGGGGAGTAGAGCAGCAATCACAGCACCTAGCCCGTGACACTATGTATGTATAACCTTCCTCCTTGGATGTGCATGAAGCGGAAGTTCATTATGATGCCTGTTCTCATCCAAGGCCCTAAGCAACCCGGAAACGACATTGATGTGTACCTAAGGACATTAGTTGAAGAACTTTTACAGTTGTCGAATGGAAACGGTGTACATGTGTGGGATGAGCACAAATAGGAGAAATTTAACCTGCACGCGTTGCTGTTTGTAACCATCAATGATTGGCCCGCTCTCAGTAACCTTTCAGGACAGACAAACAAGGGATAGCACGCATGCACGCATTGTTTAGCTGACACCGAAAGTATATACCTGGACAAATGCAGGAAGAATGTGTACCTGGGCCATCGTCGATTTCTTCCGACCAACCATCAATGTCGAAAGAAAGGCAAGCATTTCAAAGGCGAGGCAGATCACCGGAAGAAGCCCGCCATGTGTACTGGTGATCACGTACTTGCTACGGTCAATGATTTACACGTAATCTATGGAAAGGGTCCTGGCGGACTAGCTGTTCCGAATGACGCTGAGGGACGCACACCCATGTGGAAGAAGAAATCTATATTTTGGGACCTACCCTACTGGAAAGACCTAGAGGTCCGCTCTTCAATCCACGTGATGCACGTGACGAAGAACCTTTGCGTGAACCTGTTAGGCTTCTTGGGCATGTATGGGAAGAAAAAAGATACACCTGAGGCACGGGAGGACCTGCAACGTTTGCACGAAAAAGACGGCATGCCTCCAAAGCAGTATGAAGGTCCTACCAGCTACGCTCTTACCAAAGAAGAGAAGGAAATCTTCTTTGAATGCCTGCTCAGTATGAAGGTCCCGACTGGCTTCTCGTTGAATATAAAGGGAATAATAAATATGCGAGAGAAAAAGTTCCAGAACCTAAAGTCTCATGACTGCCACGTGATTATGACACAACTGCTTCCGGTTGCATTGAGGGGGCTTCTACCGGAAAACGTCTGATTAGCCATTGTGAAGCTATGTGCATTCCTCAATGCAATCTCTCAGAAGGTGATCGATCCAGAAATCATACCAAGGCTAAGGAGTGATGTGGCGCAATGTCTTGTCAGTTTCGAGCTGGTGTTCCCACCATCCTTCTTCAATATCATGACGCACGTCCTAGTTCATCTAGTCAACGAGATTGTCATTCTGGGCCCCGTATTTCTACACAATATGTTCCCCTTTGAGAGGTTCATGGGAGTCCTAAAGAAATATGTCCGTAACCGCGCTAGGCCAGAAGGAAGCATCTCCATGGGCCATCAAACAGAGGATGTCATTTGGTTTTGTGTTGACTTCATTCCTGGCCTTAAGAAGATAGGTCTCCCTAAATCGCGGTATGAGGGGAGAATGACTGGAAAAGGCACGCTTTGAGGGGACTCAATAATATGCAGGGACGGGCATTCTTGGTCTCAAGCACACTACACAGTTCTACAAAACTCTACCTTGGTGACCCCGTATGTCGATGAACACAAGAACAGTCTGCATCCTAATAAACGATGAAGATTATCCATGGTTACGGCGCAATAAGCAAAGGACATAAGCGAAGAAAAAGTGAAGACTTTCTCTCGACAACTATTATGATGATACCATGCCAACTTTCAACCTTTTCATAGTTCATTTGAAATGCCTATTGTAACAGACGAGTTTCTGTATGAAACCCTGATATCTCGAAACAGATTGTCCGTTTTCTACACGAGGTGCATCCAGTTTTTGCCATAACCCTCTCAACTTTTCAGCACATGCTATGTGGGTGAAATGATGATACCATGCCAACTTTCAACCTTTTCGTAGTTCATTTGAAATGCTTTTCAATTCAGGGTCTTGTAGCTCAAAAAAATCAGTAAATGCATGGAAAATTAACAAATGAAGTCAGATAGTGTAGACTGCATGGAGCTATGTGTAGTTTTCATTTGAAACCCTGATAGCTCCGTGCAGTCTACACCACTTCCTCAAGGTCTGAAGCTAAGAAACATGCAGGTGAGCATTGCGCCTCTCCTTCATCGTCTCTGCACCCAGGGCTTATAAACCGCTGCGAGTGCCTCTCGCTTGGCCAGGTGGGACTAAAAAACAGCTGCAGAAAGAATCAACTAAAAAACTCTTTTACCAGTTCATGCCACGAACTGGTACTAAAGGTGCTCGTGGGGCCCAGCCTTAGAACCGGTACTAAAGGAATCAACTAAAAAGCTTTTATAAACCTCTAGTATTATTGAAACTAAAATTATATAGAATTTATGCAACTAAAATTCTCAAAGTATTTTCTGTTCAAAACATTAAAAGCAAAATGAATTTTCATAAAATAAATACAAAAAGCAAATAAGAAAATAAAATAAATAAGTGTAAAAAATAAACTTTTATAAATAAGTAGAAACAAAATAAAATAAATAAATAAATAAGTAGATATAAAATAAAATAAAATAAAATAAACTTTTATAAAATAAATAAGTAGAAACAAAATAAAATAAAATAAATAAACTATAATAAAATAAAATAAATAAAAATAGCAATAGTAAGTATTTTGTAGTAAGTAGAAACAAAATAAAAGAATAAAGCAACAAAGAAAACAAAAAACAGGCAAAAAATAAAAATTATGCCACCTACTAGGCCACCACGGCCTGAATACGACTAGAAACCCACCCATGGGCCAGGATTCAGGCCCGTAGAAGGCCCGGTAGGCCCACAGGCAGATACAGTGTGTTTAGGCCCGTAAGCTTGCATTTGAGAGGAGCTCGAGAGGGCAGCGGTAGTGGGGCTTATAAACCACTCTCGAGCTCCCTCAACTAGCAAGGTGGGACTAAACTTTCGTGCCGCGACGAGGGCAGCACAAGGCTTTTAGTCCCGGTTGGTGCCACCAACCGGGACTAAAGGCGTATATTCGTACCGGTTCATGGTACCAACCGGGACCAATGCCCCCTTTAGTCCCGGTTGGTGCCACCAACCGGGACCAAAGGTCTCTGAAGCAGGGACCATTGGTCCCGGTTGGTGGCACCAACCGGGACTAAAGGGGGGGCATTAGTCCCGGTTGGTGCCACGAACCGGGACCAATGCTCCGTCTATATAAGCCACACTTGTGAAAATTTTCGTTCAGTTCTTCGATCCCGCCCCGACGACGCCGCCAGGCTGCCCCTCTGCCTTGCCGTCGCCTTCGTCGCCCTGCCTCCGACGCCGTCTTGCGCCGCCCCGACGCCATCGCCGCCCCGCGCCACCCCTGCCCCGACGTGGCCGCCCTCTGCCCCGACCTCGCCGTCGCCGCCCTCTGCCGCGCCTCGTCGCCGCGGCCCAGCTGTGAGCCCTCCCTTCCCACGCGCCGCCGCCCCTGCCTGCTCTGCTTGCCACGTGCTGATGTCTACTACACATTCTTCTTGTAGACGTTGTTGGGCCTCCAAGTGCAGAGGTTTGTAGGACAGTAGCAAATTTCCCTCAAGTGGATGACCTAAGGTTATCAATCCGTGGGAGGCGTAGGATAAACATGGTCTCTGTCAAACAACCCTGCAACCAAATGACAAAGAGTCTCTTGTGTCCCCAACACACCCAATACAATGGTAAATTGTATAGGTGCACTAGTTCGGCGAAGAGATGGTGATACAAGTGCAATATGGATGGTAGATATAGGTTTTTGTAATCTGGAAATATAAAAACAGCAAGGTAACTAATGATAAAAGTGAGCACAAACGGTATTGCAATGCTAGTAAACAAGGCCTAGGGTTCATACTTTCACTAGTGCAAGTTCTCTCAACAATAATAACATAATTGGATCATATAACTATCCCTCAACATGCAACAAAGAGTCACTCCAAAGTAACTAATAGCGGATAACAAACAAAGAGATTATGGTAGGGTACGAAACCACCTCAAAGTTATCCTTTCTGATCGATCTATTCAAGAGTCCGTAGTAAAATAACACGAAGCTATTCTTTCAGTTCGATCTATCCTAGAGTTCATACTAGAATAACACCTTAAGACACAAATCAACCAAAACTCTAATGTCACCTAGATACTCCAATGTCACCTCAAGTATCCATGGGTATGATTATACGATATGCATCACACAATCTCAGATTCATCTATTCAAACCAACACAAAGTACTTTAAAGAGTGCCCCAAAGTTTCTACCGGAGAGTCAAGACGAAAACGTGTGCCAACCCCTATGCATAAGTTCACGAGGTCACGGAACCCGCAAATTGATCACCAAAACATACATCAGGTAGATCACGTGATATCCCATTGTCACCACAGATAATCACATGCAAGACATACATCAAGTGTTCTCAAATCCTTAAAGACTCAATCTAATAAGATAACTTCAAAGGGAAAACTCAATCCATTACAAGAGATTAGAGGGGGAGAAACATCATAAGATCCAACTATAATAGCAAAGCTCACGATACATCAAGATCGTACCATCTTAAGAACATGAGAGAGAGAGAGATCAAACACATAGCTACTGGTACATACCCTCAGCCCCGAGGGTGAACTACTCCCTCCTCGTCATGGAGAGCGCCGGGATGATGAAGATGGCCACCGGTGAGGGTTCCTCCCTCCGGCAGGGTGCCGGAACAGGGTCCCGATTGGTTTTTGGTGGCTACAGAGGCTTGCGGTGGCGGAACTCCCGATCTATTCTGTTCCCCGATGTTTGTAGGGTATATGGACATATATAGGCGAAAGAAGTCGGTCAGGGGAGCCACGAGGGGCCCACAAGGGTGGGGGGCGCCTCCCTGCCTCGTGGCCACCTCGAAGCTTCCCTGACGTCTACTCCAAGTCTCCTAGATTGATTCCGTTCCAAAAATAACGCTCCCGAAGGTTTCATTCCGTTTGGACTCCGTTTGATATTCCTTTTCTTCGAAACACTGAAATAGGCAAGAAAACATCAATTTGGGCTAGGCTCCGGTTAATAGGTTAGTCCCAAAAATAATATAAAAGTGTATAATAAATCCCATAAACATCCCAAACAGATAATATAATAGCATGAATAGTTCATAAATTATATATACGTTGGAGACGTATCAGCATCCCCAAGCTTAATTCCTGCTCGTCCTCGAGTAGGTAAATGATAAAAGAAATAATTTATGAAGTGTGAATGCTAGCAGCTGCACAAGTTTGATCAATGATAATTTCAATCACCTTTTCTAGCATCATTATATATCATAACAGTAGCTCAACTCATAAAACTTCTCATGATCAAGTAATAAGCTATTCACATGTTAAAGTATAGATCATAAACTTTCTTGAAAACTAACAAACCGTGTTATTAGTCATCAAAAAATTATAATTCATATTATTTTCACGAAGGGTCTATGTCAGAGCTTTGATTCAGCAAACTTCACATACTCAACTATCATTTAGTCTTTCACAATTGCTAACACTCACATGATATTTATGGGTTCAAAGTTTTAATCAGACACAGAGAAAGATAGGGGCTTATAGATTCGCCTCCCAACCTTTTACCTCAAGGGTAATGTCAACAATAATAGTTCATGATGCCTTACATCCAATTGGATATATATATCAGGATCTTTCCAACACAATGTGCTTGCCAAAGGATAAAATGTAAAAAGGAAAGGTGAAGATCACCATGACTCTTGCATAAGGTATAAGACAAGAATAAAAGATAGGCCCTTCGCAGAGGGAAGCAGAGGTTGTCATGCTCTTTTATAGTTGGATGCACAAAATCTTAATACGAAAGAACGTCACTTTATATTGCCACTTGTGATAGGGACCTTTATTATGCAGTTTGTCGCTTTTATTGCTTCCACATCACAAGATCGTATAAAGCTTATTTTCTCCACACTAATAGATCATACATATTTAGAGAGCAATTTTTATTGCATGCACCGATGACAACTTACTTGAAGGATCTTACTCAATCCATAGGTAGGTATGGTGCACTCTCATGGAAATACTGGTTTAAGGGATATTTGGAAGCACAAGTAGTATCTCTACTTGGTGCAAAGAATTTTTCTAGCATGAGGGGGAAAGGCAAGCTCAGCATGTTGAATGATCCATGACAATATACTTTATTTCGGATATAAGAAAACATAACCCATTACGTTGTCTTCCTTGTCCAACATCAACCTTTTAGCATGTCATATTTTAATGATTTCTCACAATCATAAAAGATGTCCAAGATAGTATATTTATATGTGAAATCTCTCTTCCCTCAATATTTTTTTCATGAATTTTTCAAGTGACCAATACAATGTTTGCTAACCTTCAATAAATTTACCACCTCTACTTCTTATATCTGAAGTCATTACTCCCCATGGGATAAGCATATAAAACATATATAATTTCAGATTTATGATATTCAATTCATTCAACCATTTACTCATAGGATAAATGTGAAGCACGCGAGTAAATGACAAACTACTCCAAAAAGATATAAGTGAAGATCAATGAGTAGTTAAATAATTATGTAACTATGTGAAGACTCTCTCTCTCATTTAAGAATTTAAGATCTTGATATTTTATTCAAACAGCAAGCAAAACAATATAAAATGACATTCTAAGAATAGCAAACATCATGTGAAGAAGCACAAACTTAGGATCAACCGATACTAACCGATAGTTGTCGAAGAAGAAAGGTGGGATGCCAAACGGGGCATCCCCAAGCTTAGATGCTTGAGACTTCTTGAAATATTATCTTGGGATGCCTTGGGCATCCCCAAGATTGAGCTTTTGTGTCTCCTTAATTCCTCTCATATCAGGGTCTCCCTAAATCTCAAAAGCTTCATCCACACAAAACTCAACAAGGACTCGTGAGATAAGTTAGTATAAACCAATGCAAAAACCTTATCATACTCTACTATAGCAAATCACTAAAATTATTATTCAACATTGCATACTAAATGCCTCTGCATATTTAATAGTCCTATCCTCAAATAGAATCATTAAAGAAGCAAACATATGCAAACAATGCAAACATAACAGCAATCTGCCTAGACAGGACAGTCTGTAAAGAATGCAGCAAGATCCATACTTCCCTAGCTCCAAAAATTATGAAAGAAAATTCCCACTGTAGTAAATTTATCAGAGCTTATTATTCAAAAGGTTTCAACATTTTATCACATTCTGGCTTTTCTAGGGAATTTTTTCAACAGCGGTAAACTTTCTGTTTTCAAACAGCAACATGAAGACTTGTAAAATAGGCATAGTAAAGGCTATCAATGCCACTTTTATTGAAATAAAAGATGCAAAACATTGTTCTAAATAACAGCAAGCAAATCCTAAGAATATAAATTGACGCTCCAAGCAAAACACATATCATGTGGTGAATAAAAATATAGCTCCCCCAAGCTTGTGGCTTTGCATATCATTAGCATCATGGGTATTCAAAGAATTCATACTAACAACATTGCAATCATGCTCATCATTCAAATATTTAGTGCTAAATATTCTAATGCATTCTTCTTCTAGCACTTGAGCACAATTTTCCTTCCCATCATTTTCACGAAAGACATTAAAAACATGAAGCATATGAGGCAACCTTAATTCCATTTTTTTGTAGTTTTCTTTTATAGACTAAACTAGTGAAAAAACAAGAAACTAAAAGATTCGATTGCAAGATCTAAAGATATACCTTCAAGAACTCGCCTCCCCGGCAACGGCACCAGAAACTGCTTGATGTCTACTACACAACCTTCTTCTTGTAGACGTTGTTGGGCCTCCAAGTGCAGAGGTTTGTAGGACAGTAGCAAATTTCCCTCAAGTGGATGACCTAAGGTTTATCAATCCGTGGGAGGCGTAGGATGAAGATGGTCTCTCTCAAACAACCCTACAACCAAATGACAAAGAGTCTCTTGTATCCCCAACACACCAAATACAATGGTAAATTGTATAGGTGCATTAGTTCGGCGAAGAGATGGTGATACAAGTGCAATATGGATGGTAGATATAGGTTTTTGTAATCTGAAAATATGAAAACAGCAAGGTAACTAATGATAAAAGTGAGCACAAACGGTATTGCAATGCTAGGAAACAAGGCCTAGGGTTCATACTTTCACTAGTGCAAGTTCTCTCAACAATAATAACATAATTGGATCATATAACTATCCCTCAACATGCAACAAAGAGTCACTTCAAAGTCACTAATAGCGGAGAACAAACGAAGAGATTATGGTAGGGTACGAAACCACCTCAAAGTTATCCTTTCTGTTCGATCTATTCAAGAGTCCGTAGTAAAATAACACGAAGCTATTCTTTCCGTTCGATCTATCCTAGAGTTCGTACTAGAATAACACCTTAAGACACAAATCAACCAAAACCCTAATGTCACCTAGATACTCCAATGTCACCTCAAGTATCCATGGGTATGATTATACGATATGCATCACACAATCTCAGATTCATCTATTCAAACGAACACAAAGTACTTCAAAGAGTGCCCCAAAGTTTCTACCGGAGAGTCAAGACGAAAACGTGTGCCAACCCCTATGCATAAGTTCACGAGGTCACGGAACCCGCAAGTTGATCACCAAAACATACATCAAGTAGATCACGTGATATCCCATTGTCAGCACAGATAAGCACATGCAAGACATACAT
Organism: Aegilops tauschii subsp. strangulata; assembly: GCF_002575655.3. Classification (NCBI taxonomy): domain Eukaryota; kingdom Viridiplantae; phylum Streptophyta; class Magnoliopsida; order Poales; family Poaceae; genus Aegilops; species Aegilops tauschii. The sequence continues at coordinate 184,784,415 of NC_053041.3, forward strand.
CAAGTGTTCTCAAATCCTTAAAGATTCAATCCGATAAAATAACTTCAAAGGGAAAACTCAATCCATTACAAGAGAGTAGAGGGGGAGAAACATCATAAGATCCAACTATAATATCAAAGCTCGCGATACATCAAGATCGTACCATCTCAAGAACATGAGAGAGATCAAACACATAGCTACTAGTATGTACCCTCAGCCCCGAGGGTGCACTACTCCCTCCTTGTCATGGAGAGCACCGGGATGATGAAGATGGCCACCGGTGAGGGTTCCCCCCTCCGGCAGGGCGCCGGAACAGGGTCCCGATTGGTTTTTGGTGGCTACAGAGGCTTGCGGCGGCGGAACTCCCGATCTATTCTATTCCCCAATGTTTTTAGGGTATATGGACATATATAGGCGAAAGAAGTCGGTCAGGGGAGCCACGAGGGTGGGGGCACGCCCAGGGGGGCAAGCGCGCCTCCCTGCCTCGTGGCCACCTCGAAGCTTCCCTGACGTCTACTCCAAGTCTCCTGGATTGCTTCCGTTCCAAAAATAACGCTCCTGAAGGTTTCATTCCGTTTGGTATTCCTTTTCTTCAAAACACTGAAATAGGCAAGAAAACAACAATTTGGGCTAGGCCTCCGGTTAATAGGTTAGTCCCAAAAATAATATAAAAGTGTATAATAAACCCATAAACATTCAAAACAGATAATGTAATAGCATGAATACTTCATAAATTATAGATACGTTGGAGACGTATCACGCGCCGCCGCCACCGCCCCGGCCTGCTCTGCTTTGCCGCGCGCCGCCGCCGCCGCCCGGGCCTGCTCTCTGCTGCTTTTTTTCATAGACTTTTTTGTTCATTGATGTATGTATATATGGATGTTGTATGTATATGTGTATATATGCAGATGTATGTATGATCCATGGATATGTATGCATTGATGTATGCTTTTTTTTGTTCATATAATTCTTTTTGTTAATTTATGTATATGTTCATATATATATATGTGCATATTTAGAAAAAAATTGTGTTGCAAAAGTTACATTTAAGGTTAGTTGATTTAGTGCATTTTAGGTTATTAGTTGTATTGTTAGTGCATTTTAGGATAGTATATTCTAGGTTAGTGGATCAGAGAGGAAAAAGTAATATAATGAAAAGGAAGAAAAGAGGAAGAGGAAAAAGTTACATCTTAGGATAGTTATATTTATAGTAAGTGCTTAGTAGTTGAACTTGTTGATTTAATAAAACTACTTTATTTTACTATAGAAGTAGTTTATGTTTAGTAAGTACTACTTTATTTTATTTATAGTAAGTGCTTAGTAGTTGAACTAGTTGATTTAATAAAACTACTTTATTTTACTATAGAAGTAGTTTATTTTTAGTAAGTTTTATTTTATTTATAGTAAGTGCTTAGTAGTTGAACTAGTTGATTTAATAAAAACTACTTTATTTTACTATAGAAGTAGTTTATTTATAGCAAGAAAATTAATAGAACTAGTTTATTTTTTTAGTTCAAGCAATTATTCCCACATCGACGTCGACGATGCCTATCCCGCATCCTCGTCGTCGACTCGGCGGAGGAGGCCTGCTTGATTAGAGGGGCCATGTCCGGGACTGGGCTCCGCCGGGCTGGTATTGGGAGGTGCTACCTTCCGTGGGGCATAGGTTGGTGAGGAGCCAGCCCGTCGTTGACCCGATCCTTGTTGGTGGCGGTCGCGTGAGCCAGTGACGGTGCCGAGGCTTCCGGACACCGCGGAGGTGGTACGTCACCGTGTTAGCGAGGAGGACGAGCACGTCCGTCGCTACATGGTTGCATTGGAGGGCAGGTTCGACAATACCTGGCAGGTTCTTCAGGGATCTCACTGGAGTGATCATGTGATGGTTCCTTCTCTTTGGGTGTCCACAGCCCGCGCCGATACCCGTCGGGCGCTATGGTTCTAGCTGTATTAGCGATGCTATATGTATGATAGTATTCGAGGTGTATTAGTGATAATATTCGACGATGTACGGACGCAAGAGATGATGTAGTTTTGCTTATAATTGAATGCATGCTAATTTGAATACTACTTTATTTTACGATTTGGTTTTGCTTATTGAATGCTCAAATTCAAAGACTACTCCTACTTTGAATACTAAAATTGGAGAGCACTATGCAAGGCGTATGCATTTGATTAGTTGATAGCTTATAGGGTTTTTGTTTTTGCAGAAATCTAGGAGCCCCCTCCATCATCCCCGCCGGCGTCCCCGTCACCGAGCCCCCTCCGACCTCGAGGTGAGACCAGCCAAATCTCCATGTCAATATGAGTCCTATAAGATATTTTGAAATGTTTTTGCTCATATTTTCAACCATTGAAATGTAATGGCCATCAAGTTTGAATGCTCATATGATGTAGATAAAAATATGTATATCTCCGTTCCGACAAATTTCAGGCGCTCGATATGTCCTTTTTTAGAAAGATAATTAAACGATATTTCGGGTTGACTTTAAGTCTGTCGAGTCTCCACCATATATGAGAGGACGAAGAATCCCGACTGTTGTCGTGGGGGTAGCTTCTCCTTCGTTCCCGTGTGCTAGACAATTTGGTGTAATGCACTCGGGAACGAAAGGAGGAGCTACCATCACCGACGGTCGCAAATGTGAGAGAGGAATCAGTGAGGGACAGTCTCCACCATATATATATGAGAGGACGAAGAATCCCGACTGTTGTGGGGGTAGCTTCTCCTTCATTCCCGTGTGCTAGACAACTTGGTGTAATGCACTCGGGAATGAAAGGAGGAGCTACCATCACCGACGGTTGAATATGTACACCACATGAGCTGAGAGTTTTCAAGAAAAGACTCGACAGACCGATAGTCAACCCGTGATGAATAATAATGATCTAATTTAGGTTTTTTAGTACATATATTTAATTGTACAAGTTTAATATTTTAATTATGAACATAGGAAATGTCATACTCGGACGACGAAAGCCTCCCGGGGGAGTGCGACTGGTGCCACGACGACCGAGGTCTGTGCGACAGGCCTCACCTAAACGAAGATCGGCGCTTCAGCATTAAGCTGAAGGAGACCTTCGATGTTGAAACGGTACGCAACGAGGACAAGTGTTATTTTTTCGTAATTAAGCGCGGCTTCAACTATTCCAACATGTAATTTTCATCTTTTACAATTCGACTAGCTTATCCCATGGCATGCAAGACGCTATGTCTTGGAGAGGATGGGTTTTGAAGACCATGAAAGTATGGAAACAAAGAAAATTCACCTAAGGACCCATCATGATATGGATTTTGAAGTAAATCTGTATAATTATGAGAGCGTAACCCATTTTGGTTGCAAAAATTGGGAAGCACTTTTCAAGATGTATGATTTTGATGAGGGTATGCTTGTCACCATGGATCTTGGTGATCCTGACATCGACCAAGACAATATGGACATTTGGGTCCTTGTTGATACGCCTCCAATTCTACCGCTATGTGAGTTTCTCAAATATAGTTATTAACTAATTTATATTGTTCATTTCAAAATAGTTGACAACTTATTTCCATTGACAGCTTATTTTGATTGTTCAAACAATGTGCGGAACATGGTAGACAGAACCTACTACACCGATGGATCTGAGTTAACTTATAAGGAGAAAAATCATCTGGTCGCATTTTGTACTGATCTTGAGAATTACAATATCTATTGTAAAACTCCTCCACATTATGGTCAATACGTGCCACTAGTGCATGTGTTGAACTACGGTAACATCCATGGAGATGCCATGGTAAGATTTTTTAGTATTACGACATCCATGCATCTTTTCCATAAATTCTTGTAAAAGTTAACTACATTGCTAACTACGAGTTATTACTATATGTTTTTCAACAGGAAATCCTGAATGATTGTGTGCCTCATCTGATGTATCAGAGTGGTCGCCTTGATGTTTTGAACATACGGCCAGGTCATCCTACAAATCTCAACAGTCCATACCGGATTTCTAAAAGAAGTGGAGACATGAAAATCAAGGAATGGAAAAAATGTATGGACAGTCGTAAGGAGGTTCTTGGAAGAAAAAGGAAGCGAAGCGCAAGAATTGGAGACAAGATGATCTCATTCTCCATAATGGAGAGTCAGGGTCTATATTGTTTTATGCTATTTTACCTTAAAGAGGGTATTTAGGTCCTACCTAATACTGATGATTAGGGATGAAAATGGAGGGGAAACGGACGGAACTAAGTGCTATCATATTTGTTTTCACATTTTTTTGCAGAAGCGGAAATGAATACAGAAACCCGGAAATGAATACGGAAACAGATACTACCGGAAACGAACACAGAGCGAATACAAAGCGGATACGGAAACAGAAATAGGCATTGATCAGAACTTAAAACCCCCTTGAATCATAGAGAAATACACACAAAAACAAACAAATTTAATGAGTTGTTAACATGGCTAAAAATAATATCATTATGTTAGCAACTTAGCGTAGTATTGTAGTAGTACCGGACAATTGCGTATAGGGTCAAGCTGAGTACATGTGTGGTAGTAGAAGTTGGGCCTCAGATCCATTCTACTAATTGTGTCATTGTGTTCTCTTTGGTGATTGGGTTACAAAGCAGCTATAGGTCTATAAGAAAAACAGAAATTCCATACTCACGGAAACGGAAAGTTCCATTTCCATGCATGTTCCACCGGAAAACACCGTTCCGTTTTTGTTTCTGTTTCCGCATAAAAAATTAACGGAAAGTTCCATTTCCATGCATGTTCCACCGGAAAACACCGTTCCGTTTTTGTTTCTGTTTCCGCATAGAAAATTCCATTTCCACTTCCGTTTTGCAAATTTCCGTTTCCATTTTCATATTTCCTCTCCGTTTCCATTTTCCCTCCGGAAAAACGGAAAGTTTCCGCTCCATTTTCATCCCTACTGATGATCATGTGCTAAGAACAATTAAGTAGGGTTGGTTCGATGACTATGAGGATGATGAATCGTATGAATTGTTATTAATAACGAGTAGAAGTTGTATGATGATGATTAGTAGGACTTATTATTACGATGATGCATGATGCGACCATGAAGAGTTATTATATATCAGTTTGTGAAATGAACATGGATTGGATTGAAGTGAAGGCAACATGCATGTGGTGCATGTCGAAAGTAGTACTAATCCAAACTTGATCAAGTTAGGATTAGTATTACTTTCGACAAGCGCCACATGTTGCCTTCACTTTAATCTAAGCCATGTTTAGGCATAGCAGTAGCGTTGCTAAACCAAGCACGGAGATAAGAGAGGACACTTCTCTCTATTAGCTAGCTAACACACCCTAAATTACCCCCTAAACCATCCCCTTTCAGAAAAAAACAAAAATCTCAGCTCCTGCCAGTTGCTGACGCGTGGATGCCTATTGGTCTCGGTTGGTGCCACCAACCGGGACCAAAGGCCCTCCTGCCTGGGCTCGCAGCACCGGCCATGTGGAGGCCCATCTGTCCCGGTTCGTGTAAGAACCGAGACTAAAGGCCTAGGGCTTTAGTAACGACCCTTAGTCCCGGTTCAAAAACCGGGACAAATGGGCCCTACGAACAGGGACAATAGGCCCTTTTTCTACTAGTGATGCCATGCTCTTAGGAAAATTTTCCAGTTCCAATGCATGCAATCGACGGACCCTAGCATATACCTGGAAACCCATGAGCTTTGTTCATCTCCAGAAGCCTCTGAGTGTCCTGAGCATTGGGAGATCTCAAGTACTCGGCACCAAACACTTCTACAATAGCCTTTGCGAATTGTTTGACATAGAAGGTCAATGTAGTCTACAGGAACACTGTAGGCCAATCATGCGCAATGCGGAAGTGACCTTCTGTTCGGTGCTATGTCCAAGCAACCCTGCACAATTCCTCCTTTGCTCGAAGGATCGATCATGCTTGTCGTGGTGGGTGCACGGCAGATGCCAAGGGATGGCCAAAGAAAGGGACAGGCTCGAGGGCACTGGTGGGCTCCAGATGCGAGGTCGGCATGAGCGAGCGTGGGACGCAAGACATACCCAGGTTTGAGGCTCTCCGAAGAGATAACAACCCTAGTCCTGCCGAGTGTGGTTTACATGCAATGGTACAGAGTTGCTCCTAGAGCTGTTTGGGGGGAGAAAGAAAGGCAAGCCAAGGCTTAGGCTGCTCCTTCTCCGTGAGTGTGTGTGTGTTCTATGGGTGGATCAATTGTGCGTCTACCCGTGTACATGGAGGGCTCCTGTGGGTTTTTATAGGTCAACCCCCCAGGGTTACAATGGTAAAAGTTACAAGGCCATGGGGCGGGGATGTCAGCGCCTAGGAAGCCGGTGCTGGGACCCGCCGGGTGCCAGGATTCGCCGGGTTCTCCGAGCACGGGTCCCGTGTGCCAGGGGCACTGTTCGCCGTATTGTCGTGTATCACGGAGTGGTTGGGCCGGCTCGGCTACAGTGGCGCCCCGCCTGGTCGCCATCGGCTTGCGTCAGCGGGACAAGGGGGCACTGTTGCCATGCCGGCCCCGGTTAGCGGAGTAGGTGGGCCACTGTAGCCACGCTCCTGCCAGTCAGCGGTGTTGGTGGGCCACTGTAGCCACGCTCATCCCCTCTATGGGGACTTGTTCCATCGTACGCCTTGGATGGGACGGGAGCTGACCCATGGCCGGGTTGAACAAGGCGTTATGAGGGCGCCGGCTTGTTGGAGAAGTCTTGGTTTGTCGGGCTCAGTCGGCATGTGCTAGAAAGCCGCCGCGTTGCGGACTTGCGGTCTTGGCCGGGTTGAGGGACTTGGTCGGATTGAGGAACCCGATCAAGTACGAGCCGGATTGAGGGGCGATGCCAGCCCTGATGTTTGTGAAAAGGATCCGGGTTCCGTTGCCTACCCAGGGTTCATCCCCCCGACAGTAGTCCCCGAAGCTGTGAAGGCTCGCCGGCTTCAAGCAGGGGGGGGGGGGCTTCGCAATTTTACCCCGTGAAGAGGCGGTAGATGTTGATTAAGCTTGCGACCGTCAGGTCTGGCAACACCCACTGTGTGCCGGCTTCTGGAAGCCGGATCACGGCATGGGCGGGAAACCGAGGAGTCCCCCGAATCTCGAAGGGGAAGGGACGCGCCCCCTTGGTTTCGGCGCGGGCGCTGCGTGGTGCCCGGAAACTGAAGAGGCCCTGACATGCCACGCGCGCGACGGGACGTGACAGCGGGCTGGGGCCCGCCACTCCGCGCCCTCGGCCCACGCGCGCGGATTCGGAAACGTTTGCCTTCAACCAACTGATTTTCGGCGAGCATCCGCCCTCTCCATGTCCATCGAATTGGCTCTTTATCCAACGATCAGGAGTCAACCTAGTCATATTCTTGCAACTCCACCCATGTTTCAGAAGACAAGACTGCAACTAGTCCTTTGTTGCAAAACGTACGAGGAGTTAGATCCTGCAGCGGCTGGGATTGGGGAGAGCGACGTCAGGTAGATCCCACAGCGACGTCATCGCAGGCCTACTGGGCGCAGTGCCCTGCGGTGGTGACGATGACCAAGTCTCCACTGGCGATGGCCTCCTCGACTCAACTAGCTACAGATTCAGAAACAACCGCTGCCCTAGCCGACCTCCACCACCAGATTTTGCCGCCGGTCATTGATCTCCACTGCGCCACTGCCAGGAGCTCGCCGCCTCTACGCCCATCCCATCGGTCTTGCCTCCAGGAGTGACGCGACCCCGTGCTGACCTCCACCTGAACTGCCTCGACCACGTGCGTGTCACGGAATCAGCATATGCCAACCAGGCCGTGCGGCCACGGGCCGACTAGTTTCTGTAACAACGACGTAGTTGCAAACGGTAACGGCAACGATGACGGTGGTGTTGCGACATCATCTTTTATTGCAACTGTTTTTGCAACATTATCCTTGTTGCAAAAGGATTCATAAAACATTATCTATGTTGCAAAAAAAATTGAATACGTTTTAGTTTCTGCAACACAACCTCCGTTGTCAATATTTTTGCAAGATAATCTTTGTTGCAAAGCATTTTATAACATTGTCTTTGTTGCAATGGTGAAGACAGATTAGACCGTTGAATAACCATGGATTTAAGGGCCGTTGAGGCGACGAATCTTTTAAAATGATCCACCGGCCGCGTAACACTCCCCTTCTTAATTACTGATTTCGGGAACACACAGCAAAGCGACACAACAACACGGCATCAACAGATTTTGCAGGAATTTTACAGCACTGATTGTGTGGTGGACCTAAATCTCATCTAGACGCGAATTCGCAAATCCGATTTTGTTAACTAATTACAATGCTCAAGCTTGACCAGGAGAGCAGAGCGGGAGGAAAAGCAATTAGTAGCAGACAATGTGACAAGAAGTAAGGAACGGCTGATTGGATTGGATGTGTCTGTTAAGACTCGATTAAACTGATGGCTGGTAATCATGTTCGTCTTCGTCGTACTTGAAGGCCCTGCCGCACGCGCAGCACCGGCACCGATTCCTCCTCCTCTTGGCCGTGTTTTCTTCTGCTTGATCCTCTTCCTCTTCCCGCTTCTTAGCCCTCTCCACCCTGGTCTTCATGCGCTCGTCACCAGCAGCCACCCTTCTTTTTTTTTGAACGAAGGCTCCAGAAGAGCCCGGCTTTGAATTAACAAAGCCATCAACCGGCCAGGATTACAGACTCAAAACCAACACAAGAAAGCGAAAAAACGACAAGATACAGAGGCGCTGGACAGCAGCACACAAGCCTCACACACCCCAGCTAAATGATTGAAAGGAGAACGCAGCTCGGGGATGTGTAGGTCCTCATTCGCATACAAATCACCAGGGAGAAGGAGAAAGTCAGCACAGGAGCAGCAGTTCGGACGGCGAGGAAGGGCACGCCGTCGCCAAATCGCCAGCAGCCCCGGATTGCCATGTCCTCCCAGCTCCACTTGTCAAAGAAGACCCCTGTCTCCTCGCCTGGCTCAAAGGCGCCGACCCATTGACAGTGTAGCAGTTCACCCTAGAACCTGGGAGGAAAGACACCGGCAGGCTGCATCTGGAAAGGAACCTAGCTCACCCGACTAGCCACCGAATGATCTCAAGGAGCAGAGCACCTCCCAACACCCACGGACTGGACACTTATGAGAAAGAGCTGCTGGAACGGAACGGACGGAGGAGCAGTAGCGTAGTGTCCCTGTAGGCGATGAGCCACTGAAGAACTCGCCGCCGAACGAAGAAGACCAGCTACTGCCGCCGCTGCACACCCACCACATCGCCGAGAAGCCCACTGCCCACCTAGCTCCCAAAAACGGCGCCTTCAGGAAGGACGCGACGCCGGGGGCGCCGCCGCCACCCAACAGAGTTGAGGTTTTCACCCGGGAGCCTAGAGGGGGATGGGGGGCGTCGGATCTGACCTGAACGGCGCCTCCAGGGAGGGGAACGGCGCCACGAGCATCGCCGCCGCCAAGACCGACGAGGCCGGCCTGGAATTTCTCCCGGTCTTCGAATCCCCGCCACCACCACCCCAACGACGCAGGATCTGGCGACCCGCAAAGAGGCCGGACAGATCTGGCCGGGGCGGAGCACTCGAAACAGGGGGGCAGGGGCGACCAGATCTGGCGCCACCGCGAGCCACAACAGCAGCTGCCAGGACTCCCGTCCACCGGGGCACCTGCCATCCACACGGCCAGGATCGCCGGCCCACGCCCGCGCCACCGCCTGCCGCCGGGCCGGTGATGCCTCTCCGACTAGGGCAGCCGCCCTAGGGAACACGGCCCCCCACAGCAGGGCAGGGACGCCAGGGCCCCGCCGCCACCTTCCTCGGCGACGCCCCGGGCTTGCCCGGCGGCGGCCTCAGGCGGCGGCGAGGAGGAGGGGAGCAGAAAGGGGAGGCGGTGGAGCTAGGGTTTGGGGCCCCCGAGTCGCCCTAGCAGGGGCGACGCGAGGGGGGGAGGGGGGCATCGCTCGGGATCTGCAGCCACCCCTTCTTGGCCACCTTGAACAGCAGGTCAGCAGCGGCGCCAGGAACAGCACAATGAAGCACAGGTTCGGCAGCACCCTGGAGATGTAGATGACGCAGACGAAGAGGAAGCAGGTGAGGACGATGATGTAGATGGAGGAAGGCATGCCGCGGGTGGACCCGGCGATGTAGGCGCCCACTAGGCTCATGAGGTCGACCATGGTGGTGAGGGTGAGCACCGCGACCTTGGCCTCCAACTTGTAGAACCGCTCGTTTAGGAGCAGGATGATGATCACCAGCGACGTGGCGAACGCCGTCGCGTTGAAGTAGTAGAAGGTCAGGTACACCTCTTGACCACCCGATCGTGCAGCACGGGGTTGCCGGCGGTGTACTCCCTGTCGTCCTGCCAGAACCCGCCGGGAGGGTTCAGACCCGCCTGGTAGGTCACCGACGCCGCCAGGGTGGCCAGGACGATCAGCCACCCGCGCATCTCCTTGAGCCACTCCTTATGCTCCGCCGTGACGCCGTCGACCACCAGTATCTCCAACACGCAGGTCCCATCGCCGCCGTGGGCTGCGTGGCGTTGGTCGACCGACATTGCATGCAACGTACTCCGGTGATCTTGGACACTTGGTAAGGCTGGTCATAATGGCAGTAACTTAGCAAGTAACCTAGCGCATTGAGACTAGGCGTTCAGCCCCAGATGCAGGGGCACCCTCGTGAACAGTAAATTCAAAACGATATGAAAAAAAAGTCGAAAAATTCTGAAACTTTGAGGGATGAAGTCTGATCAGACATTTTAACGTTCATGCAAAGTTTTAGCATCAAAAAACATTTGTGGAGCCCTCACAAAAAACAAAACAAAATCAGTGTTCAAAGTTATGTTTACTTTTGAGCAGTAATTTTGTTTTTTTGGTGACGGCTCCTCGAGTGTTATTTCTGGCTGAAATTTTGCAAGAACGTCAAATGTTTGATCATATTTGATCCCCCAAAATTTCAGATTTTTTCGATTTTTTCATATTGTTTTGAAGTTACTGTTCATGAGGATGTCCCTGCACCTGGGAGCTGTCACACCTTTCCCTAGCGCATTGCAAGACAGATTTGCTTATGTGGCATAGAGTTAATGAGGAGAGTGATGTTTGGAGTAACATAATATGTTACTGTAACATAACGCAACTCAAATTAAAATGAGTCTATAATGTAATAAATGTTATCATCTATGATACTACTTGTATGTTACTTTATACTATGAAAGTAGTAACAAAGACTAGTGTCATATGCACGACACTAGTCTAAATTACTCTTCACTATGACTAGCCTAATGCACCAAACATATAAGCAGAGGCTTGGCCAATGCATGACTTCTTGATCAATTAGAGGGCATATTCTTGTGTCATAATGATAGGCTACCACCTATCACTTTTTTCTTGAATACAGTACAGACGCAAGCGCTCATATAAATTCGCATACACTCACCCCTATGAACGCACACACGCACACCCTACACCTATGAGCACCTCCGAGAGACTAAGCCGGCATATCATCTTGAGATTTTACGAAGTCACCGTAGGCGCCTCGTAGTCGACGTGAACGTCTCCTCCCACTGAAAGCATGTCGCCGGAAATAAATCCAGGATAAATGCGAGCACCAGGATTTGAACCCTGGTGGACTGGGAATACCACTGTTCACCTAACCATCCCAACCACAGGTTGGTTCACGGCTGCCACCTACCACTACCAATACGATGAAGGCCCTGTTTGGTTCGGCTGTGGATTTCTAAAATCAGCTGTGGAAAAACAGCTGTGGAAAATCTGATGTGAAAAAATGTAGGTCATTTGGCAAACCAGTTGATACAGTTTTTTGAGATTTTGGCCCGCAGCGGGATCAGATTTTGGAAAGCACGTCCTGGGCTGCTTCCGCTTTTGGTTCAGATTTTGGCAGCGGATTTCTGGAATCGGATTCTGCTGGGTTCGCCCTTTGGTTCAGATTCTGCTGCGCGGCAGCGGAATCCGTTGATAAAAGCTGAACCAAACAGGGCCGAAATCTCTCGATTTAGCTTTCTCCAAGGATGACACTAGGTAGCTCAGAACAGTAAATTGCCTTTATTCGATGCGATCGGTAATGAAGGTATGTTCCATCCAACATGCATGTCAGAAGAAAGGAACGCATAAAGGTCATGACTAGTCTCTCTTTTCTTTTGATTACCAGTTTACTTAGGAACAGGATACTGTCCTTCATTCGATTTGTAGGTAAGACGGGAAAAAAGAATGGATTCTATTAAAGCCGTACGGAGTGGCTTTGCACACATTTGTTGTTGTTTGGGTTCTGGTGAAGGAAAGAACAAAGTTAGGCACGTTCCTCGTCTTTTTTTTTTTTTTTTTTGAGGAGAACGTTCCTCGTCATATGGATGACAAGATGAGGAGCTCCTATTCGGCGCTGTTAGCGCCCGAACAGGATCCCGGCGCCCACAGGAGAGCTTACTGGCCCGTGGCTCAAAACTCGCTCGTTCCCTCAAGGAAAAAAAGGACCGCTCCCTCTGTCGCTCACAAGTTTTTTCGTACAGCATCGCTCTTTTGGTACAGGATCCCTCGCTTCCTTGAAAACAGTTCAAAAGTTTTCAAACAAGTCCATGAATTTGAAAAAAGTTTATTCATTTCGAAAAAAGTTCATCGAATTTGAAAAAAATCAAATTCGGAAAAAGATCATCGATTTTCAGAATAAGATCATTGATTTTGAAAAGAGTTTGTCGAATTTGGAAAAAGTACATCAAATTTGCAAAAAAGTTCATCGATTTTGAAATAAGTACATTGAATTTGAAATAAGTTCATCGATTTCAAAGAATGTTCATTGATTTTGGAAATAGTTCATCGAGTTCGAAAAAAATTGATCAAATTTGAAAACAATCAACTACTTTCAAAAACGTTCATCAAATTTGAAAAAACCTCATCAAATTTGCCAAAAATGTTCATCGATTTTGAAGTGAATCCATTGATTTTGAAAAATAGTTCATCCAATTAAAAAACATTGATTTCCAAAAAAGATCATCGATTCTGAAAAAATTCATCGATCTATGTGTTTTGCTTTTTTTTTTCTTTATTGGTCTGTTTTTATTTTATGGGTACTTTTGGGATGATAGGTGAGTGTAAATGTGTACACACAAATACTATAAAATATATGTGAAGTTGCACCATTATATGATATTCTTCACGTACTGTTAAAAAGTGTAGTGAAAAGTTGTGTTCAAGTTTCTTATTGTTTGTTTTCTTCTTAGAGGGTACTACCAATACCACTAATTCATGAGACATTTTTTATCTTTTTCATACATGCCACAAAAGGGACATTTTTTGTGGCTTGTGCAAAAAAGACAATCTTCGATGCTTGATAACAGCTATTCATGAGACATTTTTTATCTTTTTCATACATGCCACAAAAAAATTTCTTTCTTCGCGAAAGTTTGTGTGCGAACATAGAATGTCCGCACGCACACGCGAAATTATTGTTCAGAATTTTTAACATTATGAAATGTGTTTTTATATATATTTCATAATAGGTGTATCTACACCTATGAGCCAAAAATTATATTCTTCTTCTTGCCTATTTCAAAAAGCATAGGTTTATGTATATGGATAATAACAATGCCATTAATTCTACTTTCTTTTAAAACCTCATTATTTTGATTTTTTCTTAGTTTTTATTTCATTTGTTTTCTTAAAGAGTGATACAAAAGCCAATAATTCTTTCTTTCTTAGTAAACTTCATTATTTTGTTTTTTTAATTAATTTTATTTCTTCTTTAAGGGTAATACCGATGCAACTAATTCATTCCTTCTTAGGAAACTTCTTTTTTGCAAAACAAAATCCACTATTATTTCTTGCATTTATTCAAAAAGCATATTTTTTATGTGTATTGTGTGCAAATTTTGTCATAGTTTATTTTAGGGGGGGGGGGTCTTATTTTTTTCATTTTAAAGTGTAATACCAATGCCACAAATTCATTGTTCCATACAACACTCATTATTTTAATTGTGTTTTAGTTTTTATTTCCTTTTATTTCTTCTTAAAGAGTGATACAAAAGCCAATAATTCATTCTTTCTTAGTAAACTTCATTATTTTTAATTTTTTTCATTTTCTTTCTTCTTTAAGGGTAATACCGATGCAACTAATTCATTCCTTATTAGGAAGCATATTTTTTACGTGTATTGTGTGAAAATTTTGTCATTGTTTATTGGGGGGTCATTTTTCTTTCTTTTTAAAGGGTAATACCAATGCCACTAATTCATTCTTCTTGACAAAACTCATTATTTTGATTTAGTTTTAGTTTTTATTTCCTTTTATTTCTTCTTAAAGAGTGATACAAAAGCTAATAATTCATTTTTCTTAGTAAATTTCATTATTTTTATTTTTATTTTCTTTCTTCTTTAATGGTAATAACGATGCAACTAATTTATTCCTTCTAAGCAAATTTATTTTTTGTGAAAAATCGACTATTATATGCTCATTTATTCTTTTTCTTCAAGAAGCATAATTTTTATGTGTATTGTGTGCAATTTTTGTCATTGTTTATTTTAGGCGGCAAATCGTTTTCTTTCTTTTTAAAGGGTAATACCAATGCCACAAATTCATTCTTCCCTAGAAAACGAATTATTTTGATTTTGTTTTAGTTTTAGTTTTTATTTCCTTTTCTTCTTCTTAAAGAGTGATACCTAAGCCAATAATTCATTCTTTTTAGCAAACTTCATTATTTTAATTTTTGGGGTTTTATTTCATTATATTTCTTCTTAAAAGTGATACCAAAGCTAATAATGCATTCTTTCATAGTAAACCTCATTACTTTAATTTTCTAAATTTTTATTTATTTTTCAAGGGTAATACCAATGCCACTAATCCATTGCTTTTTAGGAAACTTATTTTTTTCAAAATTCCACTATTATATGCTTATTCTCGCATATTATTAAAAAAGTGTATTTTTGTGTAAAATGTGTGCCAATTTTGTTACTATTTGTTTAAATTATTTATTTTGAAAAGGGTAATACTAATGGCACTAATTAATATTCGCAGTTGGATCCTTCAGGAAACCATAGTAGTAATCATGCCAGTATATTCTTAGGCGAGCAGTGGGTTATATCACCCTTTTTTGGGCATGGGATCAAACCAAGGTTGAACATTCATACAAAACTTCCCTTTAGATGGCTTATATGCACTTGCCCGGCACCTTTCCGTTTATGAATCACCTTTCGTTTTGTGGAGCAGGACCAGTTTCATCGCAGACCATGGTCTAGTCATAACTTTGTTTTTGAGGGATTGGTCTCATGACTCACTGGATAATGTTCTCTCAATGAACGTGCAAAAGCGTTCCCACTAATAGCCACCTTGTATCCCTCTGTCGTATGTCGGGTTGAAGATCGGTCACACAATAGTAGAAAAAGGACCTAATATTCAACTCATTAGTCCCGGTTTGTAAATGAACCGGCACTAATGTGACCATTAGTGCCGGTTCCAACGGCTAGGCGGGCGGCGCTCATTAGTCCCAGTTCGTGTTGAACCTCTAGTACCGATTCGTGCCACGAACCGGGACTAAAGAGGTGGTGGCAGGCTGGTGTCAGGCTAGGGCCCCACCAACACCTGTAGTCTCGGTTCATGGCATGAACCGGTACTAGAGGTGCACCTTTAGTCCCGGTTCGTATAACCAACCGGGACTAAATATCATCCTATATAAACCCTTCGTCGAGCCTGAGCTCTCTGTTCTTCCCCTTTCCTCTCCTCTCTGTTTTCTTCCTCTTCTCTCGAGCTCATCCTCCATTTTTGCCAAAAAATTTCAAGATTTGAAGGC
Organism: Aegilops tauschii subsp. strangulata; assembly: GCF_002575655.3. Taxonomy (NCBI): domain Eukaryota; kingdom Viridiplantae; phylum Streptophyta; class Magnoliopsida; order Poales; family Poaceae; genus Aegilops; species Aegilops tauschii. Next base: position 184,800,116 of record NC_053041.3, read on the forward strand.
ACCCCATCCACCCAAGTGATCACAAAGGTTAGCAACTTTGTCCTTTCATCTCTCATTGCTAGATTAGCTCTTACAATGCTCTATAAGTATACTGATTTATGGGTTTTAGTTTGGGAGGAATTATATGTGGTATTTTATTTGATTTATATGCAATTTGAGCTCAAAATAACTCTTAGTTTGCATATGTAGATGTGGTTTACTTAGTGCCTTCCTGTCTCCGTCCTAACCACCGTCGATCGCCCACACCGTCCTGTCGCCGGCACCACGTGAGCCTCTTGTTCTTATCTTTTATATATATAATCATGTTTGTGTTATTTAGATATATAGTTAATTGTATAATTTTCTTACCCGTATGTTGTTTATTATACATAGTGCCATGGTTTTGATATCCGTCCCCGTCGGTCCTCGTCCGGTTTATGATTCGGATGTGGTATACTCTCTTTTATAACTATTTGTTGCATTTTATGTTTATGATAGCCCATCAAGTTGACATAGATATTTTCATCTATGAGGTATGTGAACCGGAAATTCCAACCAACCCTATTGTCGAGAGGTTAAATTTAGTTGAAAAAGAAAAGGATTATTTGAAAGAAAAATTGAAAAGAATTGAGGAGGAGAAGATGGAATTGGAGTTGCATGTTGCCAATGTCGTCGATGATCACAAGATCAAGATGGAGAAAATGCGCTTGAAGATTAGAAAGATTAGAAAATATGCCATTGATAGTGAGGCTTGGTATCATTATGTTGTTGGATCAATTGTTACCTTAGTTGCGATCTTGATCGCATTTGTTGTTGCATTTAAACGCTTTAGCTAGAGAGTTTGTATGTTGTTTTATGAGAATAAGTGTGTATGAACTTTATGTATGAACTTGTATTAATTTGGTCTTTTCGGTGCTGTGTAATGAAGATGAGACAGCAATGGATGTACGATAACCAATGCTCTCCCCAGTTCGTTAATGGCATGCATACTTTTTTCTTGCGGCCGAGGCAAACAAGCGGGTGGATGGTTTTATGTGTTGTCCATGTGCTGGCTGTAAGAATGATCACAATTACTCTAACTCAAGAACCATTCACTGGCACCTCTTTCAGTCCGGTTTCATGCCCCACTATAATGTTTGGACCAAGCATGGAGAAAGAGGGGCTATGATGGAATACAATGAAGAAGAAGAGGACGAGGACGACGACAGCTATCCTGGCCATGGGTTCCCTGAATATGATGGTACAACAATGGGGGAAGAAGCTGAGCCGGCAATGCGTGAAGAAGCTGAAGAAGAGGCATCAGATGAGCCAGCTGATGATCTAGGTCGGGCCATTGCCGATGCAAAGAGAAACTGCGCATGTTAGAGGATCACAAGAAATCGTTGTACCCAAATTGCGAAGCTGACAAAAAAAGTTGGGCACCACACTAGAATTGTTGCAATGGAAGGTAGAGAATGGTGTATCTAACAAGGGATTTGGAAAGTTGTTGATAATGTTAAAGAAGATACTTCCAAAGGACAACGAATTGCCCGAGAGTATGTACGAAGCAAAGAAGGATGTCTGCCCTCTAGGATTAGAGGTGCAGAAGATACATGCATGCCCTAATGATTACATCCTCTACTTTGGTGACTACGAGGATTTGAACGCATGCCCGGTATGCGGTGCATTGCGCTATAAGATCAGCCGCGATGACCCTAGTGATGTCGAGGGTGAGCGCCCCAGGAAGAAGATTCCTGCCAAGTGATAACCCACAAGTATAGGGGATCGCACTAGTTTTCGAGGGTAGAGTATTCAACCCAAATTTATTGATTCGACACAAGGGGAGCCAAAGAATATTCTCAAGTATTAGCAGTTGACTTGTCAATTCAACCACACCTGGATAACTTAGTATCTGCAGCAAAGTATTTAGTAGCAAAGTAGTATGGAAGTAATGGTAACAGTAGCAAAAGTAATATTTTTGGGTTTTGTAGTGATTGTAACAGTAGCAACGGAAAAGTAAATAAGGGAGAACAATATGTGAAAAGCTCGTAGGCATTGGATCGGTGATAGAGAATTATGCCGGATGTGGTTCATCATGTAACAGTCATAACATAGGGTGACACAGAACTAGCTCCAATTCATCAATGTAATGTAGGCATGTATTCCGAATATAGTCATATGTGCTTATGGAAAAGAACTTGCATGACATCTTTTGTCCTACCCTCCCGTGGCAGCGGGGTCCTAGTGGAAACTAAGGGATATTAAGGCCTCCTTTTAATAGAGTACCGGACCAAAGCATTAACACATAGTGAATACATGAACTCCTCAAACTACGGTCATCACCGGGAGTGGTCCCGATTATGTCACTTCGGGGTTGCCGGATCATAACACATAGTAGGTGACTATAGACTTGCAAGATAGGATCAAGAACTCACATATATTCATGAAAATATAATAGGTTCAGATCTGAAATCATGGCACTCGGGCCCTAGTGACAAGCATTAAGCATAGCAAAGTCATAGCAACATCAATCTCAGAACATAGTGGATACTAGGGATCAAACCCTAACAAAACTAACTCGATTACATGATAAATCTCATCCAACCCATCACCGTCCAGCAAGCCTACGATGGAATTACTCACGCACGACAGTGAGCATCATGAAATTGGTGATGGAGGATGGTTGATGATGACGACGGCGACGGATTCCCCTCTCCGGAGCCCCGAACAGACTCCGGATAAGCCCTCCCGAGAGAGTTTAGGGCTTGGCGGCGGCTCCGTATCGTAAAAGGCGATGAATCTTTCTCTCCGATTTTTTTCTCCCCAAACACGAATACATGGAGTTGGAGTTGAGGTCGGTGGAGCTCCAGGGGGCCCACGAGGCAGGGGGCGCGCCCCAACCCTCGTGGCAAGGGTGTGGGCCCCCTGACCTTGATTATTTCGCCAATATTTTTTATTATTTCCAAAAATAGTCTCCGTGAAGTTTTAGGTCATTCCGAGAACTTTTGTATCTACACATAAATACACCATGGCAATTCTGCTGAAAACAGCGTCAGTCCGGGTTAGTTCCACTCAAATCATGCAAGTTAGAGTCCAAAACAAGGGCAAGAGTGTTTGGAAAAGTAGATACGACGGAGACGTATCAACTCCCCCAAGCTTAAACCTTTGCTTGTCCTCAAGCAATTCAGTTGATAAACTGAAAGTGATAAAGAAAAACTTTTAGTTTGCTCTTGTTGTTGTAAATATGTATAGCCAGCATTCAAGTTTTCAGCAAAGATTATGAACTAACCATATTCACAATAACATTTAGGTCTCATGTTTACTCATATCAATGGCATAATCAACTAGCGAGCAATAATAATAAATCTCGGATGACAACACTTTCTCAAAACAATCATAATATGATATAACAAGATGGTATCTCGCTAGCCCTTTCTGAGACCGCAAAACATAAATGCAGAGCACCTTTAAAGATCAAGGACTGACTAAACATTGTAATTCATGGTAAAAGAGATCAAGTCATAGTCGTACCCAATATAAATTAATAGTAATGGATGCAAATGACAGCAGTGCTCTCCAGCTGGTGCTTTTTAATAAGAGGGTGATGACTCAACATAAAAGTAAATAGATAGGCCCTTCGCAGAGGGAAGCAAGGATTTGTAGAGGTGTCAGAGCTCGATTTTAAAGTAGAGATAAATAATATTTTGAGCGGCATACTTTCATTGTCAACATAACAACCGAGAAATGGCGATATCTTCCATGCTACACACATTACAGGCGGTTCCCAAACAGAATGGTAAAGTTTATACTCCCCCTCCACCAACAAGCATCAATCCATGGCTTGCTCGAAACAACGAGTGCCTCCAACTAACAACAATCCCAGGGGAGTTTTGTTTGTAATTATTTTGATTTGATTTGCATAAAGCATGGGACTGGGCATCCCGCTGACCAGCCATTTTCTCGTGAGTGAGGAGCGGAGTCCACTCCTCTTGAGAATAACCCTCCTAGCATGGAAGATACGGACAACCCTAGTTGATACATGAGCTATTCGAGCATACAAAACAGAATTTCCTTTGAAGGTTTAGAGTTTGGCACATACAAATTTACTTGGAACGGCAGGTAGATACCGCATATAGGAGGTTTAAGGGATTGGATGCACAAGCAGTATTCCCATTTAGTACAAGTGAAGGCTAGCAAAAGACTGGGAAGCGACCAACTAGACAGCGACAACAGTCATGAACATGCATTAAAATTAATAAACATTGAGTGCAAGCATGAGTAGGATATAATCCACCATGAACATAAATATCGTGAAGGCTATGTTGATTTGTTTCAACTACAAGCGTGAACATGTGCCAAGTCAAGTCAGTTGAATCATTAAAAGGAGGATACCACCCTATCATACCACATCACAACCATTTTAATAGCATGTTGTCACGCAAGGTAAACCATTATAAGATCCTAGCTAATCAAGCATGCCACGAGCAACTATGATCTCTAATTGTCATTGCAAACATGTTTATTCATAATAGGCTGAATCAGGAACGATGAACTAATCATATTTACAAAAACAAGAGAGGTCGAGTTCATACCAGCTTCTCCCATCTCAACCAGTCCATCATATATCGTCATAATTGCCTTTCACTTGCACGACCGAACGATGTGAATAATAATAATAGTGCACGTGCATTGGACTAAGCTGGAATCTGCGAGCATTCAATAAACAGGAGAAGACAAGGCAATATGGGCTCTAGGTTAAATCAAAAATAATGCATATAAGAGCCACTTCAACAATTTCATTATGGTCTTCTCCTATCGACCCCCAAAGAAAAGAAACGGAATAAAACTATTTACACTGGAAAGCTCCCAACAAGCAAAAGAAGAACGGGAAATCTTTTTGGGTTTTCTTTTTAATTATTACTACTACAGCAAGAAAGTAAACTAGCTAAAAGCTACAACTAATTTTTTTAGTTTTCTTAAGGTTTTTCAAACACACAAGAAGAAATCATAAAAAGGAAAATAAACTAGCATGGATATTACAGTGAAAAAGTATGAGCACCGCCAACTATCAATGAGTGTTTGAACATGAATGTAATGTTATTGGGAAATACGTACTCCCCCAAGCTTAGGCTTTTGGCCTAAGTTGGTCTATTGCCACGGCTGGCCTGGCGGATATCCAAAGTTATAGTTGGGGTCGTACTGAGATGCAGCAGTCATTGCATTATGGGCTGCAGCTTGCAGGCGAGCTATCTCAGCCCTCCTTTCGTACTCGGTCGCCTCCTCTCTGGTTATGTAATATCTCCCCTTTGCCTGAAAATCAAAGAAGGTGGAAGCAGGGAGAGCGACATGATAGGTGCGTCGTCTGTCAAAATTAGTCGGTACTGGAGGAACTGATCGTTCCTCTCAACAAAGCGATGACGAACCATAGCCTCATAATTTAAATAAGCAGGAGGTAACTCAATATCATCCTCTCGTATGGTTATACCAAGAAAATTAGCTATACGGGTTGCATAAATTCCACCAAAGAAATCTCCATTAAATCTATTATGATGCAACCTAGGTGCAACAATGACTCAGATTATAATGTTTATCTCCCAACACAGCACTCCTAAGAACACTGAGGTCAGGGACGCACATGTGACATGCTTCATCCATACCATTTATGCACCTACCTATGAAGAGAGCAAAATAATGTATAGCAGGAAAATGAATGCTCCCTATGGTAGCTTGTGCTATGTCTCTAGATTCCCCCACGGTTATACTAGCAAGAAAAACTCTAAACTCAGATTTGCGAGGTTCACTAGTACTACCCCATTGTGGAAGTTTGCAAGCAGTGGTAAAATCCTCTAAGTCCATAGTATACGAATTTTCATAAAGATCAAACAGGACAGTTTGAGAATTGCGTGATGATGAAAATTCAAACCTCCTCACAAAGGAACTAGTGAGATAGTGGTATTGACGGCACTTATCTGCCTCGAAGCTCACAAGATTAGCGTTACGCCAATATGCGTTAAATTCTTCCTTGATTCCTGCTTGATCCATGAAGTCCTCTGAAGGCCATTCACAAGCCCGCACTGGAGCCTCCCTTGGTGGTTCATCATCAGCATCGCGCATTGCAAGCCTGGGTCCTTGCTTCCTTGAGGGACCACCTTGGTACATTTTCCTAAACATATTTCTTCCTCTGAAAAATTTCTGAAATTTTTAGTAACTTCAAATAAAAGTGATCCAAACTCAACAAAATTGATAGCAACTACTCCTACAAGTGCCTAGAGCCTATATCATGCATTAGAACTACTTGGAACCATATAAATTTAACATGCAAGCTCAAGAACATGGTCACCTAGGCAGCAAAAATTTGCAATGAATAAGGCACTAGAACAAAAACTAATTGGACCAATGGAGGAGTCACATACCAAGGAACAATCCCCCAAAGCAGTTTTGTGAGAGGTGCTTTGAGCAAGGAGATCGAAAATCGCAGCAAAATGATCTAGAACTCGTGCTTGAGCTGGTTGGTGATTTTTTTGGGAGGAAGAAGAAGTGTGTGGGTGCAGGAATAAGTGGAGGGGAGCCACCATGGGCCCACGAGGCAGGGGGCGCGCCCTGGACCCTCGTACCTAGGCGCTTGCTCCCCCTGCTGTGTTCTCGTTGCCAAATATTCTCAAATATTCCAGAAAAAATCATATTTCAAATTCAGGGCATTTGGAGAACTTTTATTTTCGGGGTATTTTTATATTGCACGGATAAATCAGAAAACAGACAGAAAAATACTATTTTTACTTTATTTCAACTAAATAACAGAAAGTAAAGAGAGGGTACAGAAGGTTGTGTCTTCTAACTTCATCCATCTCATGCTCATCAAAAGGAATCCACTAACAAGGTTGATCAAGTCTTGTTAACAAACTCTTTCCGAATAACATGGAACCGGAGAAATTTCGAATAACACTATGTTACCTCAACGGGGATATGCACATCCCCAATAATAAGAATATCATATCTCTTTTTGACAGTAGGAAGAGGAGATTCAAAACCTCCAAAAATAATCGATGGAATTTTTCCAATAGAATTGATACTGTGAACTTGAGGTTGTTTCCTCCGAAAGTGTACTCTATGCTCATTACCATTGACATGAAAAGTGACATTGCCTTTGTTGCAATCAATAACAGCCCCTGCAGTATTCAAAAAGGGTCTTCCAAGAATAATAGACATACTATCGTCCTCGGGAATATCAAGAATAACAAAGTCCGTTAAAATAGTAACGTTTGCAACCACAACAGACACGTCCTCACAAATACCGACAGGTATAGCAGTTGATTTATCAGCCATTTGCAAAGATATTTCAGTAGGTGTCAACTTATTCAAAACAAGTCTACGATATAAAGAGAGAGGCATAACACTAACACCGTCTCCAAGATCACATAAAGCAGTTCTAACATAATTTGTTTTAATGGAGCATGGTATAGTGGGTACCCCTGGATCTCCAAGTTTCTTTGGTATTCCACCCTTAAAAGTGTAGTTAGCAAGCATGGTGGAAATTTTAGCTTCCGGTATCTTTCTTTTATTTGTAACAATATCCTTCATATATTTAGCGTAAGGATTCATTTTGAGCATATCAGTTAATCGCATACGCAAAAAGATAGGTCTAATCATTTCAGCAAAGCGCTCAAAATCCTCATCATCCTTTTTCTTGGATGGTTTGGGAGGAAAAGGCATGGGTTTCTGAACCCAAGGTTCTCTTTCTTTACCATGTTTCCTAGCAACAAAATCTCTCTTATCATAACGTTGATTCTTTGATTGTGGGTTATCAAGATCAACAGCAGGTTCAATTTCTACATCATTGTCATTACTAGGTTGAGCATCAACATGAACATCATCATTAACATTATCACTAGGTTCATGTTCATTACCAGATTGTGTTTCAGCATCAGAAATAGAAATATCATTTGGATTCTCAGGTGTTTCGGCAATAGGTTCACTAGAAGCATGCAAGGTCCTATCATTTTTCTTTTTCTTCTTTTTAGAAGAACTAGGTGTATCAACATTATTTCTCTGAGAATCTTGCTCATTTCTCTTAGGATGGATTTCAGGATACAAAGGTTCCCGAGTCATTTTACCAGTTCTAGTAGCCACTCTAACAGCGAAGTCATTATTCTTACTATTTAATTCATTGAGCAAATCATTTTGAGCTTTAAGTACTTGTTCTACTTGAGTGGTAACCATTGAAGCATGTTTACTAATGAGTTTAAGTTCACCTTTAAATCTAGACATATAATCACCCAAGTGTTCAAGCATATAAGAATTGTGTTTCAATTGTCTACCAAAATAAGCATTGAAATCTTCTTGCTTAACCATAAAGTTGTCAAACTCATCTAGGCATTGGCTAGCAAATTTAGTAGGAGGGATTTCAGCTTTATCATATCTATAGAGAGAATTTACATTTACTACCTGTGTCGGGTTATCAAGACCATGTGTTTCTTCAATAGGTGATGAATTAAGATCATATATTTCTTCAACAGGCGGTAAATTAAGACCATGTATTTCTACAATAGGAGGTAAATTCTTAACATCTTCAGCTTTAATACCCTTTTCTTTCATAGATTTCTTTGCCTCTTGCATATCTTCAGGACTGAGAAATAGAACACCCCTTTTCTTCGGAGTTGGTTTAAGAATAGGCTCAGGAGTTGGCTCAGGAAGCGTCCAATTATTTTCATTAGTCAGCATATTATTTAATAGAATTTCAGCTTCATCTAGTGTTCTTTCCCTGAAAATAGAACCAATACAACTATCCAGGTAATCTCTGGAAGCATCGGTTAGTCCATTATAAAAGATATCAAGTATTTCATTTTTCTTAAGAGGATGATCAAGCAAAGCATTAAGTAATTGGAGAAGCCTCCCCCAAGCTTGTGGCAGACTCTCTCCTTCAATTTTCACAAAAATTATATATTTCCCTTAAAGCAGCTTGTTTCTTATGAGCAGGGAAATATTTAGCAGAGAAGTAATAAATCATATCCTAGGGACTACGCACACAACTAGGATCAAGAGAGTTGAACCATATCTTAGCACCACCCTTTAATGAGAACGGAAATATTTTAAGGATATAAAAGTAGTGAGTTCTCTCATCATTAGTGAATAGGGTGGCTATATCATTTAATTTAGTAAGATGTGCCACAACAGTTTCAGATTCATAGCCATGGAAAGGATCATACTCAACCAAAGTAATTATATCAGGATCAATAGAGAATTCATAATCCTTATCAGTAACAAAGATAGGTGAAGTAGCATAAGCAGGATCATATTTCATTCTAGCATTCAGAGTTTTTTGTTTAAGCTTAGCTAATAATTTCTTAAGATCACTTCTATCATTGCAAGCAAGAAAGTCTCTAGCAGTTTCTTCATCCATAACATAGCATTCAGGCACAACAGGCAATTCATATTTATTGGGAGAGTCTTCATCATCACTTTCATCAATATTATCAGTTTCAATAATTTCATTCTCTCTAGCCCTAGCAAGTTGTTCATCACGAAATTCACCAAGTGGCACAGTAGTATCAAGCATAGAAGTAGTTTCATCATAAGTATCATGCATAGCGGAAGTGGCATCATCAATAACATGCGACATATCAGAATTAATAGCAGAAGCAGGTTTAGGTGTCGCAAGCTTACTCAAAACAGAAGGTGAATCAAGTGCAGAGCTAGATGGCAGTTCCTTACCTCCCCTCGTAGTTGAGGGATAATTTTTTGTTTTCGCGTCTTTCAAGTTCTTCATAGTGACCAGAAGATTTAAATCCCAAGTGACTCAAAGAATAGAGCTATGCTCCCCGGCAACGGCGCCAGAAAATAGTCTTGATAACCCACAAGTATAGGGGATCGCAACAGTTTTCGAGGGTAGAGTATTCAACCCAAATTTATTGATTCGACACAAGGGGAGCCAAAGAATATTCTGAAGTATTAGCAGTAGAGTTTTCAATTCAACCACACCTGGATAACTTAGTATCTGCAGCAAAGTATTTAGTAGCAAAGTAGTATGGAAGTAACGGTAACGGTAGCAAAAGTAATATTTTTGGGTTTTGTAGTGATTGTAACAGTAGCGACGGAAAAGTAAGTAAGCGGAGAACAATATGTGAAAAGCTCGTAGGCATTGGATCGGTGATGGAGAATTATGCCGGATGTGGTTCATCATGTAATAGTCATAACATAGGGTGACACAGAACTAGCTCCAATTCATCAATGTAATGTAGGCATGTATTCCGAATATAGTCGTACGTGCTTATGGAAAAGAACTTGCATGACATCTTTTGTCCTACCCTCCCGTGGTAGCGGGGTCCTAGTGGAAACTAAGGGATATTATGGCCTCCTTTTAATAGAGTACCGGACCAAAGCATTAATACATAGTGAATGCATGAACTCCTCAAACTACGGTCATCACCGGGAGTGGTCCCGATTATTGTCACTTCGGGGTTGCCGGATCATAACACATAGTAGGTGACTATAGACTTGCAAGATAGGATCAAGAACTCGCATATATTCATGAAAACATAATAGGTTCAGATCTGAAATCATGGCACTCGGGCCTAGTGACAAGCATTAAGCATAGCAAAGTCATAGCAGCATCAATCTCAGAACATAGTGGATACTAGGGATCAAACCCTAACAAAACTAACTCGATTACATGATAAATCTCATCCAACCCATCACCGTCCAGCAAGCCTACGATGGAATTACTCACGCACGGCGGTGAGCATCATGAAATTGGTGATGGAGGATGGTTGATGATGACGACGGCGACGGATTCCCCTCTCCGGAGCCCCGAACGGACTCCAGATCAGCCCTCCCGAGAGAGTTTAGGGCTTGGCGGAGGCTCCGTATCGTAAAACGCAATGAATCTTTCTCTCCGATATTTTTATCCCCGAACACGAATATATGGAGTTGGAGTTGAGGTCGGTGGAGCTCCAGGGGGGGCCACGAGGCAGGGGGCACGCCCCCCACCCTTGTGGCAAGGGCGTGGGCCCCCTGACCTTGATTCTTTTGCCAATATTTTTTATTATTTCCAAAAATAATCTCCGTGAAGTTTCAGGACATTCCGAGAACTTTTGTATCTGCACATAAATAACACCATGGCAATTCTGCTGAAAACGGCGTCACTCTGGGTTAGTTCCATTCAAATCATGCAAGTTAGAGTCCAAAACAAGGGCCAAATTGTTTGGAAAAGTAGATACAACGGAGACATATCAGCAAGGTGGTGTGGTATGCTCCTATAATACCACAGTTGAAACGTTTGTTTCAAAACAAAGAGCATGCCAAGTTGCTGCGATGGCACAAAGAAGACTGTAAGAAAGCTGGGAAGTTGAGAGTACCCGCTGACTGGTCACAGTGGAGAAAAATCGAGAGGAAGTGGAGGGACTTTGCAGATGACGCAAGGAACATATGGTTTGGTCTAAGCGCAGATGGCACTAATCCTTTTGGGGATCAGAGCAGCAATCATAGCACCTGGCCTATGACTCTATGTATGTATAACCTTCCTCCTTGGTTGTGCATGAAGCAGAAGTACATTATGATGCCAGTGCTCATCCGAGGCCCTAACACTACTGCAGGATGCTGCTAACGCGACACTATGATCAGAGACCCTTCGACGAAACTATGTGCGATGCAATAATCGCAAATGGTGGTGTAAAAAACCGTCAAAAAGGTGCAAAACATTTACGATGGAGGATGCATCAAACACGGTTCAGATTTTAGTTGCGTGTGCGATGCAGGGCATACGGTTCAGTTCAATTAACTGTTAGTGATGAGGAGGAACAAAAGAAATGGGCAGCCAGATGAAGGTGTGTGCGATATACAGCATACGGTTCACTCAGATGAACTGTTTGTGATTAGGCAACACAAAAGAAACGGTCAGCCAGATCAAGGTGTGTGCGATATACGGCATGCGGTTCACTCGGATGAACTGTTTGCATTGAGACAAGAGAACAGAAACGGTTCAACTCAACAAGATGTGTGTGATACGAGGCAAACAGGTCTGTAATCGGAAATGTGTGCGAAGACCGATAACAACACAGACGATTGCTGCTAACAAGCCGTGTGTGTTGTGAGCAAATGATTGTGGGTATACAATTGTGAGTGATTGATGAAAACATCACCGACGGGTTCCATTGTTTAGTCCGTGTGCGATGTGATATTCTTTGTCCGCACAAGATCTACGCTCTGTCTACAGAGCATCAACATATATACTTAAAAAGACAGCATTGCATAACTAAATTAGGCATACAATTACACAAGTGACTACACAAATAACATTTCCAAACACACCAAAGTAAGCAATTACATGCATACTAAAGTAGATGAAACGAGGATCTAATCATCTACTTATTATTGCGACGACGCTTGCCATTGCTCTGCTTCCGGCTGGATCCCTGTCCGTTTTGGGGAAGGAGGCACTTCCTCATGTCAACGATCCGCCTGTACATGTCGTAGCTCGTATTCGCCTCCTTGGCCGCGTACACGACGTGAGCTTTGTCGAGTTTCTCCATCCAGGCCGAGTGCCAGGCACGCTTGTCCTTGTTGCACGAATCCTTCATGTCTCTGTAGTAGGGGTTGATGATGGCCTCGGCGAGGTGAACCAGTGAGTCCTTCTCATGCTCCTTGCTGCCCCAGATCTTTTATTGGCCCTGGATGTCGACAAGATTCTGGCAGGCGATGCCCGAATTCTCAAGCGCCTTTACATCATTGGTGATGTCCACCGTGGCGAACATGTAGTGGGGGCTATTGACAAACCTCGCAAAACGCTCGCAAGGCCTTGTGGCCAGGCAGTAGTGGTAGACGAGGACGTGGTGCCACATGCACATCTGGGCGACGGCGACCTTGGGACGAGACTCGGCACGAGCGCGGGTGTACTTGAGGTTGAACCCGACCACCTTGTACTTCTCCTCGGCAAGCAACATCTCCATGATGTGGATGGAGTGCTCCACCCAGACCGGGTCGTTGGTGTACACCACCGAGAGGTCCATGAACCTTCTGTGGGTGTCCACCACGGTACGCATGGTGAACTGCTGCTCATCGTCGGCAGCCGCTCGGAGCACCATTGGAGTCGCGCAGGATAACCTCTAAGAATTTCTCGTGGTGGGTGTGCTTCTTGCAATGGTGGGGCGCAATCGAAAGGTTGAAGAGACACAAGGGTTAAATGGTCGCTGTAATAAATGGGGGCCGGCCGGCATGTAATCGTCACGTCTTGTCACGACGTTCATAGTGGGGGATTCCAATGCACGCTTGACAACATCGCACCGCACGTGTGGGCTCGAAGAGGCGCCAAATGTATCGTCGGTGAGCCTGTTCCCGCGCTACCACGTAGTTTACCACGCAAGCTTCCCGCCCGGCTAGTTTGGCCACGCGTCGGCAAGAAGAGGGACAAATCATGGGCGTTTATTGGCAAAAAGCTTTGTAAAAACGAAGTGTGTGGAATGACTTCAGTCATAAGTTTACCTGTGGGTGATGAGGTCAAAGTTACACAGAAGGGTCATGATGGACACTTGCTACCTATTGAGCATGTGTTAGTTTTCCCTTGAAGAGGAAAGGGTGATGCAACAAAGTGGCGTAAGTATTTCCCTCGGTTTTTGAGAACCAAGGTATCAATCCAGTAGGAGACTACTCGCAAGTCACCTAGTACCTGCACAAACAATCAAGAACCTTGCAACCAACGCGATAAAGGGGTTGTCAATCCCTTCACGACCACTTGCAAAAGTGAGATCTAATAAAGATAATAGGATAAATATTTTTGGTATTTGTGTTGTATAGACTGGAAAATAAAGATTGCAAAATAAATATTAAACTAGAATTATAGATCGGAAACTTATATGATGTAAAGTAGACCCGGGGGCCATAGGTTTCACTAGTGGCTTCTCTCATGATAGCATATATTACGGTGGGTGAACAAATTACTGCTAAGCAATTGATAGAAAAGCGCATAGTTATGAGAATATCTAGGCATGATCATGAATATAGGCATCATGTCCGTGTCAAGTAGACCGAAACAATTCTGCATCTACTACTATTACTCCACACATCGACCGCTATCCAGCATGCATCTAGAGTATTAAGTTCATAAGAACAGAGTAACGCATTAGGCAAGATGACATGATGTAGAGGGATAAACTCAAGCAATATGATATAAACCCCATCTTTTTATCCTCGATGGCAACAATACAATACGTGCCTTACTGCCCCTACTGTCACTGGGAAAGTACACTAGCGGTGTCAAAACCGGCAGATCTCGGGTAGGGGGTCCCAAACTGTGCGTCTAGGATCGATGGTAACAGGAGACGGGGGACACGATGTTTACCCAGGTTCGGGCCCTCTCTATGGAGGTAATACCCTACTTCCTGCTTGATTGATCTTGATGAATATGAGTATTACAAGAGTTGATCTACCATGAGATCGTAATGGCTAAACCCTAGAAGTCTAGCCTATATGACTATGGTAATGTGTGTCCTTTCCGGACTAACCCCTCCGGTTTTATAGACACCGGGGGGATCTAGGGTTTACATAGAGTCGGTTACATAAGAAGGAATCTTCATAATCGGTCACCAAGCTTGCCTTCCACGCCAAGTAGAGTCCAATCTGGACACGGGTACAGTCTTCGGCCTTCATGTCTTCACAGCCCATCAGTCCGAACCATGGATAACAGGTCGGACGCCCGAGGACCCCTTAGTTCAGGACTCCCTCAGTAGCCCCTGAACCTGGCTTCAATGACGAGGAGTCCGGCGTGTAGATTGTCTTCGGCATTGCAAGGCGGGTTCCCCTTTCCGAACTCCAAGATAGTCTTCAGATGTAATGATCGTATCCGGATCTGTATACACAATTGCAGAGGATATAATATTTCACGAGTTCAATCCACTAGCAACCTTTTGGTAATACGACATAGTGCCTGCTCGGCCATTTTATTCGAACCGTTAGCTGGCCCGTCGCCCCACGTCTCGAGACGTGGTTTTATGGGCATGTTTTATCCAAGCGGAGATCGTGTCTCCCCGTTTTTTAGGGGATTCTTGTCAACCCGGACGTGGGTAAACCAACCGTCGCTTGGGTACAACTCCTTAGGAATAGGCAAGCTTTGAGACCCAGGAGGAGACATTTGATATTCGCAGCCTTTATATTGGGGCACAGACCCGTCTTTCTCTTTCATGCTTGCTTCTCCCTCAACCCTTGCTCCTCCGAGTTCCAACACCCGGGTTTCAGTTGCCACAAACCCCAATCATGTCCGGATCCAACCATCAAGGCCGGTGGGTAGCTTCTTCTGTCACGGAAGGAGATATTGCCAAGCTTCGGGCGGCGAGGTATCTGACCGCAGAAATCCTTCATCGGCTTCCTGCCGAGGGGCAGGTTATTCCCACCCCTAGATCCGGCGAGAGGGTCGTGTTCGTGTCCCACTTCCTCCGCGGGTTAGGGTTTGCACTCAACCCTTCGTCCGAGGGCTCATGTTCTATTATGGGCTAGATTTCCACGATCTGGCCCTGGACTCTATTCTTCTTATCTCGGCGTTTATCGTCACGTGCGAAACTTTCCTTCGAACTCCTCCGCACTTTGGCTTGTGGCTCAAGACCTTCGATGTGAAGCCGCAAGTGGTAGAGGGGGAGCAGGCAGAGTGCGGTAGTGCCATAGTGAGCAAGCTTGCTAGCGCTGTTTGGCTGAAAGGATCCTTCGCCAAATCTTCCGATTTATGGCAACAGGGGTGGTTTTATATCACCGAGCCCCGTGGCGACAAGTGGGGAGCTGCGCCTGCATTTTGATCTATCCCCCCAATTCATCTTGCATCGTGGATAAAGAAGGTGGAACGGATTAGATGTCCGGCTTCCCTTCCCGAAGACTCAGCTACTCCTGTGCTAATAAGGATGCTGGCCTCAGCACCATGCCAGGCGCCGGTAAGGGAAGGTAAAGAGGAGAGTGAGAAGACCCAAGAGGACCTTGGTCCCGGAGGTGGGTCGGACACTGAGTCCGAAGAAATCGACCTTTCCTCGCCTGAAGACAGAGGTGGAAAAGGATCTGGTATCCCTTCTCCTAACAGGAGGAAAAGGGCCGCCTCCGAAGATTGGGAGGGGCGGTCTTCCAAGAGGGGCAAGATGCCACCGTCGAGCGGCTTGGGCTTGGAAAGCGATGCCGTTGAACAGCTCCAACAAGGGGATGAGCCCTCGGCCAAACCGTAAGTGAATCCGGAGTACTTTGATAGCGTCCGCTCCGTTGCTGTTAACCGAAGATATATGTAATGCGTTCATGCATTTTTACAGGTCGGCACAGAGTTTTTCTAGGCAATCCTCTTCTTCGGGAAGTCTCCTCCCAGAGATGATGGAGAGCGAGACGCCTCCTCGAACCTCCTCGCCCGATAGGGCAGATGACTCTGAAGTGTCGTCGCGGAGGGTCCCTCTTAATCAATAAGTTACATAGGGGACAAAAGAGGTAGTGCCCGAAGGTGGATCTCCGACCGTCCGGGAATCCGGGGCTGATGATAACAAAGGCCCCGGACTGTCTGGCTCGCAGCCGACATCGATTCTTGAGACGGGTGAACGGATTCCTTTAAAGGATGGTCGCGCTCCTAGAGCAGCTTCCGGAGACCCGGAGACTCCGCACATATTGGGAGCAGCGTACCTTAATGGGTACAGTGATTGAGAAGATTTTGTCCGCGAAGAGCGGATTAAATGAATCCTTCATGAGCCTATTGAAGGGCTTTGAGGTTTGTGACATAATGCTTTCAGCTATGTTTCATTTGCAAAGATGCGGCTATGTGTAGGTAGTAGCCCCTGATACTCGGGTTGGCTTCCACTGGGAAGCAAACGGAGGATCGAAAAGGATCGTTTGAGGACTAACCTGATGAACTTTGAACACAGGCTGCTTCCCCCTTGGCCACATCCCGGACCATGGAAATTGCCGAGGTGCAGCGAAAGCTTGATGTGGCAGGGGATGATCTTGCTTTAATCAATATGCGTCTTGACGAGTCGCAAGGTATGTATTCAGAGCAATCCTCATACATTTTTGTGGTATAAGCATGATGCTGAGATTTATGCTGGAATATGCATGGCTGCAGATGGTGCTGCCGCCGTTGAAGTTTTTTGAGCGGAGCTGGCCTGGGCCAAGGAGCAGGCGTAGCGTAGCAATGCTGCTGCCGAAAAGGCATCGGCTGAATTAAAAGCCGAACAAGCTGCACGGCGCAAGATGAGGAAAACATATCCACGATGACGCTCGAACTGGAGAATGCTACCGGCCGCTGTGAATTTCTGGAGAAGGAGAGTAAAGCCGTAACGGCTGATCTGGACAAGGCCTTACAAGAGGTGAGAGAAGCACGGTCGGAATCCAGAGCAGCCCGTGAGGAGGTTCGGTAGGCGAGGGAGATTGCGGCTGGAAAGCCCTTTCTGCTGCAGGCTAAGTTCGGTGACCAGAACTATGCTCAGCTTAACCTAGTGTGGAGTTCTCCGGACGAGTTCTTGGACTTGCCGAAGAGTTCTTCCGATGCGGCGCAGTATTTCCAAGCGTGAGTTGGATATGCAATGGAGAAGCTTTTTTGGTCGCAGTTTGGCACATCAAAGCGCCCTCTGTTGCTCAATGAACAGATGTCCCAATGGGCCAAACTTCATAGGATATCCGGCGCTGCCATGAAGGATGTCGTAATCCGGTTGTGGCCAACCGAGCCTGTTCTGAATAGCTATTTCGGTTTGGTGCAGAGGCATGTTGATGCGGTGCCGCATATCGATGCTGTGAAGCGGTCAACGTGCTTTGAGGGTGCACGGATGGCTTTTTCCCGAGTCAAAACATTCTGGGGGAAGATGAAGGCCATCGATGTTGCGACGAAGAGTCCACCCAAAGGCAAGGACCGCCCGGAACCGTAGCATTATTTTGAAGACGTCCTAGAGGCCGCCCGCTTGATAGCGGGTCAGTGCTCGAAAGACATATTGTTCGAGTGAGGTGTATGGAAATTGTAAAAGACAATTTTATAGTTATTCTATTTTTATGTTTTGCTTGAAAGCTTGAATTCCTCCTGTGCGGCCGTTTTAATATAATCTGAAAGTTTTCCAGTCATCGGCTTCAGCCCCCTCATAGGAAGTACGGGGGTGTTTGGGAAAGCATTTAATCACTTTTTATCCAACGTCTTGGTCCATGAAGGAGGTGATAATGCGGCGAACCAGGCAATCGGACTATAAGGCGTTAACACTTTCACTTAGCCATAGGAGTTTTATGGTGGGGGCTACGACATAGCCCCTAGTATGTATGCGACGTAAGGTGCCTTACATATTTGATCAAAAGAAGATCCCTCGTGTGGCACGGAGAATCACTAAAGATTTCAGTAAGTCGTCAAGTGGTTGACCAGCTCTCGCCGCATCATGACAGTCAGTTTTCGGCTTTCTCTACTGAGGTACTTGACCAGATGAACTGGAAGCACAATCGCAGTAGTTCTCCCTTTACTACCCTAGCCGGTAGAGCGGAACATAGGGTAGCAAGAACAGGAGCCGGGCAACCCAACTATTGACCCAAGACAATGATTCGGAGCTGATGCATATAAGGCCAAACTTGCGACGACGAAGTACGCTGTAGAGCTGTTCGGCCTTTTGCTGGCAACTCATTTGTTCCCATACCGAGCCCCTGGCAGGTTATGCCAAGGTATATCTGTGAAACAACCATGGGAGCCGTATTCAGTGGCAAGACAACACGGATGATTAGTTCGGATACTGTTTACTGGGAACTGAGCGATATGCCAATGATTACTTATGATATATATAAAAGCCATCCTCCCGGCTATTTGACATGCTCGGGGTCGGAGGCGGAGGAACAGGCATAGTACAGGCTCAAAAATAGAGAGTGCGGTCTACAAAAAGTTATTTTGGACCTCCTGTCGCACGTCTGCGCCGCCAGTCCTCGGCGGGGGGATTCCTTGATGGAAATATCCCGTTAGGTGACTGTGCGGATCCAGACTCCGATAGAGCCAGTTTTAGATGTTTATCATGTTCGTCACCTATTTTTAAAGGATAGTGAATGAAGAAATAAAAAGAAAGTAAATAAAAAATGTTACTGGAATGCTTGCAGGCTTGTCCGTATTGTGCTTCCGCTAGTGCCCATGGTATCTTGAGTGCGTAATGATGTATGCGCGGTACAAATTTTGCAGGTGTGCGGAGTGGGCGGCGAAAGCCGCACTGCTATTTTCGCTCTGGGAGCGGTTGATCTTCGGGCGGAAATTGCTTCTGACCCCCGGTACTTCGTTGGTGAACCTGTCTGTCATCCCTGTCGCCTGGCGGCTTTCTCCCCTCGTGTTCGGCGTTGAGCTTGCCGGCTTGTTTAAAGACCCAGCAGTTTCTGTTAGTATGATTAGCTGGTTTATTGGGGTGGCTGTGAATCTGGCAGGGTTGGTCCAATATCCTGTCTAGGTTGGATGGTTCGTCTTGTTTCGCCTTGAATGGCTTCTTCCTTTGGCTGGGCTTGGGATTGCTGAATTCGGCGTTGACCGCTGTGTCGCGTGATCTTTCATTATCATTGCGACTGTTGTATTTGCTTCGTCGTGGTTTGCCGTTGCCGTCTCGGATTTCGGAAGTGCATGGATTGCTGGTGCTGTTGCTTCTACGAGCGAGCCAGCTATCTTCTCCCACGCAAAAGTGGGTCATCAGAGCAGTGAGGGCTGTCATGGATTTAGGTCCTTCTTGGCCGAGGTGACGTGCAAGCCATTCGTCCCGGACACTGTGCCTGAAAGCCGCAAGGGCTTCCGCATCCGGACAGTCGATCATTTGGTTCTTTTTGACTAAGAACCGAGTCCAGAGCTTCCTGGCTGACTCTCTGGGCTGCTGGACAATGTGACTTAGGTCATCGGCATCCAGCGGTTGGACATATGTTCCTCGGAAGTTATCGATGAAAGCATCTTCCAAGTCCTCCCAGCTGCCTATGGAATTTTCAGGCAGGCTGTTTAACCAGTGCCGAGCTGGCCCTTTAAGCTTTAGTGGGAGGTATTTAATGGCATGGAGGTCATCCCCACGGGCCATATGGATGTGGAGGATAAAATCTTCTATCCATACCGCGAGATTGGTTGTTCCGTCGTATGATTCAATATTGATGGGTTTGAATCCTTCGGGGAATTCATGATCCATTACTTCATCAGTGAAGCAAAGCGGGTGTGCGGCGCCTCTATGTTGGGCCACACTGCAACGTAACTCCGAAGGAGTCCCTTTGCGGTTTTCAGCTCGGGCGTGGCTAGGTTTGTCACGTCCGAATAGGTAGCCATCGTCGCGTGTCGAGGCATGCTTGCACGATCCGTAGATCGGTCTTGCGTGTCCTGCTCTATTGTCCAAGTCCCACTGCAGGTCGTCTGGGCAATCGTGATCCGCGTTGTTCTTGCCTTTATGGCGAGGTGGGGCGGTCTGGTGTTCGTCTTGAGTTGCCTCTTTATTCGGACAGAGTTGTCGGCGACCTGTCGCATTGTGTGACGATGGTACGGGCTCCAACGCCCCGTCATCGGCCTGGTATAGCAATCTGTGCTTCTGGTAGCTTTTAGCTAGGCCACTAAGGTCGTATTCTTCGGCGACCAGGACTTCGGTCCATCTGTCGTTGAGTAGGTCTTGGTCAACTTGAAGCTGCTACTGCTTCTTTTTCAGGCTCCTTGCAGTGGCTATTATCCTGCGCTTGAAGCGCTCCTGCTCGAGGGGCTCTTCGGGTACGATGAAATCTTCGTCGCCGAGGCTTACCTCATCTTCGGAGAGCGGGAGGTAGTTGTCCTCCTCCGAACTATCGCTGGGCAGGGCCTGTTCATCGGGGCTGGTTTGCCCTCTTTCCTGTTCCTCCTGTTCGGATCTTGCTCCAACAGGGTCTTCATTGTTTTCGGCGCCGTTCGGAGTACTATTTTCTCCGGTGCCATCCTTGCGGTGTGACTTGGAGCGGCGTTCAGGGCGTCGGTACTTAGACTGTGTCTCAGGAGGTTTATTCTCAACTGGATCTCCTTTGTCATTGTTGCGAGCTTTTTTAAGTGTATCGACCGTGTATACATCATATGGAGTGGTGGCCATCCCACGCTTGGTGACTGGCGGGTCTTGGCCTTGCTCCTTGTCAGCATCATCGTCTATATCGTCAATGTCTTCGGAGCCATGCATAAGCAGGCATGTCGGTTAAGTCGTCGACAGTGGCTATGAAGTGGGTGGCGGGTGGGAAGCAAAATTCCCCATCATCGGCCTCTAACTCGAACCGAACATAGTTCGGCTGCGAGTCCTTCTCCAAGGACAAATTCGTTAGAGAGTTCAGCACATCGCCCACAGGTGAGTGCTGGAAAACGTCAGCGGCGCTGAATTCGAAGGTCGATAACCGATCTAGCTCGGTGTCCGCAGGCGTACACGGTCCGGAACTTATAGCCGGAGACGAGTCCGAGGTTCCGTTGAAGCAAATATTGCAGGGTGTTGAGTTCGTGTGCGGCTCCAACGCCGTGGACTCTGTGGCCTCGGACGGTACGATCTGCTCCGGATCTAAGCCCGTTGCAGCAACAGGAACCATCTCCTGGATGTGATCCGGTGACAGATTTAAGTCATGTTCATTGGAGCGAGGGGGAGCGATCGCCGCAGTCTCGAATCCATTGAAGATCAAGTCTCCACGGATATCCGCAACATAGTTCATGCTTCCAAATCTGACCTGATGGCCAGGGGCGTAGCTGTCGACCTGCTCCAGATGGCCAAGCGAGTTGGCCCGCAGTACGAAGCCGCCGAACACAAAAATCTTTCCGGCGAGGAAGGTTCCTCCTTGGACAGTGTCATTATCGATGATTGAAGGGGCCATCAAACCTTTTTTCGATGGCACAGTGGAACTCTCAATGAAAGCACCAATGTCGGTGTCAAAACCGGCGGATCTCGGGTAGGGGGTCCCGAACTTTGTGTCTAGGATCGATGGTAACAGGAGACGGGGGACACGATGTTTACCCAGGTTCGGGCCCTCTCTATGGAGGTAATACCCTACTTCCTGCTTGATTGATCTTGATGAATATGAGTATTACAAGAGTTGATCTACCACGAGATCGTAATGGCTAAACCCTAGAAGTCTAGCCTATATGACTATGGTAATGTGTGACCTTTCCGGACTAACCCCTCCGGTTTATATAGACACCCGGGGGATCTAGGGTTTATATAGAGTCAGTTACATAAGAAGGAATCTTCATAATCGGTCGCCAAGCTTGCCTTCCACGCCAAGTAGAGTCCAATCCGGACACGGGTACAATCTTCTGTCTTCATGTCTTCACAGCCCATCAGTCCGGCCCATGGATAACAGGTCGGACGCCTGAGGACCCCTTAGTCCAGGACTCCCTCAGACACCGCAAGATTGAACCCAAAGCTAAGCACTTCTCCCATTGCAAGAAAGATCAATCTAGTAGGCCAAACTAAACTGATAATTCGAAGAGACTTGCAAAGATATAAAATCATGCATATAAGAATTCAGAGAAGAACCAAATATTGTTCATAGATAATCTTGATCATAAACCCACAATTCATCGGATCTCGGCAAACACACTGCAAAAAAATATTACATCGAATAGATCTCCAAGAACATCGAGGATAACTTTGTATTGAGAACCAAAGAGAGAGAAGAAGCCATCTAGCTAATAACTATGGACCCGAAGGTCTGTGGTAAACTACTCACACATCATCGGAGAGGCTATGGTTTTGATGTAGAAGCCATCCGTGATCGAACCCCCCTCCGGCAGATCGCCGGAAAAGGCCCCAGATGGGATATCACGGGTACAGAAGGTTGCGGCGGTGGAAAAGTGGTCTCGTGACTCTCCTGGATGTTTTTAGGGTACAAGGGTATATATAGGCGAAAGAAGTACGTCGGTGGAGCTACGAGGGGCCCACGAGGGTGGGGGCGCGCCCTCCTACCTCGTGGTTGCCTCGTCGTGTCTCTGACTTCCACTCCAAGTCTCCTGGATTGTGTTTGTTACAAGAAAGATCCTCGTGAAGGTTTCGTTCCGTTTGGATTCCGTTTGATATTCCTTTTCTGTGAAACACTGAAATAGGCGAAAAAATAGCAACTGGCACTGGGCCTCCGGTTAATAGGTTAGTCCCAAAAATAATATAAAAGAGCATATTAAAGCCCATTAAACATCCAAAACAGATAATATAATAGCATGGAACGATAAAAAATTATAGATACGTTGGAGACGTATCAGCATCCCCAAGCTTAATTCCTGCTCGTCCACGAGTAGGTAAATGATAAAAACAGAATTTTTGATGTGGAATGCTACCTAACATAATTTTCAATGTAATTTTCTTTATTTGTGGCATGAATGTTTAGATCCGAAAGATTCAAGACAAAAGTTTAATATTGACATAAAAATAATAATACTTCAAGCATACTAACCAAGCAATTGTGTCTTCTCAAAATAACATAGCCAAAGAAAGCTCATCCCGACAAAATCATATAGTTTGGCCATGCTTCATTTTCGTCACACAAAATGCTCTCATCATGCACAACCCCGATGAGAAGCCAAGCAATTGTTTCATACTTTAGCATTCTCAAACTTTTTCAACTTTCACGCAATATATGAGCGCGAGCCATGGACATTGCACTATAGGTGGAATAGAATATGATGATGGAGGTTGTGTGGAGAAGACAAAAAGGGAGAAGGAGTAGGTATTGCCATGCAACGGATGCACTAGAGCTATAAATGTATGAAACCTCAACAAAAGAAACTAAGTGGGTGTGCATCCAACTTTCTTGCTCACGAAGACCTAGGGCACTTTGAGGAAGCCCATCATTGGAATATACAACCGAAGTTCTATAATGAAAAATTCCCACTAGTATATGAAAGTGACAAAATAAGAGACTCTCTATCATGAAGATCATGGTGCTACTGTGAAGGACAAGTGTGGAAAAAAGATAGTAACATTGCCCCTTCTCTCTTTTTCTCTCATTTTTTTGTTTGGGCCTTCTCTCTCTCTCTCTCTCTCTCTCATTTTTTTTCCGTCCGGAGTCTCATCCCGACTTGTGGGGGAATCATAGTCTCCATCATCCTTTCCTCACATGGGACAATCACTACAGGAAACAGCTACTTTGCCGTCTGCCACGGCGGACGGCAAAGGCTCGAAAGGCGGACGGCAAAAGGCTCCGGCAAAGAAGGCTACGGTAAACAGCTGCTTTGCCGTCTGCTTCCTGGCGGCGGACGGCAAAGAGCCTTTGCCGTCTGCGGCGGACGGCAAAGAGGGTGGACGGCAATAATTGCGCTGTCAGTCCGTTAAGTGGCTAACGGCAGACCTTTGCCGTCCGCCGCGGACGGCAAAATTTCTCTGGTCTTTGCCATCCGCCTTATGATGTCATCTACACGTCACTAGATGGCAAGTTCTTTGCCGCCTTATGATGTCATCTACACGTCACTAGATGGCAGGTTCTTTGCCACTTCTACTTCTTCTCATTCTTCTACTTCTTCTCATCCCCCGTCTTCTTCTTCTTCTTCTTCTTCTTCTTCTTTCTCCTCCTCCTCCTCCTCCTTCTTCTTCTTCTTCTTCTTCTTCTTCTTCATCTTCTTCTTCTTCTTCTTCTTCTTCTTCTTCTCCTCCTCCTCCTCCTCCTCGTCCTCCTCCTCCTCCTCCTCCTCCTCCTCCTCCTCCTCCTCCTCTTCTTCTTCTTCTTCTTCTTCTTCTTCTTCTTCTTCTTCTTCTTCTTCTTCTTCTTCTTCTTCTTCTTCTTCTTCTTCTTCTTCTTCTTCTTCTTCTTCTTCTTCTTCTTCTTCTTCTTCTTCTTCTTCTTCTTCTTCTTCTTCTTCTTCTTCTTCTTCTTCTTCTCCTCCTCCTCCTCCTCTTCTTCTTCTTCTTCTTCCCCCTTCTACTTAACCTAAACCTAAACTAATTAAAACTAAACTATTTAAACTAATTAAACCTAAACTAATTAAACTAAATAACCTACACTAATTAATTCTAAACTGAAAAAACTTAAACTAAAAAACCTTATCTAAACAGAAAAAAAACAAAAAACAGAAAAAAATGGGATCGAGGGGCTCACTGTGGGGGGCGGCGACGGGTCGGGGAGGGGCCGGCGACGGGGGGCCGGGGCGGGGCGGTGGAGGAGGCGGGGCGGCGGGGGCCCGGCCGGCGGGGGGCCGGGGCGGCGGGGGGCCCGGCCGGCCGGGGGCCGGGGCGGGGCGGTGGAGGAGGCGGGGCGGCGGGGACCCGGGCGGCGGGGGGGGGCGGGCGGCGGGAGGCCGGGGCGGGGCGGTGGAGGAGGCGGCGGGGGGCGCGGGGCGGCGGGGGGCCGGGGCGGCTGTGGGCCGGGGCGGCGGGGGGCCGGGGCGGGGGGGCGACGGGGCGGTGGGGCGGCGGGGGCGACGGGGCGGCGGGCGGCGGCGGCGGCGGCGGGGTCGTTGGAGAAGGGCGCGCGAGGACGAAGTGAGTAACGGGCGGGGGGGTACCTGCCGTTAGGCATGTGCCCTCTTTGCCGTCAGCCAGCCTTTGCCGTCCGCCTTTTTGCCTCTTTGCCGTCTGCTAGCGGACGGCAAAGAGGTGGGCCGTTAAGATTTTTTCAAACGAGCGGGGGGTGGGGGCCACCACACTCTTTGCCGTCTGCCAGCGGACGGCAAAGATTCTTTTCCGTCTGCTGGCGGACGGCAAAGAGGTGGCTGATGGCAAAGAGCTTCTTTGCCGTCAGCCTTTTATTTGTCGTTCGCTTATGTGTAGCTGATGGCAAAGAGCTTCTTTGCCGTCAGCTAGCAGACGGCAAAGAGCTGGCAGATGGCAAATTAGCTGATTCCAGTAGTGAATGCTCTAATAATGAAGATCATCACACTTTTATTTACTTACAACTCAAAAATTACAACTCGATACTTAGAACAAAATATGACTCTATGTAGGTGCCTCCGGTGGTGTACCGGGATGTGCAATGAATCAAGAGTGACATGTATATAAAAAATATGAACGGTGGCTTTGCCACAAATACGATGTCAACTACATGATCATGCAAGGCAATATGACAATGATGAAGCGTGTCATAATAAACGGAGCGGTGGAAAGTTGCATGGCAATATATCTCAGAATGGCTATGGAAATGCCATAATAGGTAGGTATGGTGGCTGTTTTGAGGAAGATTTAAGGAGGCTTATGTGTGATAGAGTGTATCATATCACGGGGTTTGGATGCACCGGCGAAGTTTGCACCAACTCTCGAGGTGAGAAAGGGCAATGCACGGTACCGAAGAGGCTAGCAATGATGGAAGGGTGAGAGTGCGTATAATCCATGGACTCAACATTAGTCATAAAGAACTCACGTACTTATTGCAAAAATCTACAAGTCATCAAAACCAAGCATTATGCGCATGCTCCTAGGGGGATAGATTGGTAGGAAAATACCATCGCTCGTCCCCGACCGCCACTCATAAGGAAGGCAATCAAAGAACACCTCATGCTTCAAATTTGTCACACAACGGTTACCATGCGTGCATGCAACGGGACTTGCAAACCTCAACACAAGTATTTCTCAATTTCACAATTACTCAACTAGCATGACTCTAATATCACCATCTTTATATCTCAAAACAATTATCAAGTATCAAACTTCTCATAGTATTTAATGCACTCTATATGAAAGTTTTTATTATACCCATCTTGGATGCCTATCATATTAGGACTAATTTTATAGCCAAAGCAAATTACCATGCTATTCTAAAAGACTCTCAAAATAATATAAGTGAAGCATGCGAGATCAATAATTTCTATAAAATAAAACCACCACCGTGCTCTAAAAAGATATAAGTGAAGCACTAGAGCAAAATTATCTAGCTCAAAAGATATAAGTGAAGCACATAGAGTATTCTAATAAATTCCGATTCATGTGTGTCTCTCCCAAAAGGTGTGTACAGCAAGGATGATTTTGGTAAACTAAAAAGCAAAGACTCAAATAATACAACACGCTCCAAGCAAAACACATATCATGTGGTGAATAAAAATATAGCCTCAAGTAAAGTTACCGATATTCGAAGACGAAAGAGGGGATGCCTTCCGGGGCATCCCCAAGCTTAGGCTTTTGGTTGTCCTTGAATTTTACCTTGGGGTGCCTTTGAAATCCCCAAGCTTAGGCTCTTGACACTCCTTATTCCAAAATCCATCAAACCTTTACCCAAAAACTTGAAAACTTCACAACACAAAACTTAAACAGAAAATCTCATGAGCTCCGTTAGTATAAGAAAACAAACCACCACTTTAAGGTACTGTAATGAACTCATTCTTTATTTATATTGGTGTTAATCCTACTGTATTCCAACTTCTCTATGGTTCGTACCTCCCGATACTAGCCATAGATTCATCAAAATAAGCAAACAACACACGCAAAAACAGAATCTCTCAAAACAGAATAGTCTGTAGTAATCTGCATCAAATAAATATTTCTGGAACTCCAAAAATTCTGAACTAAATTGGTGGACGTGAGGAATTTGTCTATTAATCATCTTAAAAAAGAATCAACCTAAAATCACTCTCCAGTAAAACATGGCATCGAATCTCGTGAGCGCAAAAGTTTCTGTTGTTTACAGCAAGATTGCAAAGATTTCACCCATGTCTTCCCAAAGGTTCTACTTGGCACAAACACTAATTAAAACATAAAACCACATATAAACAGAGGCTAGATGAATTATTTATTACTAAACAGGAACAAAAATAAAATTGGGTTGCCTCCCAACAAGCGCTATCGTTTAATGCCCCTAGCTAGGCATAAAAACAAGAATAGATCTAGGCATTGTCATCTTTGGTGTGCAATCCATAAGTGGCTCTCATAATAGATTCATAAGGTAATTTAATTTTATTTCTAGGAAAGTGTTCCATGCCTTTTCTTAACGGAAATTGGAATCTAATATTTCCTTCTTTCATATCAATTATTGCACCAATCGTTCTAAGGAAAGGTCTACCAAGAATAATAGGACATGTAGGATTGCAATCTGTATCAAGAACAATGAAATCTACAGGCACATAATTCCTATTTGCAACAATAAGAACATCATTAATCCTTCCCATAGGTTTCTTAATGGTGCAATCCCCAAGGTGCAAATTTAAAGAACAATCATCAAATTCATGGAAACCTAACACATCACACAAAGTTTTGGGAATCGTGGAAACACTAGCACCCAAATCACATAAAGCATAGCATTCATGATCTTTAATCTTAATTTTAATAGTAGGTTCCCACTCATCATAAAGTTTTCTAGGGATAGAAACTTCTAATTCAAGTTTTTCTTCATAAGATTGCATTAAAGTATCAACGATATGTTTAGTAAAGGCCTTATTTTGATCATACGCATGAGGAGAATTTAACACGGATTGCAACAAGGAAATACAATCTATCAAAGAGCAATTATCATAATTAAATTCCTTGGAATCCAAAATAGTGGGTTCATTGCTATGTAAAGTTTTGACCTCTTCAATCCCACTTGTATTAATTTTAGCATCAAGATCTAAAAACTCGGAATCATTGGGACGCCTTTTAACTAAAGTTGACTCATATCGAGTCCCATCTTTATCAAGATTCATATTGGAAAACAAAGATTTAATAGGATACACATCAATCACTTTTAGATCTTCATCATTATTATCATGAAAACTAGAAGAGCACGCTTTCACAAAGCAATCTTTTTTAGCACGCATCCTAGCGGTTCTTTCTTTGCACTCATCAATGGAAATTATCATGGCTTTGAGAGACTCATTGATATCATGCTTAGGTGGAATAGATCTAAGTTTCAAAGAATCCACATCAAGAGAAATTCTATCCACGTTCCTAGCCAACTCATCAATCTTAGGCAATTTTTCTTCAAGCAAAGCGTTGAAATTCTTTTGTGAATTCATAAATTCTTTAACACTAGTCCCAAAATAAGAGGGCATCTTATTAAAATTTCCATAAGAGTTGTTGTAGGCATTACCATAATTATTAGAGGAATTAATAGGAATCAACCTAGAATTAAAGTTTCCTCTATACGCGTTATTACCAAAGTTATTCCTACCAACAAAATTCTCATCCATAGATTCATTATTATTATTATCAATCAAAGTGGACAAAGGCATATCATTAGGATCAGAAGAAACACTCTTATTAGCAAACAATTTCATAAGTTCATCCATCTTTCCATTCAAAACATTAATCTCTTCTATCGCATGAACCTTTTTACTAGTGGATCTTTCGGTATGCCATTGAGAATAATTAACCATAATATTATCTAGGAGTTTAGTAGCTTCTCCTAAAGTGATTTCCATAAAAGTGCCTCCCGCGGCCAAATCTAAAAGTTTTCTAGAAGCAAAATTCAATCCGGCATAAATTTTTTGTATAATCATCCATAGATTCAAACCATGTGTAGGGCAATTACGTATCATTAATTTCATCCTCTCCCAAGCTTGTGCAACATGCTCATGATCAAGTTGCTTAAAATTCATAATATCATTTCTAAGAGAGATGATCTTTGCGGGAGGAAAATACTTAGAGATAAAAGCATCTTTGCACTTATTCCATGAATCAATACTATTTTTAGGCAAAGAAGAGAACCAAGTTTTAGCACGATCTCTAAGCGAAAATGGAAATAACTTAAATTTAACAATATCATTATCCACATCTTTCTTCTTTTGCATATCGCACAAATCAACAAAGTTGTTTAGATGGGTAGCGGCATCTTCACTAGGAAGGCCAGAAAATTGATCTTTCATGACAAGACTCAACAAAGCAGCATTAATTTCACAAGATTCAGCATTGGTAATAGGAGCAATCAGAGTGCTAATAAAATCATTGTTGTTGGTATTGGAAAAGTCACCTAGTTTAGTATTATCTTGAGCCATCGTGACAAACAATCAATCCAACACACAAGCACACA
Organism: Aegilops tauschii subsp. strangulata; assembly: GCF_002575655.3. Classification (NCBI taxonomy): domain Eukaryota; kingdom Viridiplantae; phylum Streptophyta; class Magnoliopsida; order Poales; family Poaceae; genus Aegilops; species Aegilops tauschii. The sequence goes on from NC_053041.3 coordinate 184,829,888, forward strand.
AGAAGCAAGCGAAAAGAGGCGTACGAAAAAGGGCGAATAAAACAGCAAAGGTGAAGTGGGGGAGAGGAAAACGAGAGGCAAATGTCAAATAATGTAATGCGAGGGATAAGAGTTTGTGATGGGTACTTGGTATGTCTTGACTTGAGCGTAGATCTCCCCGGCAACAGCGCCAGAAATCCTTCTTGCTACCTCTTGAGCATGCGTTGGTTTTCCCTTGAAGAGGAAAGGGTGATGCAGTAAAGTAGCGTAAGTATTTCCCTCAGTTTTTGAGAACCAAGGTATCAATCCAGTAGGAGACTACTCGCAAGTCACCTAGTACCTGCACAAACAATCAAGAACCTTGCAACCAACGCGATAAAGGGGTTGTCAATCCCTTCACGGCCACTTGCAAAAGTGAGATCTGATAAAGATAATAGGATAAATATTTTTGGTATTTTTGTTGTATAGATTGGAAAATAAAGATTGCAAAATAAATAGTAAACTAGAATTATAGATCGGAAACTTATATGATGTAAAGTAGACCCGTGGGCCATAGGTTTCACTAGTGGCTTCTCTCATGATAGCATATATTACGATGGGGGAACAAATTACTGCCGAGCAATTGATAGAAAAGTGCATAGTTATGAGAATATCTAGGCATGATCATGAATATAGGCATCACGTCCGGGTCAAGTAGACCGAAACGATTCTGCATCTACTACTATTACTCCACATCGACCGCTATCCAGCATGCATCTAGAGTATTAAGTTCATAAGAACAGAGTAACGCATTAGGCAAGATGACATGATGTAGAGGGATAAACTCAAGCAATATGATATAAACCCCATCTTTTTATCCTTGATGGCAACAATACAATACGTGCCTTGCTGCCCCTACTGTCACTGGGAAAGGACACCGCAAGATTGAACCCAAAGCTAAGCACTTCTCCCATTGCAAGAAAGATCAATCTAGTAGGCCAAACTAAACCGTTAATTTGAAGAGACTTGCAAAGATATCAAATCATGCATATAAGAATTCAGAGAAGAACCAAATGTTCTTCATAGATAATCTTGATCATAAACCCACAATTCATCGGATCTCGGCAAACACACCGCAAAAGAATATTGCATCGAATAGATCTCCAAGAACATCGAGGAGAACTTTGTATTTAGAACCAAAGATAGAGAAGAAGCGATCTAGCTAATAACTATGGACCCCGAAGGTCTGTGGTAAACTACTCACACATCATCGGAGATGTAGAAGCCCTCCGTGACCGAATCCCCCTCCGGCAGATCGCTGGAAAAGGCCCCAGGTGGGATCTCACGGGTACAGAAGGTTGTGGTGGTGGAAAGTGGTTTCGTGGCTCTCCTGGATGTTTTTAGGGTACAAGGGTATATATAGGCGAAAGAAGTACGTCGGTGGAGCTACGAGGGGCCCACGAGGGTGGGGGGCACGCCTACCCCCCTGGGCGAGCCCTCCTACCTCGTGGCCGCCTCGTCGCATCTCTGACTTCCACTCCAAGTCTTCTAGATTGCGTTTGTTGCAAGAAAGATCCTCGCGAAGGTTTCATTCCGTTTGGATTCCATTTGATATTCCTTTTCTGTGAAACACTAAAATAGGCAAAAAAAACAGCAACTGGCACTGGGACTCTGGTTAATAGGTTAGTCCCAAAAATAATATAAAAGAGCATATTAAAGCCCATTAAACATACAAAACAGATAATATAATAGCATGGAACGATAAAAAATTATAGATACGTTGGAGACGTATCAGCATCCCAAGCTTAATTCCTGCTCGTCGGGGTTAAGCTTGTCAAAATCATTTTTTGAATGACAGACAAACAAACATCTTCAAAATTAGAAATAATGTTAATTTGTAGAAGAAGAGGTAGAAGACGGCTGGTGTACCTGAACGGGTGTGGATCCAATGACAAGTTCGGTGTATTTGTCAGATGAGTAGCCCACCACTGTCAATTACGGCACAGAAATGACATTGATTCTTGTTGGACCTTCTTGATCAACTACAAGTAATCTCTCAAGTGCAGGTGTGTCCTCAATGACCATACAGTGGTACACATCTTGTGATGTCTTCCTGCCGCACCAGCAACACACATAAATAGTCCAGAGAGTCATATGGAGGTGATGTGGAAGGTACACAACCCATTCATCGCCTGAAGACGAAGGTACTCGAGTGCAGTACAGCCACGGAGCAGGCGCTCCATGTCACCGTTTGAGAGGCAGACGGCGACGAGCTCGAGGTGCTTCAGTCGTGGTAGAATAAGAGCGGGCGCATCATTAAGGGGGTGGAATGGCAGTTCCTGAACTTGGCGACGTGCAGCGTGGGCGCGAGGCGGAGTGCGGACGTTGGCAGCGACAGCATATGCCCATCATCAAAAGTGAGCTCCTCGAGCTAATCTAGGGCGGGGGATCGGAACCAGTCGTCAAGCTTGGCTCGGTCCTTGCCGTTGGAACGGAACCTGCCCATTCTAAGGCCTCTGGTTGGGCCAAGGTGACTGCCGAGGATCTTGGAGAACGCATCCAATCTTTTGCGATTGCCATGGCAGAGCTCGTGGGTGTCGATGAGGTCGAGAGGGCTGGAGTTCCATAGGGGGCGCCACCGCCGGGAAAGGACGGTTGTCCGCGCCCCATATTTGATTTGGAGGAGGGAGATGATGATTGTCAACATATCGTCGGGGTAGCTGCTAATGAAGTCTAGGCCTGCTGGAGTCGCTTGCGGTTCTAGCTCTCCCTGCCTCCGCTTGCTGGCAGCGCCGTTCTCCACCTCCGGAGTCTCCTTGTCAACGGCGCTTTCTGATAGAAATGGGAGTACAGGGAATATTTACTAAAACAGGGCAATAGAAAAGTGTATTGGTAACTAGAAGTTATTAGGTAGGAATATAGTAAGAAAAGGGAATAACAGTTGGTTGCTTAAATACTACACAACTAGTTGGGTGATCCGCACATTTGCGCGGCTAGATTTGCTATATATTTCCTATGTTTTTTAATACCTATACAAACATATAGTAAACTTCTTATCAAATACACATTGTGGAAACTCATGTTTCATCGTTTTCAGTAAGTTATATGTTGGCGGGATAATGGTTTTATTTTACTTATTACTAACCTGTATGGAGATTTCCTCGCAAAAAAACCTGTATGGAGATTATCCCAGATATACCTTTCAAAATAAAAGTATTTAGTCGATATGTATATCATGAGGAAATACTTTTTATGAGGTCATCGGGAAATAGTTTGTTGTTGTTTTATTGCGTATATGAAGTTGTTGGCAAAGATTTGGGATGCGAGAACAAAAAAACAGAGCACTGTGCTCCGCGTGTGCCATGTCCATCTACATGGATTCTGGTTGGATTCATTTCTTAGCTTCCATTTTCCTATTTTTCTATTCATTTGGTGTTTGTCTTTTATCCATGAAATAAAGAAAACTTTCCAACCAAATTTAATATCACTCTAAACTATAAAAATAATCACATGCATTCATGCAAAACTACTAAACCCTTAATTTTTTGTTATGTCGATGTATTTGGCGAAGGAACTACAAAATACATGTACGCAATGGTGCTTTATTTTACAAATATTTGGGTGCATTTTATTTTTGGGACAATTGCATTTTTACCCTAGTTGGTTCCTGCCCACGGGTTTTGCCCTTACTTTTCGAGCTTGCTCAGTTTTGCCCTTACTTTTTCCGTCGAGGTCCCTCGAATGCCCTTTGACCGTTTGACCAAAACTTTGAAAATTCATAACTAATTCATAAGAACTCAGAAAAAAGCAAATAAGATATCAAAATGTTCAGATAAACATTACCTTTATGTGCATATCATTTGCAGTGCAATTTCAGTGTCAGCTTTCAGTTCATAAAACTTAGCAATTTCTCTCCAAAAGCCAGTGCCAAAATAGGAGTCACCACGTTCATCAAATATTAGTGTAGCAATGATTGTAAATCCATGGTTTGTGTGCAGTATGACATCCCCGCGGTCTTGATTTGTGTAAAGGGAAAGATTGTGCACTACAGATTCTGTTGCATAGCAAGGGACGCACTGCAGAAAATGGTAGGATTGTTAAAGAAAATATGGTAACATGCAAATATGAAACCATATTGAAAGAATTGTACAGCAGTCGAAATCGAAGGACAAAAATTTATAATAAAACAGATAGGGTAAACATGATGTCCTGGAAATATGAGAGTAATCAAAAGAACACTACATCATTAATTTGCCTAATATAGAAAGAAGAGGGGGGAAATCCCCTTTGACGTATATGGTGCATGTGGCACCTTTTATCCAAATGTAGTAATATTTAGAATATGTCCAGGAAACTAGGCCATGCCAGCCGATTTAGGGTGAGATTGAACATACCGTGTGCATCCTCAAGTCATCTGGTATGGTGAGATGGAATTTCTGGCGGAGGCCGCAAGGTCCTAATGCGTCCGCGCACTGTACACTCTATGAACGGAATAAAAATGAATTCACGGCGATTTCGGCTGCGTGATTAAATGAGGCAAATGAACTGGGATAAGAGATGAGATAATATCTCATTAAATTAGTTATCTTGTTGTCCATGAGAAAGAACCCTCAGTACGGCAGATTCTCCAACCGAGCGGAGCTGGGCAACAGCGAGCAGCATCGAGAAAGTCGATGGCGATAGGCGGCGGCAAGCGAAAGTGGCGAAATGCGGTAGGCTTTGCCGGCAGCCTGGCGGCGGCGGCAGGGGTCGAGCTAAGTGTTTACCGCCGCGATAGGCGGTGCCATGCATAGACGCGGAGGAGCTTCTGCAGGTGTGAATGGGGACCGGAGGGGTGGCGGGCGGGGTGAGGGTTTTTGTGACGTGGGGATGGTGAGGGTTTTCTTTTTCTTTTTTGAATTGGGTGGTGAGGGTTTTCTGTCCCACAAAGAATTTTGGAGGCGACGGTTTGCTAGAGCCAACCGTGTGTGATTGACGCAACAGGCAAAATGAATGTCATTGCATACGGTTCCAATTTTGGGAACCGTGGATTGACGTACTACCTCCGTCCTGGTTTATTGGTCCCCTTTGTAATTTTACCAAATTTTGACCAAATATTTAAGTAAGAAATGTTTATGCATGTCACCAAAAATTATATCATTGAACACTATGCTCAAATACCCATCCAACGATATAATTTTTGGTGACCTGCACTAACATTTTGTCAGTTAAACCTTTGGTCAAAATTTAACACAAATTACAAAGGGGACCAATAAACCAAGATGGAGGTTGATTCCATCAACCGAACTGATTGCATCCATATCCCACGGTTAGACATAAGTAAATATAGATTAAACATACTCAGACATAGATAATAAGCGTACACATACACAACCATAGTTCAACCATAAGTACATAGTTCAACCGTCATTAAGCATAGTCAAGCGTACATAGTTCGATCCCACCTCTCATCTCACATGCCGGCACGATCCTGAAGCTTCTCCAGGTACTCGACGTATGCGATGTGCGCCACCCTGCGAGAATACTTCTACTTAAAGGAGCCAACGGCCCATCCTCTTGCATGTGTCAGAACACTTAGATACGTGTCATGAAGCTTGTGGTTGCAAAATGGGTATCGATAGCCGCCGTTCCAGGTCCTAATATGCCCGTTATGCATTCTCTCATAAAGCTCCCTCAGGATTTGCCTCTTGTACCTCCTCCGGCCATCTTCATCCTCGTTGTCCACATCGTTAGACATCACCTATACAAATAGTAAAACAAATTTGGCATCAAATCAATGATTACATGCCGTGAAGTGGGATTAGGAATTTATGGCTATTTATTTATACATATCCAGATATTATGGTTTGATTTTTAAGCACAGTCGTCTATGTACAGACCAATCTTGAAGAAAGTAATGGCACAAACATATGTAGGTCATTCAAAATCAATTGTGAAGTCCTGGCAGTATTAGCATGAACACTAACCCTAGTAGGATTGCTAGCACAAATCATTTGCATAGATGAAACAACAAATCACTTGTCACTTGTACCATTCAAACAATCAATACACTACACGGATCTAACGAAACTTACTCAGATTTCATGGATTGGGAGAACATAACCATAGGATTTCTCTTCCAAAAAGGGGAAGGCATGAGTAACCAGAGAAACCCTATGATCTATTTGACACATAAATGGGTATAGATGACTAACCAGCTGTCCGTCGTCGTCGGAGTCGTCGCCAGAGTGGTCGTCCGAGTCGTCGCCGGGGTCGTCACCAGAGTCGGTGTGGAACTCCGCCTACGGCTATGGAAGCTCGACGCCGTCGACGATGTCAGGGTGCAGCGATAACTCGCCGGCGGTGAAGGCAACCTCTGTCTCCATCTCCACGATGTGCTCCGGTGCTTTAGCAGCCCCGGCGTCGCCACTCCCTCCGTTGAGGCGCTTCGGTGGGATCCTCATACACTGACGGCTTTGAGGACTGATAGCGGCGTCGAGGATGCAAGCGGAGAGAGAGTATTGTGTGTGTGGCGAGGATGGGGGTGCGGCCACTCAGGCGCACCATTAATATGGAGTAGTGGGAGTTGTGGGAGAGAGGCGGGCGGCGGTCAAACCGATGGCTCGCCTCCCGGTGAGCCTGCGCACGTACTGTACTGCTGGCATGCCTACCAAACTTTCACACAACTACTCGCACGCCTTCCGATGACACTGTGCAGCGAGCACGCCTCCGTCAATTCACACACCTGCACGCACGCCTCCCGGTCTGCCTGCGCGGTGGACTGCTCGCATGCGTCCCGTCAACTCACGCCTGCTCGCACGGCACATGGGTCGTGCGGCGGCACGTATATTGTTTTTCTATTTGGATGATTAATGATGCCGCTTTATTGCTTAACCGAAGCATGGCACGTACCCATTGTTGGTCTAACGCTCACGGTTCAAAAAAATAATCCATTTGGGATATTGGTTCTCAATTATTAATAACCTCCCGTTTGTAATTAGATAAAGATTACATCAAAACTGGTCTCAAATTTGACAACAAAAGTACAATGCCACTTTGTATTGGTGTCCATATGACAACACGATATGTTTCATGAACTTCAAATAAGTTTTGGATGTACTCGAATTTAAAAATCAAGTTTCTCAATGTTTGAAATTTGTTGCACGGGGAGTAAACATGCACCCAGTGAGACACATGTGTCTTTGCAATCCATTTAGGTGCACTGTCACATGTGCATGTAGCTCAAATTTGATTTTTGCTCATTATACCCGTAGAAAATCAATCAATTAATGTACTAAAATGTCTTAATGATCTCTGTGATTTTTTCGGAATTAAAACGTCCTCCTTTGGTAACATATGTTCACCGAGGGATAATTAATTTAACATGCATCATAGCTGCGGTGGATTTGCGGTGTGTGTGTGGGTGTGTGCGTCTAGGGGTGGCGGGTGGCTCGCAGTACACTACGAGTTGTGAGCCACCGTGTGGGTTGGACATTTTGTTAGGCAGGCCAGTGCCACATCAGAGTCATGAATTCGTTATTTAAAACATTACACAACCCTTTCATACATACATGTTTTGGCCACATGCAGTCGATGGTTGTCCTACACGACACTCGATACTCGCGTGTGACACTTTCTGTGGGCCCGCGAGGTCGTCGTCCATCACTTCGACGAATAGCAGGCAGTGAGGTTAATTTGACCAGCAAGGTAGAATCTTTTTTGTTTGTGTTATGGTGGTATATAGTACGCGTCGAAGAGGTGGGAGGGGACTAGCATATATACTATACGTACGCGTCCGTGAACAAATACACCTCACTCAGTGTCGGGACTTTTCTGAGGCACGTGCCACATAAAATTGTGAAATTGGCTATTCAAACATCGCACAACACCTCTTTGGGCCACATGCATGCACGCTGTGGTTATCCTAGCTAGGACACTCACGTGTGACACTTTCCATCTGTGGGCCCACGAGGCCATCGTCGATGCATGCATGCATCACTTTGACCTACATCGGGAGAGGTTAATTAATTTCACCATCGACGAGGATTCTTTTGGGTTGTACATATTACGGCAGGAGCATATAGTATGCGGTGAAGAGGGGGGAAGGGGACCATCATATGTAGTACGCTTCATGAACCTCGCTCTGTGTGGGTGCATGGTTTACAGTTTTTGAGGCATGTGGCACATCAAAGTTGTGCATTTTTGGTATTCAACATATATATGTTTGGCCCACATGCAAAGCGGTGGTGCTCGTCCTCTCGCACGCACTTAAGCGGTTATCAGCAATATCGATGCTTTCCATCTGTGGGCCCGCTTAGTCCATCACTACTTTTTGCCTCACAACACAAGAGAGGTTAGTTTGACTTAGGAGGGGATTGTTTTTTTGCTTGTAATACGGTATATATATATATAGGTCATGCTCTGGGATGACACGCATGATACAGTTTGAGCACACACACATGCATGTGTACGCATGAATCCCTCCCATCGAGTCGAAGTGGCTAGTACAACAACACGCACTACAAAAAATACACTTCCGTGATGATACGTGTTTGTCATAGTAGGTCACGTTTTCTGTCATGCATGTACATCCATGAAGATTTTATGACAGAATCAAGATAGTCATACCTGTGTTGTCGTAGAAGTGTTCCATGACATTACAAAAATTATCATCACAGAAGTGTCCACTTCCATGACGATAAATGGCACGTCATGGAAGTCCTTTCGTCAAGGGTGACCGACTCGTGGCATCCACCGTAACGGGTCGCCGTTAAGCTATCGGGTCCGGTTTTGGATCCGATAACCCGTTAACAGCCCGGACCAATGAGGATTTTCCACGTGTAAAATTGTCAATGGCCGGAGGAAACACGTGCTGGCTCACCGTTGGGACAGATGTCATCCATGCATTGGACAGGAGGCACCTATGATACGTCGACACGTGGTACGGCCCAACAGAGGCCCATTCCGGTGAAAAGGCGGCCCGTTTGACTTGGTCAAAAGGTAACGAGCCGGCCCACGGAAAGCCTGTTAATGGCATGTTCGTATATAGCCCATTTACGGCCCGCTTACTCACGACCCGTTATGGCCTATCAGAATTAAGCCCAGTAGCTTCATCTGGGCCGTCCAATATGATTCCAGGCCGTTGTAACTTTCGGCCCATGTATGGCCCATGATGTCTTTCGGTCCATACGAGGCCATTCGTAACTCTTGGCCCATTAACGGCCCGTGGTGAATCTGTCCCGCAATGAACAGTGTACAGCTTTATACCCATTAACGGCCCATTATTCCATTGGGCCGTTTCCAAGCCGTATTATCTTTCAGCCTTCTTAGGGCCCATTTATTCTTGGGCTTATTTCCAGCATTCGGTTACTTACGGCCCGTTACTGGCCTTTTCTGCTTGTGGGCCAAATTCAGCATGTGGTTACAATCGGCCCGTTTACGGCCCGTTAATCCGTTTGGCCGTTTTCATAGCGCCATTAAATACATTCGATTAACGATGACCCATTATGGTCGGCCCATGAATGGACGATTCCAAATCTAGCCCGTTTACGGGCCATAATGTGGTATGTTATTGGCCCATGTTTGGCCGATTGATAATACGGCCCGTAGTAGGCCCATTGATGCTACGGCCCGTAGAAGGCCCATTGTTTCTATGGACCTTAGAAGGCCCATTGTTACTACGACCCATAGGAGGCCCATGGTAACTACAGTAAATATGTAGCCCATGGTTATTGTGGCCTAGTTTAAAAAATAGGTTATTCTGGCCACTAGCAAACCGCGGAAAAAAACTGCACTGACTACAAGCAAACAAATAAACAAGACAACAAGGAAATACATAAGCAAGCAACTTACACTAGGCTATCACGGCTATTACACATATTACATCCACTGGGCATCAAAGTTCGCCACCAGTGCAAATATAGGGAACAGAGCAGCATATCATATACACTGGTTATCAAAGTTGGCGACCAGTGCAAATAAACGCCGTAGCAAATCAAGTCCAGAACTGAGACCACTTCAGAAGAGCTCATGAAACAATATCCTGGGTACCCATAATGCTGGCAAGATACTTAGCAAGCTTATTAACTTTCTCTTGTTTGGCGCTTAAATCCTCCAGCGCTTGCTGTTGCATAAGAAAGTATGCATCTGAATTCTGCAGGGACTTTCTCAGTCCTTCGGCTTCTTGCCGCAGCACGGCTTACTCATGCTTTTCAGCTTGTAGCTGAGACTGAAGAAGCCGAAGTGATTCAGACAGCGAGTTCGAAGAGCTTGTGCCAGCAGTACTGGCCAGTAACTCGAACACTACATCAACGCGGGACTGTGGGGTTTTCTCACTGTCTACAAGATCGTTTTTATCACCTTTCTTTGAGACCAACAGGGTTGTCTCACTATCTTGAACCTTATTTGCATTAATTTCTCTACCATTGCATAGTGGGCTGCTCTTCTCCAATATTTTGTTCGCATACTACAAGAGAAACAAGAAGACACATCACAGGTTTAGCATGTAGTATACGAAACTCATTTTGGTAAACCGGTTCAGTAGTAAGGTGGACAGGATAACTGCATGAAACAAACATATATCTATGTACTATGGTCACTGTATTGTCCATATCATTCTAATTTATGTTGCCAAATCAATATGGAGACATAGTTCAACTCATATATTTTAAAGACACATCAGCATAGACAGATTATAAGTGTGAGAAACTACACAGCATTGGCAACACTTGTAATGTGCATCACATGAGAACATAACTGTTTATACAACTGAAACTGAAATCAACATAGAGCAAGAAGTTAGAACAGCAATCCAGTTAAAGAAATAGGTTTAAAACATACATGTTGGGCCATTGGAGTTTCAATTGGATCCTTCAAATTCGAAAGTAGTTTGTATGAGTAAATACAGTGATGCAACAGCAAAGGAGTATGGACCATAGCTACGGAATCTGACCTGAGAACAGTTGCTCTTCTTCTTTAAACGTGGAGTTTGGGTTCGCTGTGGTGTTCTTCGTGCTTTGGGCACTGCAGTTGCTTTACAAACTGCTCGTGTGGGGGTACTCTGTGGTGGACATGGTGCTTTGTCAACTAGAAGTGGGTTACTATCCGCTGGGGTTGGGGTTAGATGGGTTGTAGCTGGTTCTCTGCCCAATGGTGCCAGTGTGCAATCTGGAAGAGTCTCGATTATGTGTGGTGGCGCTAGTTTGTGGGCCAGTACAACCATGTTTCTATCTGCATCAACGGGTAGCACTGTCTTTTGTGAAGAACGGGTTTTTGCTCCCTTAGATACTGCTATCACCCCCTCCAATTCAAATGGCTAATAAACAAGAAAAGAAATTGAACGTACAGACATTGTAAGATAGACAGATGTGGTAATTCACATATATGTTGTCTAACCAAACAGGACAGCGTGACACAATTTCACATATATGATGCCTAACTAAACAGGATAGCATGACAGAGTTTCATATATATGATGGATAACTTAACATGATATAATGGCATAATTCAACATATGATGAGTATCTAAACAGGATGACATGACAAAACTATATGATGTCTTTCTAAAATAGGTTGGGATGAAATAATTCACATACATGTTGTCTAAGTATATAGGATGGCATGATATAATTTATTCATATACTAAGCAGCTGGCACTCGCATGTATGATCTCTAACCTAAGCGGATGGAATTCAATATTGTGCATATGATGTCTAAACTAAGCAATACAAGACACCATATGCATGATATGAGAAATATAAACATTGCAACTTAGAGCATACACCTCAGGTGGGATATAGGACTGGTCATCTGTCTCTGAATCCTCCTCTGAGGAGCTCCCTATAACCATCGAGATATATGCTTCAACAGGTACCATTGCCTACTCTGAAGACCTTGTTTTCACTCCTGATTTTTCCATAGCCGGCTCAAATGGCTGATACACATGAAGAGTAGTTCAATATACACAGATTGTCGACAAATGGATTGCGTAATGAAAAAAAGATGGCATGAGATAATTCACATATATGATGCCTGGCTACATGGCGGTGCATAATTCACATATATGATAACTGGCTAAAAAACATGGCATTGCATAATTCACATATCTAATATAGAAAGCAAACAGGAGGCATTCACACAAAGCATGTCTAATCTAAGTAGATGGCATGGCAATGCAAGACACCATATGCATGATATGAGCAATATAACCCTGCCAAGTTAGAGCATGCACCTCGGGGGGAATACGACTGGTCATTGATAACCCACAAGTATAGGGCATCGTTTGTAGCCTTCTTCGATAAATAAGAGTGTAGAACCCAACGAGGAGCTAAAGGTAGAACAAATATTCCCTCAAGTTCTATCGACCACCGATACAACTCTATGCACGCTTGACGTTCGCTTTACCTAGAACAAGTATGAAACTAGAAGTGCTTTGTAGGTGTGATAGGATAGGTTTCCAAGATAATAAAGAGCACGTAAATAAAATCTAGGGGCTTTTTAGATAAATACACAACTAATTTAGTTTTAGTAGAGAGTTTTCAACAAGAAAGTTATTTGTCCCTAGACAATCGATAACAAGTACCCGTAATCATTCTTGTAATTTTATATGAGGGAGAGGCATGAGCTAACATACTTTCTCTACTTAGATCATATGCACTTATGATTGGACCCCTAGCAAGCATCCGCAACTACTAAAGATCATTAAGGTCATGAAAACCAACCATAGCATTAAGTATCAAGTCCTCTTTACTCCCATACGCCATAACCCACTTATCCATGTTTGGGCTGCTGTCATCCCCCGCAACACTAACAATAAGTAAACCATGAACATATTGCAACACCCTACGGCGAGGGCCCCTCACGTTTGCACGAGACAGAGGGCACCGTAGGACAGCACCATAAAAAATATACAATCATACCAACCAAGATCACGATTAACCCATAGGACAAAACGGATCTACTCAAACATCATAGGATAACCATAGATCATTGGGAAATAATATATGGAGTTGAGCACCATGTTTAAGTAGAGATTATAGCAGGGGGGAAGAGGTGTTACACCGCTGCATAGAGGGGGGAGACAGTTGGTGTTGACGGTAGCAAGATTGTTGATGTAGATCGCCGTCCTGATCGTTGCCCCCGGCGGCACTCCGGCGCCACCGGAAGCGAGGGGGAGAGAGCCCCCTCCTTCTTCTTCTTCCTTGGCCTCCCTCCTAGATGGGAGGAGATTTCCCCCTCTGGTCCTTGGTCTCCATGGTGCCAGGGGGCGGGAGCCCCTCTGAGATTGGATCTCCCTCTCTGTTCTCTTCTGTTTCGTGTTTCCCTGATCTGGCCGAAAACTGTTTCTTATATTCCGGGAGATCCAACTTCGATTGCGCTGAGATTTTAACACAATTTTTTTCTGGATAGAAGCTTCCTTGCGCTCGAAGTAGAGCTCCAACCGAGGTTCGAGGAGGGCACAACCCACCACTGCGCGCCAGGGGTCTCTAGCGCGCCCTGGTGTCTTGTGAGCTGTGTGGGCCTCCGTTTGCGGTGATTCCAACTCCCAAAAATCACATATATTCTAAAATAATTCTCCGTGAAATTTTATTGCATTTGGACTTCATTTGATATGGATTTTCTATGGTACAAAAAACATGCAGAAAACAGGAACTGGCATTGGGCACTAGATCAATAGGTTAGTCTAATAAATCATATAAAAAGTTGCCAAAAGTATGTAAAACTTGTATAATATTAGCATGAAACAATAAAAAATTATAGATACGATGGAGACGTATCAACATCCCCAAGCTTAATTCCTGCTCGTCCTCGAGCAGGTAAATGATAAAAAAGATATTTTTTATGTGGAATGCTACCTAGCATAAACTTGACCATATATCTAATCATGGCATGAATATTAAGACATAAGTGATTCAAAGCAATAGTCTATAATTTGACATAAAGACATCAATACTCAGGCATCCCACTAAACAATCATGTCTTTCAAAATATCAACGCTAAAGAAAGTTATCCCTACAAAATCATATAGTCTTGCCATGCTTCGTCTTCTTAACACAAAGTATTTATCATGCACAACCCCGATAACAAGCCGAGAAATTGGTTCATACTTTTAACGCGGTTCAGCTATTTCAACCCTCACGCAATACATGAGCACAAGCCATGGATATAGCACTACGGGTGGAATAGAGTATGATGATAGGGGTAAACATAAAGAAGACAAAAAAGTAAGAAAGTCTCACATCGACACGGCTAACCAACGGGTTATGGAGATGCCCATCAATTGATATCAACGTGAGGAGTAGGGATTGCCATGCCACGAATGCACTAAGAGCTATAAGTGTACGAAAGCTCAATATGAAAACTAAGTGGGTGTGCATCTAATCCTATAATGAAAAATTCCCAATAGTATATGAAAGTGACAACATAGGAGACTCTCCAAATGAAAAACATGGTGCTACTTTGAAGCACAAGTGTGGTAAAGGATACTAACAATGCCTCTTCTCTCTTTGTTTCTTTGTTTTTTTTTTCTTTTTTTTTCTTTTTTCTTTTTTCTTTTTTCTTTCTTCTTTTTCTTTTTTTTCTTTTTTTTTCTTTTTCTTTTTCTCTCATTGTCCGGAGTCTCCTCGCGACTTGTGGGGGAATCATAGTCTCCATCATCCTTTCCTCACTGGGGCACTGCTCTAAAAATGAATAATGATGATCATCACACTTCTATTTACTTATAACTCAAAAGAAATAAAAATTACAACTCGATACCTATGACAAAGTATGACTCTATATGAATGCCTCTAGCATGTACCAGGATGTGCAATGATCTAGCATAACATGTATGAAAAAATGATGAACGGTGGCTGAGCCACAACTACTATGTCAGCTATATGATCATGCAAAGCAATATGACAATGAATGCTCAAGTCATCAAATGGAGGCGGTGGAAGTTGCATGGCAATATATCTCGGAATGGCCATGGAAAAGCCATAATAGGTAGGTATGGTGGTTGTTTTGAGGAAGATATAATATGGTTTATGTGTGATAGAGCGTATCATATCACGGGGTTTGGATGCACCTGCGAAGTTTGCACCATGTCTTGATGTGAGAAAGGGCAATGCACGGTACTGTAGAGGCTAGCAAATTGCAAAAAAGGTAAGAGTGCGTATAATCCATGGACTCACATTAGTCATAAAGAACTCATATACTTATTGCAAAAGTTTATTAGCCCTCGTAGCAAAGTACTACTACGCATGCCCCTAGGGGGATAGATTGGTAGGAAAAGACCAGCACTCGTCCCCGACCGCCACTCGTAAGGAGGACAATCAATAATAAATCATGCTCCAACTTCATAGCATAACGAGAGACTATACGTGCATGCTTCGGGAATCACAAACCTTAACACCAATATTCTTACTAAACACAACTATTTACTAGTACCTCCCATATATTCCATCTCTATATCACAAAACTATTGCAAGGAATCAAACATATCATATTCAGTGATCCATATGTTTTATGTAGGATTTTATGACTAACCATGCAATTGACCAATTCCTTATGAATATCTAAATAGATCTAAGTGAAGCATTAGAGTTTAATTCTTTCTACAAAAGATCCTCCAATAAATATAAGTGAAGCAAAAGAGCATTCTTCAAACAATGGTTTTCTATGTGAAGAGAAACAGGCAATCCAAACTTCAAATGATATAAGTGAAGCACATGAAGCATTCTATAAAGCAACACTCAAAATATATAAGTGAAGTGCAGTGAGCATTCTATAAATCTACCATGGACTATCTCATACCAGCATGGTGCATAAAAAAATGAAAACTAAAAGCAAAAGACGCTCCAAGACTTGCACATATCACATGAACGAAACGAAAACGAAAACATACTGATACTTGTTGAAGAAAGATGGGATGCCTTCCGGGGCATCCCCAAGCTTAGACGCTTGAGTCTCCTTGAATATTTACTTGGGGTGCCTTGGGCATCCCCAAGCTTGAGCTCTTGCCTCTCCTCCTTCTCCTCATATCGAAACCTCCTCGATGTTTGATAACTTCATCCACACAAAACTCAATAGAAAGTTCGGTAAGATCCATTAGTATAATAAAGAAAATCACTACTCTAAGTACCGTTGCAAACAAATTCATATTTTGTTTTTGCATTGTAGCTACTATGATAACATTTTTCATGGCTTAATCCACTGATAGAATTGATAGTTTCATCAAAACAAGCAAAACAATGCATCAAAACAGAATCTGTCTTAAACAGGACAGTCTGTAGTAATCCGAACATTCACCATACCTATGGTACTCCAAAAATTCTGAAAAAAATAGTGAAAATAAAAAATTTGTATAGAGAGACAGTTCAAAAGTTTCAGAACCGTTTGACGTTCCAGTAAAAAAATGTAAAATCGCGCACTACAGCCAAAGTTTCTGTTTTGCACCGCACAAACCAACAAGCAATGTAAACATCCTAAAGGCAAACCTTGGCACAATATTTTTATAATACAATGGATCTGTACAAGGGGATAATTATTTTTGTTGAAAACTTCCTGTAATTAAGATTCACAAAGTTTCCATGGGCATGAACAAAGTTCAAGGCTAGCTCCCGCTTCCACGGTGCTCATCTATTTCACTTTCACTTTTCTTTTTGTGAAGTTTTAAGTTCCCCTCTATATTTTTTTAAACTTTATAAAAGCACTCAACAGAAATAAATGACTCTCTAAAACTTCCAGTTTGTCTCGCTGGCAGCGCTTTCTTTAAAGGCATTAAGCTAGGCATAAAGTGCTCAAGTAATGAATACACCCGGATCCCAAGGTATATCAAAGCCAATTTTAATTAACAATGATTTGGCATTTAGTAGTGAGCACAAAGCAAAATATATCAAGCAATGACGAAGTCTAACTCTCTTCCTATTCATTGGCATGTCATACAAGAACAATTCATGCACATCAAGTAAAGGCCAATACATAGCATAAGCAGTTTCTTGCAATTTTTTCGTGTTGGAAACATAGAGAGGTGGAGATGTAGTTCCTCTCTCATAATAATTGCAAGTAGGAGCAGCAAGCACATGCATATTATATTCATCAAAATCATCATGTGCAACGGTAAAAGGCAACCCATCAATATAATCCTTAATAAGTGCAAACTTCTCTGATATAGTGTAGTTTGGAGAATTCAAAAAGATAATAGGACTATCATGTGTGGGTGCAATAGCAACAAGTTCATGTTTAACAAAAGGAACAATAGCAAGTTCATCTCCATAAGCATAATTCATATTGGCATCTTGGCCACAAGCATAGCAAGCATCATCAAAAAGGGATATTTCGAACGAATCAACGGGATCATAGCAATTATCATAGCATTCATCCTTCGGTAAGAACGAAGGGGCATTAAAAAGTATATGAGTTGAAGAGTTACTCTCATTAGAAGGTGGGCACAGGTAGCTAATTCATTCTTCCTCCTTTTTTTTCTTCTCTCTCCTCATCATCTTTTTCATCCAATAAGCTCACAGTTTCATCAATTCCTTCTTCCATGGACTCCTGCAAAATATTAGTCTCTTCTTGGACAGCGGAGACTTTCTCAATAAATTCATCAATATCGGAATTGAATTTATAATCATCATAGCAATATTTTAGGATGGCAAAATTTTCAGGTCTATAAACATCATCATCAAAAGCTTCATATTTTTCAAACAAAGATTCAATTTCATAAGCACCCTTAAAAGCAACAACTTCTTCTATTCGTTCCACATCATAATAATCATATATACCATTAGCATAAGAAGCCAAGGTTTCATTATCATTAAATTCACATGAAAAGGGAAGATGTGGAGCGTTCATCCTAGAGAAACAAGTATAATCATATCTCAAGCATAGCTCCCAAGCATACCAATGCAACATATAAATTTGATCCCATAACAATTTCCCTTTATGAGTCAAGCGATAATCCCTAAAGTATTCACATTTATCCAACGTTACTCCCATTATCAAGTTGAATGGGGTATTCTCAGGATTATGAAAGTAGTGCATAATATCTTTTACATAACGAGCATTGAGGGTTTTAAGAGGTTCCCCATCTCCATGAGTAACAAGTACCACTAATTTTTTTGGTATTTCATGTTCCATATCCATAACTAAAGATAGAGAACAACTTAGAACAGAAAATAAAAACTACTTAGTGAAAAAGCAAACAAGCACACACAAGAATATTCACTCCACGCTATTGCTCCCTGGCAACGGCGCCAGAAAAAGGTCTTGATAACCCACAAGTATAGGGTATCGTTTGTAGCCTTCTTCGATAAATAAGAGTGTCAAACCCAACGAGGAGCTAAAGGTAGAACAAATATTCCCTCAAGTTCTATCGACCACCGATACAACTCTACGAACGCTTGATGTTCGCTTTACCTGGAACAAGTATGAAACTAGAAGTACTTTGTAGGTGTGATAGGATAGGTTTGCAAGATAATAAAGAGCACGTAAATAAAATATAGGGTCTGTTTAGATAAAGACACAACTAATTTAGTTTTAGTAGAGAGTTTACAAGAAAGTTATTTGTCCCTAGGCAATCGATAACAAGTACCGGTAACCATTGTTGTAATTTTATATGAGGGAGAGGCATGAACTAACATACTTTCTCTACTTGGATCATATGCACTTATGCTTGGACCCCTAGCAACCATCCGCAACTACTAAAGATCATTAAGGTCGTGAAACCCAACGATAGCATTAAGTATCAAGTCCTCTTTACTCCCATATGCCATAACCCACTTATCCGCGTTTGGGCTGCTGTCATCCCCCGCAACACTGACAATAAGTAAACCATCAACATATTGCAACACCCTACAGCGAGGGCCCCTCACCTTTGCACGAGAGGGAGGGCACCGTAGGACGGCACCATAAATAGAATATACAATCATACCAACCAAGATCACGATTAACCCATAGGACAAAACTGATCTACTCAAACATCATAGGATAACCATAGATCATTGGGAAATAATATATGGAGTTGAGCACCATGTTTAAGTAGAGATTACAGCGGGGGGAAGAGGTGTTGCACCACTACATAGAGGGGGGAGAGTTTGTGTTGACGGTAGAAAGATTGTTGATGTAGATCGCCGTCCCGATCATTGCCCCCGGCGGCACTCCGGCGCCACCGGAAGCGAGGGGAAGAGAGCCCCCCTCATTCTTCTTCTTCCTTTGCCTCCCCCCTAGATGGGAGGAGATTTCCCCCTTTGGTCCATGGTCTCCATGGTGCCGGAGGGGCGGGAGCCCCTCCGAGATTGGATCTCCCTCTATGTGCTCTTCTGTTTCGCGTTTCCCTGATCTGGCCGAAAACCGTTTCTTATATTCCGAGAGATCCGTAACGCCGATTGCGCCAAGATTTTAACACGATTTTTTTGATATAAGCTTCCTTGCACCCGAAGTAGAGCTCCAACCAACGTTCGAGGAGGGCACAACCCACCACCGCGCGCCAGGGGCCTCTAGCGCGCGCTGGTGTCTTGTGGGCTGTGTGGGCCTCCGTTTGCGGTGATTCCAACTCCCAAAAATCACATAATATTCCAAAATAATTCTCCGTGAAATTTTACTGCATTTGGACTTCGTTTGATATGGATTTTCTGCGATATAAAAAACAAGCAGAAAACAGGAACTGGCACTGGATCAATATAGGTTAGTCCAATAAATCATATAAAAAGTTGCCAAAAGTATGTAAAACTTGTATAATATTGGCATGACACAATCAAAAGTTATAGATACGACGGAGACGTATCGGTCATCTGTCTCTGAATCCTCCTCTGAGGAGCTATCTGTAACCAGCAAGAAATCCGCATCGACAGGTAGCACTGACTGCTCAGAAGACCTTGTTTTCACTCCAGATTTTCCCATGACCGACTCAAATGGCAGATGCACTGGAAGGGTAGATGAATGTATAAACATTGTTGACAAATGGAATGCATTATGAAAAACATTTGGCACGATACAATTCACATATATGATGGCTGGCTAAACAGGATGGCATTGCATGATTCACGTATATGATGCCTGGCTAAAGAAGATGGCATTGCATAATTCCCATATACTCCCTCCATTCCTAAATATTTGTCTTTTTAGAGATTTCAAATGGACTACCACATACGGATGTATATAGACATATTTTAAAGTGCAGATTCACTCATTTTGCTCCATATGTAGTCACTTGTTGAAATCTCTAAAAACACAAATATTTAGGAACGGTGGGAGTATGATATAGAAACCAAACAGGTGACATTCACACAAAGCAAATCTAAACTAAGCTGATGACATATAAGATGTATAATATAAGCAATGCGAGGCGCCATATGCATGATATGACCAACATCAGCATGCCAGGTTAGAGCAAACACCTCAGGTGGTAAATAGGAGTTGTCGGCTCCCTCTGAATCCCCATCTGAACAATTATCTTCCTCTGGAATACAATCTAGAATGGCGGGAGGGGGGCCACTTCGCCCACCATGGAGCGGCGTCTGCATGACATTATATTCCCACGCAACGGTCTTCTCTTTTTCTCTACATGTTCAGTACAATTGTGTACAATCACTGACATGCATAATAAAAAAATAGTTACATTTTGTAAGGCCTAAGGGGTGCGTGCAGAAATCAAGACTGATGGTAGCAAACGAGTGGATAGATCCTAAACTAATGATAGCAGGTAGATTATAGCTTCAGTTTAAAAAGATAGACAATGGATCATCTACTGTTTGTTGCCGACCCAACAGGAACCACATAGAAGACCCCAGATGAACCAGATAGTAGACAGATACTATTCGTTGTTGCCTCGATATGAGACCCACGGGCATTTTAAAACTCAAGTTTGAACAATAAAGTAGCAGGTAATAATAACCGATGTATAACGTAAGCAAACACGAAAGACTGCGACCTCTCTTCTGGAACTGTGTAGTCCTCAGGTTCATCTGCTCAGTCGATGCTGGTAATGCAGTTGGCGTGGCTGCCGGCAACAGGGAAGATGATCTGAGGCAGCGAAAGAAAGCCTGCAGGGGGAATCTCTGCTGCAGTGAACGCTTCTGTCGATGGTGCACCTCAGGTGGGGTGGATGATGACACGGCAGGAGTAGGACATAACACACAGAGTTTTCTTTGAGGCCTATCTGAAAATTAAGTAAATCTGTAAGGGCTCCTTAGAATTGGAGGATTCTATAAACGTAGGGACATGAAAAACACAGGAATAGGATAGGAATGCACGTGCAAAACAGAGCATTTGGAAACATAGGATTTCTATCAACCTGGGTGTTTGGTTCACATGAATTGGAAGAACACAGGAATGGAGAAACATGGTCAAATTGAAGTCAAACAATGTGAAAATGAAAAAATAAGAATCTTATTATGCCAGCAATGCAATTAGTTTTGTTCTTCATGCATATTAATTTGAAAAGGACGTCCAAGTGGATATTAAAATTCCTAGTTTTTTAAGAGACACCAAAGGAATAAAATCCTCCAGTTTTGCTCTGCTCCACTCCTTCTAACCAAATGCATGAATAGTAGTACCATAGTAGTTCCATAGCAAAGGATCCCTGAGGGATCGACATGAATGTAGAGTAACAAAGTGATGCAACGAGTGTACAACCTCTTTGGCATAGCCTTGTCGACCTCAGCATCATTGGGTTGGACGTGGAGGATGGTGATGCTGGTGTGACTGTCGGAGGCGGGGAACAAGATCTGAGGCCTCTGGAAACGGCGCCGAGGGTACTGCTCCGCTGTGATGGACGGTTCCGTCCTTGGAGCTGCTCCGGTGAGGTGTCGGTGGCGAGGCTGAAGCAGGAGAAGACAGACAACATTAATATGAAGTGGGACTCTAATATCATCTGCAATATATGATGTAAAATACATCACCAAAAAGTGCTAGATGTAAAATGCATCAGCCGCGCCATGGCCGCTCCGACAGATGCTATAAATATTGTTCACTCTGAACTTAATTGAAGAAACTGAACTTTACAGTCGAAACTGAATTTTACTGTCAAAACTGATTGAACTAGTAGCAGAGCATTGCAGTAGATGTTTAGGGCGTTCGAGCACTAGTAGCAGAGAAGCAGTGATCTAAATCAGCAGACGCTCAAGAGGGAACGCACTAGCAGAGAGCAGGTCGTGCAGCAGCACCGCGAGCGAGTGCTAAAGCAGCAACTCCTCTAGCTGTCAGAGGTCGTGCAGCAGTAGCCGCGCAAGCGAGAGCAAGAGCAGAGCAGCAGCACGAATGACAGCAAGAGCGGAGCAGCCGCGTGACCGATAGCAATAGCAGAGCAGAGCAGCAGCGCGAACGAAAGCAAGAGCAGTGCAACAGCGCGATAGACAGCAAGAACAGATCCGCAGCGCGAGACAGAGCCGGAGCAGCTGCATCTAGTGCCGGTGTGGAAGTCGCCGCCGAGGAAGCAACGACATGGGGGAGAGACGCCGTGGATGAAGTGGCCGGTGACAGCGCCGACGATGGAGATCCACCATGACTGCTCGGTATCGAGCACCGCCAGCCCCGTGAGATCGAATAAAAGATAAAATGCAGCAGTGAGTGCAGAACCTCCTTAGTGGCGCTGAGTTGGCCTCGGCTTCATCAGAGGAATCGGTGAGGGTGCTGCGGTTCCGGTGGGGCAGGTCAAGACGGCGCTGTGGGGATGGAGGTGGTGCGATAGACGAGGCGAACGTCGGGGCAGCTCCTTGGAGGTGGAGGATGGGGCGGCTGATCCGGCGGGACAACGATATCAACAACGGATCCTCATCCGGTGCGGTGGATGAGGGACGGTGAGCTATTGCGGTGGACGACATCGTCGGCGAAGAGTCTCCGGTTGGGCGGCGGTCGGGAGGCCGACGGAGGAGCATGGGGTTTCGCGGGTTTTGGCGGCCTCGGTGTACGAATGGGGGGACAAAGTGGAAGGTAGGAGAGCCATGGCTTAGGGACGCGCTTGTTCGAAATGTAGGGTAAGTTACCAGCGTACCCCCACCGGTTTTGACATCGCGTCGAGCCGACATTTTCAGCTGAGGGGTAGAACAGGGATTTCGCGTGTCTGGGCTGCGGGACCGATTTCGGATGAGGAGGGAGTTTTTGCGCACGTCGAAATTTCGGGATAACAAGGCGCGGCGCGGGTTGAAGAGGCGGGAGTTACAAAGCAGATGAGAGAAAAGATACTCGAGCTTGAAAATTTCGGGATAACAAGGCACGGATTCCTTGTTGGGCAGAACAAACTTAACGTGTACAAAAAAAGAAATTCATACAAGAACAAGAGAGTCATGTCCCCTTTTATATTGCTATAAATGCCACTGAAAAAACTACAAGAAAAATGTAAAAAAACGGGAGAATAAGATTACCCTGTACAGTACCAAATCGATTCGCACTTCCTTCAACAACAACAAAAAATAAATCTATTCCCACCAAAAGAAAGAGTCATGTCCCTTCTTATATCATTACAAATGCCAGGATCTCGAATTTCAATTTTTGAATCCACGTTATGTTGGATTTGAATATACATTAGGTGACCTTGCGGTTTATAACGGATGTAGTCGTACATTTTGATCTTCCATCATATATGAACGTTTTACTCCACCCTATGAACATATATATTGTCGTCTACCATATGGACTAATTTGAATCAATTTTCCTTATTTGAATACGATTGTTGTCAAGTTATACAATCATTTAAATATTATCTTGATAACAAAAAACATGCATATTGTCGGCGTTCTGGGAACGAGGGTCCCCAGACTTGCCTGCCTGCGGCCCACGGCGTGGCTCCACTCGCGGCCCAGTACGGTCCGTCTTCACCAATAAACGCTCAAGACCCTCGTGAGGGGCCAAGCCTCGCGAGGCGGACGACACAAGACCTCCTTGAGAGCAGCCTCACCAGGCTGGGTCGCGAGGGCTGGAGAGATCAAGGTAAGGCGAACCTCGCGAGGTTCCAATGACGTAAGCCATGACGACCAAGACCAGGTGAGTGCCAGCGCGCACAGTGTCCTTGTTTCCTCTTTGGTGCTAAGGAGGCAAGCGCAGGCGAGGAGTACTGAGGCATCCGGCAAAGGCTTCCATATCGGTGCAACGAGACCAAGACCAGCAGGACGGCAGGACGAAGGTCACCATGGAGCCGAAGACGGCGTCACGCCAGAGCGTTTGGCAGGCGAAGATCACCTTTAGTCAGGATAGCTTGTACTAGCTGTCCCCCTTCAAATTCGCCGTTGTGGCATCCCTTCCCGCTCAATATTTGGGAAGAGGACCAGGCCTCTATAAATAGGACTAGCCACCACAGTAGGAGGCATCGGATCTTGGACTGGATCCACTCCATCCTTACACCACCAAGCACAAGAACACCTCTCCTCAGGAGGCTGTTCTTCCCCTTGTACTGTTCATCCTCAGCCCAAGAGGCAATCCACCACAGCACACTGGAGTAGGGTATTACACCACAACGGTGTCCCGAACCAGTATAAACCTCGTTTCTCTTGTGTTGTGGGTTCGTCGAGCTAGGCTTTGAGATCGCGGTCAGGTTGAGGGCGTGATAGGTAGGGGAAATCTTCGTGCGCACCCCAGTGTTCGAACCTCAAGGGTTTTGCCATAACCCGAAATCCGACATTTGGCGCGCCAGGTAGGGGTGCGCCGGAGCTTTCCTTCCGTCAATCTGCGCTCCGCCATCACCGCGCTTCGCCCCCATGGCAGGCGCAGCACTTCCGGCTCCGATGACTGGTGCCAAAGGCGGGGCCAGGGGGCTTCGAGCCTTCGCCCCCGCTTTACGGCAGGTGCAGTGGCCGCCCAAGTTCAAGCCGGAGATGCCACCGTGCTACGACGGCGCGGCGGACCCGGTGGCTTTCCTTCTGGCGTAAGAGGAGGCCGTTCTTAAGGCCGGGGGCAACGACAAGGTCATGGCCAATTGGCTTCCCATGGCCCTCACTGGCGTGCCGCGTGCCTGGCTCCTCAATCTCCCCGGATCCACGGTGGCATCTTGGGAGGAGTTGCGCGGCCTCTTCGCCGCGCGCTTCGCGGCACCGGTGCCCCACGCGGTCGCGGCCCTCCTCGGCGGCTGGCAAGCACCACCCTCGGACCGCCACGCCAAGCCGTTCTTTCGCCAGATCAGCACCACTTCCGTGCGGCAGGGAGCTCCCCCGGGTTGGGTGGCGCCCAAGGCCGACCTGACCTTTGACTCGGAAGATCACCCCGTCACCACCGTCGGCTCGGGCGTGCTCCCTATGCTTTGCACGCCCACCATCTGCCACGTAGCCGTCACCAAGACCCTCATCGACGGCGGCGCCGGCCTCAACGTGCTCTCGGTGGAGGCCTTCAGCCTCCTTCATGTACCACTCGAGCGGCTCCGCCCCAACAAGCCCTTCTCCAGCGTCGGAGGCGGCTCCTCCAGCCCCCTGGAGCAGATCCGTCTTCCCGTGACCTTCGGCACCGCGACAACTACCGCACTAAGCTGATCGACTTTGACATCGCCCACATCGGCCTCCCGTACAACGCTATTCTCGGGTACCCAGCTCAAGCTCAGTTCATGGCGGCGACCCATCCGGCCTACAACCTCATGAAGATGCCTGGGAGCGAGGATGTCCTCAGTATAGTGGGAGATACCAAGGAGGCTCTGGCGGCACTCAAGCTTGCCCTCAAGACCGCCGCGGCGGCACAACCGGCCGACGTGGGCACCTCCGGAGCTAAGGCGGCCGCGCCAACCAAGAAGAAGTAGTTGTTCACCCAAGACCGGGCAGAAACCAAGCAGGTGTCTGTCGAGGAAGACGGGTCCTCAGGGGCCACCTTCACCATAGGCGCCAACCTCGACCCCGACCAAGAGGAGGCACTGGTGAAGTTCTTGCACGCAAACAATGAAGTATTCGCCTGGGAACCCGATCAGCTGGTAGGGGTCCCAAGAGCAGTGATTGAGCATCACTTGAAGGTGTGCACCAATGTACGCCCTGTGAAGCAGAGGGCGCAACGGCAGTCCACGGAGAAGCAGTCCTTGATCGTCCAAGAAACCCGCAAGCTGGAGGCAGCAGGCGTTATTCGCGAGGTCCGGTACCCCGAATGGTTGGTAAACCCCATCGTTGTGCCTAAGAAAGGCGGAAAGGAGCGCATGTGTGTCGACTTCACCAACCTCAACAAGGCCTACCCCCAAGATCCGTTCCCGCTTCCACGCATCGACCAGATCGTCGACTCCACCGCCGAGTGTGACCTGCTGTGCTTCCTAGATGCATTCTCAGGCTACCACCAGATCAAGATGGCGGTAGAAGACGTCGAGAAGACGGCCTTCCTGACCCCGTGTGGGGTATACTACTACACTTGCATGTTGTTCGGGCTGCGCAACGCGGGCACGACCTTTCAACGGCTGATGCACATCGCCCTGGGTCGGCAGCTCGGGAGGAATGCTGAAGCCTACGTCGACGACATTGTGGTGAAGTCTCGGGAGGCGAGAACTTTAATTCAAGACCTGGAGGAGACCTTCGAAAGCCTGCACAGGGTAGACTTGCGGCTTAACCCGGAGAAATGCATGTTTGGCGTCCCTTCCGGCAAGCTGCTAGGTTTCCTCGTGTCCCACAGAGGGATCGAGGCGAACCCGGGAGAAGGTCAAGGCAATCGAAGACATGAGTCCACCACAAACCGTCAAGCAGATGCAGAAGCTCGCCGGTCGCGTGACTGCGTTGGGGCGTTTCATCTCCAAGCTGGGAGAGCGTGCCCTGTCGTTCTTCAAGATGATGAAGAAAAAGGGCCCATTCGAGTGGACTTCAGAGGCCGACCAAGTGTTTCAAGACCTCAAGAGATACCTGACCAGCCCTCCGGTGATGGTGGCGCCCCGACCTCTCGAGCCCCTGGTGTTGTACCTTGCCGCCACTCCTTACTCCGCCAGCGCAGCTCTGGTGGCGGTCCGGGAGGAGCGTCGGGTCAGGGATGCGTCGCGCCAAGCCGCTCCCTCAGCCGGGGCGGCGCAAGACCCAGAGGGCTCCGCGAGGGCTGCAGCGACGCCAGCAAAGGACCAGGCTCAACAAGACGGCGCACTTGGTCCTGCGGAAGCCCCAACGAGTGACCAGGCTTTGGGGGCTTCGTCGTCTCAGGAGACGCCCCAACCTTCGGAAGCCGCGGGCCTCGCCAATGCACCCACCCTCGTCGAGCACCCCATGTATTTTGTCAGCACGGTGTTGCGGGACACGAGGGCGCGGTACCCCATGCCTCAGAAGCTCCTGCTCACGCTCTTGGTGGCCTCACGCAAGCTGCGGCAGTACCTTCAAGGTCGTCTTGACCTACCCGTTGGAGAGGGTGCTCAGGAGCCCCAACTCCGCCGGGAGAGTCGCTGAGTGGAACATCGAGCTACAGGCATTCCAGTTGAAGTTCAGCACAACCAGGGTCATCAAGGGAGCCGCTCACTGATTTCGTGGAAGAATGGACGGACGCCCCGGGGCTTGAAGAAGGCGAGGATCAATCCCTCTCGTCGGGTAGTGAAGCGCCAGACGGCTGGGTTATGTATTTCGATGGCGCCTTTGCGCGTCAGGGCGCGGGGGCTGGAGCAGTGCTCATCTCACCCACTCAGGACAAGCTTTACTATGCCGTGCAGCTCTGCTTCCAGCGGGGCGAGAAGGTCTCCAACAACATAGCAGAGTACGAAGGCCTCATAGCTGGCCTCAAGGCTGCGGTGGCCCTGGGGGTGAAGCGCCTCACCATCAAGGGCGACTTGCAGATCCTCGTCAACTTCTCCAACAAGGTGTACGAGCCAAAGGACGAGCACATGGAGGCGTACCTTGCGGAGGTGCGCAAGATGGAGAAGCAATTCTTGGGCCTGGAATTGCAGCATGTACCCCGTGGCACCAACAAGGAAGCCAACGACATCGCCAAGAGAGCATCCAAGCGGCTACCCCAAGAGCCTAGCATCTTCGAGGAGCGGCTCTTCAAGCCATCAGCAACACCACCACTTTCAAGAACAGCGCTGCCTCGGGAGGAGCTCCCTCAACCACCTGCCTCGGGAGCCCTGGCCTATGGCCCGACCTCGGGAGCACACTTACTCTTGGCGCTCAAGCCTCAGGAAGGGTGCTGGACTAGGGAATTCAAGGAATACCTGATGCAAGGGATGCTACCGGAGAAGGAGGAGGACACGGAGCATGTGGCCCGACAGGCCACGACATACTGCGTCCAGGACGGTGAGTTATATAGGAAGCGACCAAATGACGTTTCCCTGTGTTGCATCTCCAGGGAGCAGGGGAAAGAGCTGCTGGCCGACATACACGGCGGGGGCTGCGGGCACCACTCATCGTCACGGACCCTCGTCGGCAAGGTGTTTCGCAGCGGACTCTACTGGCCTACGGCGCTCAATGACCTGACTGAGCTGGTGAAGTCCTGCGAGGCCTGCCAATTCCATGCCAAGCAGATCCATCAGCCAGCTCAGGGCCTCCAGACCATCCCACTCTCGTGGCCATTCGCGGTCTGGGGGCTGGATATCTTGGGCCCGTTCCCTCGAGCGCCTGGGGGCTACCGCTACCTCTACGTCGACATCGACAAGTTCACCAAGTGGGCGGAGGTAGAAGCCGTCCGCACCATCCCGACCGGCTCCGTGGTCAAGTTCATCAAAGGTCTCGTGAGCCGGTTTGGGGTCCCCAACCGCATCATCGCCGACAATGGCTCGCAGTTCACTAGCAATCTCTTCAAGACGTATTGTGCTAACGTTGGAACGCAGATCTGCTACGCTTCGATGGCGCACCCCCGGAGCAACGGCCAGGCCGAACGCGCCAACGCAGAGGTCCTGAGAGGCCTCAAGACCAGGACCTTCAAGAAGAAACTTGAGGCCTGCGGCAGGGGCTGGCACGACGAGCTCCAGTCCATGATGTGGTCCATCCGCACCACCGCCACCAAGCCAATGGGCGATACCCCATTCTTCCTCGTCTATGGAGCAGAGGCGGTTCTCCCTCACGAGGTCAGGCATCGCTCCGCGCGGGTCCTGGCGTTTGATGAGGCACAGCAGAACACCATGCGGGGGATGGACCTCGTGCTGGGGGAGGAACGCCGCCGTGAAGCCATGCTACGGGCGGCAAGATATCAGCAGGCGCTCCGACGGTACCACTGTCGTAGCGTCCGCTCTAGGACGCTCGAGGTGGGTGACCTCACCTATGGCGGGTGCTCTCCAGGGAAGGGCTGCATAAGCTCTCACCCATGTGGGAGGGCCCGTTTAGGGTCGCCCACCCTCCAGGCCTGGCGCCGCGCGCCTGGAGTCACAGGACGGTGTACCCATCAAGAACGCCTGGAATATCCAGCAC
The DNA here is from genome assembly GCF_002575655.3 of Aegilops tauschii subsp. strangulata. Lineage (NCBI taxonomy): Eukaryota > Viridiplantae > Streptophyta > Magnoliopsida > Poales > Poaceae > Aegilops > Aegilops tauschii. The sequence goes on from NC_053041.3 coordinate 184,859,065, forward strand.
CTCCGGAAGTTCTACCCATGAAGAAAGGCCCAGCACCTGTGAAGAAGGCCCCGTGCCTGTGAAGGTCTCCGCCCGTGACACTCTCACGTAATAATGAGTGGGGCTGTACACGCCCCGGAGTCTCAGGAGTGCCGCCCTCGGGCCTCTGGGGCTCCCTCCCACGTCCTAGTGGCAGCACTTAGCTCCGCGCTGGTGAGAAGACAAGAAGACTAGACTAGGTGCCGGACGCGGCTTTTCATTTGCTTTCCGTAGTTGGCTCGCCTCCCTTTAATCGAAATTTGCTTTTTGGTGTTGCTTGCTGATCTTGTTCCATCGACTTCTGCCTCTGTTTCTGCCTTCGGTTCTTTGTTTGACCTGTACCCTCTCTCGTGTCCCTCACGAGGGGGCTGGACAGGTGCCCTCATGCCCTTGTGAGCGTCTTGTCTGTTTTTCGCGAGGCACCCTCGTTCGAGCCGCAAGCTGGCGCGTGCCCCTCAGGTACCGCGATACGAGGCGCTGGGTCGTGACCAGAGGCGCCTGCGACCAGGGCTTGGATCTCCTAACAAATTTTTGCAGTTCATCCTCGCCAGGTACTGAGAAATGCGCGCCTCGTGAAGCGGAAACTACTTCAAGTGCGTCAAGCTAAGTTATTCCTACGTGCCTATATAAAACATTGATATTGCGACACCGCACAGGAATGATAAACACAACATAACAACTTGGAAATCATAGTTTCTTGCACGCCCCCACGGGGCCCCATACTTGTCTCTCTCAATGCAGGAAGGAAAAGAAGAACGAAACAAAAGCGGCGCGTGCCTTGGAGCAGTCCGCGAGGAGGGATCCATGATGCCCTCCTGGGCTCAGCTATACCCCACCTCGCGCTTCACCGGAGCGCGGCGACGAGATGTCCTGCTGCCGCCCTCAAAGCGGGCGCGGCGGCTGGTCATAGCCGCCGCTGGTGGAGCTGTCACCGGAGGAAGAGCCACCGTAGCTTGACGACCCACGGTCGGCGACGAGAGCGGGCCCGCCTTCGTCCTCTTCACGACTGTCGCCAAGACCGAGCACCTCGTCGCCATCGTTGTCCTCAGGCCTGCACCCGACGCGGCGACCATCTTCTCTGAACACCCTCACGTAGAGGGTCGTGTTGCCGTCGTACTTGAAGTGGAGGGTGCACCTCCTGCCCAGGCTACGCGCGCGGGCAAATGTCAACCAACCGCGGGCCAGGGCAGCGTTACCCGCGACGGAGGTCTCGACCGCAACCCAGGAAGCTTTGCTACAGCAGTCATCCGCCTGCAGCCAGAGCCCGCCTGGACCTGCGGCCGGCAGCTCGTCGGTGAAGAAGCGCGGGAGCTGAAGCCAGTTTCCGGCAGGGTTCTCCGACCACACCACGAACTCCGGCAGCACCTTCGCTGAGTGCAAGCACGGCCGGGGAGGCCGCGCGACCATGGCGCACCTCCCTTCATCGACGTGGCTACCTCGACATGGGTGGCTCCCACCATGCGAAGGGGCACCGCCGTGGCCGCGAGGGGCCGCACGGGGGGCCACGAAGTGCTTGCGAGGATGACCGCGTCCACGCTTGGGCGGCGGAGAGCCAGGCCCCTCTTGGCAAGCCTTCCCCTTCTCCGCAGCCGAAAACCTCTTCGCAGGCGCCATGGGAGTCGCTACTGGCAATGGAGCAAGGGAGGAGAAGCGAGCGCAAAGGGAAGAGATGGGCGACGGGGGCTCTGCCCCCGTCCTCATTTATAGCAGGAGAAGGCTAATCGGCGATCCCCACGATCACAGGTAATGCTGATATTTCTCTGCATGCAGCAGGGACTCGTCAAGTCGGGCAGTTGCCGAGGCAGCATGGGGAAGCGGAGACGCCCACATCCAATCAATCGCCACGCGTCGACCAAGGCCGCAGGCTGTTGGGCCCGCGGCGCTCCGCACTTGCCCTTTGGCTTCGCCCCGAAGCCAAGTCCGAGCGCGCCTTGGGCCCGAGGGCTACTGTCGGCGTTCTGGGAATGGGGGTCCCCAGACTTGCTTGCCTGCGGCCCACGGCGTGGCTCCACTCGCGGCCCAGTACGGCCCGTCTTCACCAACAAACGCTCAAGACCTTCGCGAGGGGCCAAGCCTCGCGAGGCAGACGACACAAGACCTCCTCGGGAGCGGCCTCACCAGGATGGGTCGCGAGGGGCGGAGAGATCAAGGCAAGGTGAACCTCGCGAGGTTCCAATGACGTAAGCCATGACGACCAAGACCAGGCGGGTGCTAGCGCGCACAGTGTCCTCGTTTCCTCTTTGGTGCTAAGGAGGCAAGATCAGTCGAGGAGTACCGAGGCATCCGGCAAAGGCTTCCATATCGGTGCGACAAGACCAAGACCAGCAGGACGAAGGTCACCGTGGAGTCCAAGACGGCGTCATGCCAGAGCCTTTGGCAGGCGAAGACCACCTTTAGTCAGGATAGCTTGTACTAGCTGTCCCCCTTCAAATTGGCCGTTGTGGCATCCCTTCCCGCTCAATATTTGGGAAGAGGAACAGGCCTCTATAAATAGGACTAGCCACCAAAGTAGGAGGCATCGAATCTTGGACTGGATCCACTCCATCCTTACACCCACCAAGCACAAGAACACCTCTCCTCAGGAGGCTGTTCTTCCCCTTGTACTGTTCATCCTCAGCCCAAGAGGCAATCCACCACACCACACTGGAGTAGGGTATTACACCACAACGGTGGCCCGAACCAGTATAAACCTCGTGTCTCTTGTGTTGTGGGTTCGTCGAGCTAGGCTTTGAGATCACGGTGAGGTTGAGGGCGTGAATAGGTAGGGGGAAATCTTCGTGCGCACCCAAGTGTTCGAACCTCAAGGGTTTTGCCGGAACCCGAAATCCGACACATATAGCAGTAATCATATTTCACTACGAACTACATGTACCATATGATCTCCAATTCAAATATTTGTATCTATTTTATGTTGAATTCAAAACATAGTACATTGGTCTAGGTAACGAGATGATCAGGATAATCTAAACCCTGTTTTCATATGAATAATTTTTGGTTGAATTGGGACAAGTTTTGGTATAAGTTTCTTGCAAAACCGGAGATTCTCTCAACAAGCCTCGTGGTTCCGAGAGGGAACGTGTCACCTTTCTGTGCGAAACGATGTACGCTGCCTCCCCCCTGATTTTCTTTACAGAGGCAACATAGAACTATATGAGTGCCCTGTTAAATTTTGGAAGTTCTGGGTTTGTTTGGCCTTTTTTATACATTAATTGTGTTTCTGGACATTTAATGTGCATAATCCAAATTTGAACTACAAGCACATGCTCTGGTGCACCAAAGTTGGTTGAAAAATCACATGTGTGTCCTTGGGTGAATTTCTAGGTCCCATGCAAGAATTGGGAATGAAATTCAAGCATCTGGGCGTCGTGACTCGGCCGAGAACATCGAGAAACTTGGTTTTTAAATTCATGTAAATCCAAAACTCGCCTAGAAATCATGAAACTTGGCATGGTGTCATGTCATGGCACTAACATGTTGTGGTAAAAAATGGGCCGATTTGGAACAAGTTTTGGTATAAGCTTCTTGCAAACCGGAGCTTTTCTCAAGAAGGCTCGTGGTTCTGAGAGGGAATGTATCACCTTTGAGTGAGAAACGATATATGTTGCCCCCCCCTTTGAGTTTCTTTACAGAGGCAACATAGAACTACATGAGTGCCCTGATAAATTTTGGAATTATTCCGGGTTCGTTTGGCCTTTTTTATACATTAATTGAGTTTCATGTCATTTAATGTGCATAATTCAAATTTGAACTACAAGCACATGCTCCCGTGCACCAAAGTTGGTTGAAAATCACATGTGTGTCCTCGGGTGAATTTCTAGGTCCCATGCCAGAAATGGGAATGAAATTCAAACATCTGGGCATCTTGGCTCGGCCGAGAACATTGAGAAACTTGGTTTTAAAATTCTTGTAAATCCAAAGCACACTTGAAAATCATGAAACTTGGCATGGTGTCTTGTCATGGTACTACCATGTTCTGGTAAAAAATTGGCCGAATAGGAACAAGTTTTGGTATAAGCTTATTGCAAACCGGAGCTTCTCTCAAGAAGGCTCGTGGTTCTGAGAGGGAACGTGTCACCTTTGTGTGCATAATTCAAATTTGAAATACAAGCACATGCTCCAGTGCACCAAAGTTGGTTGAAAAATCACATGTGTGTCCTCGGGTAAATTTCTAGGTCCCATCCAAGAATTGGGAATGAAATTCAAACATTTGGGCATCGTGGCTCGGCTAGAAACATTGAGAAACTTGGTTTTTTAATTCCTGTAAATCCAAAACACGCATGAAAATCATGAAACTTGGCTTGGTGTCATTACATGGCACCAACATGTTGTGGTAATTTTGCTATCCGATTTGCGAAGGCGCACACATTAACAATCAACAAAGTCATTTTGGAACAAGTGATGTCACGTTACAATCGAAAACACAAGTATTATTGAAACTGTGGGCGTTCTATTTACCATTTACATGCCGCCACGCGTCCCCTTTTTTATTAGCTAGGAGGCGTCGTGCAGGGTAGCTATTTGAGTACAGGAGGCGTGCGATCAGACCCATGCGCGTGCTTATCGGGAGGAGAGCCCTTTGACCTCCATCTGCCGTCCACCTCTATCCCAAGATCTCCATTAATGGCGCCCGGGCCTCTGTTTAATGGCATGGCTATGTCTCACTCGATTGAGATTTAAGAGAGAAAAAAAGAAAATCTGAAAAGAAAATTTTGCACGGATCTTGATGTAAGATCCGACGGACCTATATAGCATCTACTGCGACTTATAGCAAGACTAATGAATATATAAGGATGACGACAATGGATAATAATTGTCTTACATAATTAGCAAGATAATTAAAAAAGCCACATGCGGCTACGCCCGAAATACACAAGGGAAAAAGAAGAAGGAAGACAACGATATGGCTCGCTGATCTCTACTTTCTTGATGCGTTGCTGCAAGCCGCGGGAACTAGTCTCCGCGGCGAGCAGCGATGAGCTCTGTCGTGTCCTCAAGACGCTGCTTGAGAGCATTCACGGATTCCTCCACCAGCCTTTCACGCTCGATGCGGAGCATGTCATACTCGTCCATAAGTTTCTTGACGATGACGTCGGTCCTCTTCAACAAGGCGCTGGTCTCCTCCTGCTGCTCTGCACTTCGGACGATCTTCGGCCTCAGCAGGTCGCGCTAGGCCCGGAGCCTCTCATTGCCCTCCCTTAGTTGTCGGATGACGCCGGTAGCATGCTCAAACGAGGCTTTCATGTTGTCCTGCAACCTCGCCCAGCCGGAGATCTGATCCATCTGGCTATGGACGATCGCATGCAGGCACCTGTAAGAGTCGTCGCCTGCCCACGAGACATTTTCCCAGGCCTCCGTGGCGTGGCGGGACATCTCCTCTGCATTCGCGGCGCGGCGGGACATCTCTGCTGCTTCCGCGGCGCGGGCGGACCAGTCTGCTGCATCGACGGCGCGGCGGGACCTCCATGCTGCTTCGGCGGCGCGGCAGGACCTCCGTGCTGCTACTTCCGCGCGGCAGGACATGTCGGCTGCTTTCGTGGCGAGGCGGGACATCTCTCGTGCTTTCGCTTCCATGCTCTCCTCTCCCTGGTGGTAATCTCTCGACCCAGAACTCATGCTGGCCATGGCAGACGCAAGGGAAGGATGCTGAATGACTTGTTTGTTTTTGTGGATGAGGAGTTGAGGAGGAATGTGTGGTCATCTTGGCATAGTAGTATTTATAACCGAGTACTAATATGCTCCTAAGTGGGAAACCGTTTAGGTTGTGATCGGTGTGAACAAGTTTGCAATTAAATATAGCGTGGTAGTAGTAATTTGGAATGTGACGAGACGCAAGCTCAAAATTTATTGACGGTTCTAGTTTCGCAGTGCGGCACTATTCCCGAATGGCGTAACGTGGGCACGTGTTCTCGTTCGTGGTGTAGCATATGCCATGGTAGTTCTTTTTCTACTCCTGTGTACGTGCAATAACTGGCACCGTCGGATACATATCTTACGGTTATTGGGGCGTTCGACACGAATAGCCTCGTGGCGAGCTATAGACTAGTCTTTTTTCAGACGCATTATACCTATCTCTTGGGACTTCTTGCATGCACCATCTCTAGCTCCCTAGGTCGATGCCACCCACATACACTTGTACTCAGAGTTTAGTACGTTATACAAGAAGAGAAGAGGTGCACGCATGCACTCGTCCTCTCTCACACACGCATCTGTAGCTACGAATTGTAGTGTTCTCAACCATCCGATTGGCTCTATCATAGGTTTCACGTTGCTCCTTGGCCTTGAGATTGAGAAGTTTAAAACACGGAGGCTAGGCTGGAGGCGCGAGGTTTTGGTTAATGTGCGGGCCGCACACGGCACCAACACGACACGAGCTTCGTCTGCCTGGTGCGCAGTCGGGTGAGTTGTCCAAGTATAGACACAACCAGGCCCTCCTTGGTATCTGCGCCTCGACTTATGCATAGAGAAATTAGGATCGGAGGGAGTACTACTAGTAGTAGTACTACTTTGATGTGTCGCATCAACTCGCACAAGTATGCAACACTTACTGAACAAACAAGCATATAAGCTACTATACTTCTTACCCAAAGGAACTTTATATCCAACAGACACAAAATATCCGTTCGACTGTTGGAAATTACTTTAACTGTTGATCTGATGTCGAAGTAATTGCTGCATCGCCACCAAAACCCACCATCTCTTAAGCTAAAGTAGACCGAGCTAACCCCTATATTAGCATATTACTAAGATAAATAGAAGGCATTGTAGAATCATTTAGGACGTGAGCTTGTCAATCTGAATGTGGAGGGACACCAGCTTAGCCCCGGCCAGCAGCTTGGGCGGAACTGTGAAGAAGATCAGCTCCTGTACGGCGACGTGGCCGGGATCCTTGCTGCTTGTCACCTCCATTTCCACCTTGACGACGTCGGTCCTGCCTTTGGGCTCCCCCGGCGGGCTGTTCGCCCACAGCTTGGCCACGTAGTGCGGCAGTGCGGACGCCCCCCGCTCTAATGCAGAAGACCAACATGGCGATAGGCGCGCCGATGTCGAGCACGCCGCCGACCAAGAAAAACGTGCGGCCGTCCTCCTCCGTGAATAGCAAGAGTCGTGGCTCCAACAGTGGCACTTGCAGCTGCAGCACCTTGCCGTACTGGATCCTGTGCACGGGCATGGGATGCACAGTGCTTATGTGGTGGGAGAGCACCGGCGGCGGGCCTTCATAGCCGCAGACGGGCACGGGGCATTTGCAGGGCGCGAGCGGACACACGCTTTGGTGACCGGCGAGCTTGTGGTAAGTGACGTAGAGCCCACAACATTCGTGCGGGCACTCCACCCTCACCGAGGAGAGGACGGCGTCCACCGCCGTGTTCCACACATCGAAGCCACCGCCGCGCTCGCACTTCTGGCACTGCCGCTGGTTGCCGGGTCGCTCGACACGGCAGTCCGCGCAGGCCAGGTGCCCTCCCTTGCACTGCACAAATCAATCGAACAGCACATCAATCAAGAAACCTGCACCTTGCTCGATCAGCCGAACGGACGAGGTGTATTCGAACCTCATACACTAGAGGCTTCAAGGGCGGAGGCACAAGGGGCAGTGGAGCAACGTGAGGTCCATCGAGACCATAGAGAGCTCCATCGTTGGGTCCTGTTCCGTCTGCATGATCTCGCCCTCCTCATGCACAACCATCTCTCGCTTTAGGGCCGGGGCATTACAAAGCTTTACCATCACATATTCATACTACTTCAAGGTGCATTAAATCAACACATGCAAGTATCAAAAGGAGAGTCACGACATGCATGCATGCGTTGTAATTAATGCATCGGTAAATGCAAGTTATTGAAATATATCGAGTGCAGCGCTTTGTTGTGTCGTGTCAACTCGTACAAGACCGAGAAGTTTGATTACTACAATGCCCTCCCCCTCGCGGACTGAGCTCCGGTGCCTTAACTGCACCTACCTTTGGTTGTATGACAAGTGGGCCACCCACCTGTTGGGCCCACCTGTCATACATGCAAAGGCAAGAACAGTAAGTCAATGAAGCTGTGTCCCTCCCTCGCCCATGAGCATGGTGGCTGGCAGGACTAGGAGAAGCTTTCGCTACACGCTCTCCCTCCCGCACGCGGTGGACATGTAGCAGTTCATTCAGTGTCAGATGGCCAGAAGCATACTGTAGTACTCCACCACTGCAGTAGTACTCCATCATTGTTCGACTTCCAGAAGAGGCAAGAGCCAAGCGCAGCCCGGACGCTCGTGTGGCAGTTTCATGTGTAGAGTAGTCTAGGATAGCGTGTACCGTGCCTGTAAGCTTAAAACCGTTGGGGTCGGATCCATGCTGTGAGTCCGTCTTGAAGCATTTTTTGTTGATTAAAATAATCTTCTGGCCCTACCTGTCATCCTGGTGATTGTAGTTTGCACGCTCATCTGGTCAAGCAGGAATATATATTTTAATTTGTGGTGGGGTAAATCTTAGAGGTTGTAGCAAATATATTGTACAATGCGGGTCTTTCAGCCAAGTTTAGAGGCAAGCATGTGGGGCCAGTGCTATGATGTGTCGCGTCAACTCGTACAACGAGGAGAAGCTTGATTTTACTACTACACGCCTTCTCCCTCGCTCATGCGCGCGGTGGCTCACAGACGAGGACATGCTTTTGCTTATACTACAACAAGCTATCCCTCCCGCACACGGTGGACGGACATGCAGCAGTGGATTCGATACTGTAGAAGTAGTAGTAACATCATTGTTCGTCTTCTCGAAGAGGCGAAGAGCCAAGCGCAACCCGAACGTGGCAGTTGTGAACGCTCGCGTGGCAGTCTTTGTGTAGGGGTGGGGCGTGGTGCGGTGCCTTGGAGCACGTATATAGCCAGGCTCTTGCATGAGACAAAATTGCTATTAGAGCCCACTATTGTAGTACTTGCTAGTATAGCCCTGTAAACCGGAAAGGAGTATTTTCCTTTCTAGAGATTTCAACAAGTGACTCGACTTCACCCTAAATGAGTACTACCTCCGTCCTGGTTTATAGGTCCCCTTTGTAGTTTGTGCCAAATTTTGACCAAAGATTTAACTAACAAAATGTTAATGCATGTCAACAAAAATTATATCGTTGGATTCGTATTTGAACATAGTTTTCAATGATATAATTTTTTGTGACATGCATGAACATTTTGTTAGTTCAATTTATGGTCAAAATTTGACACGAAATACAATGGGGACCAATAAACCAGGACAGAGGTAGTAGTACATATGGAGCAAAATGAGTGAATCTACACCATAAATGAATACGTAGTTCTCTCGTTTTCCTCCGCCTTGGTTGCGGTGCACAATATTGAGTATACTAGTACTGACTATTCTCTTTTTGACACGCATTTATGTTTTTTTAACACAGTACAGACGCAAGCGCTCATATACACGCGCATACACTCACCCCAATGAACGCACACATGCACACCCTACCCCTATGAGCACCTTCGAAAGACTGAGCCGGCATATCATCTTGAAATTTACGAAGTCACCATAGGCACCTCGTTGTCGATGGGAACATCTCCTGACACGCATTTACATTGATACGGCTTGAATGCCAAGGAGGGAGACGGTAGCGGTTCCCGAGACGTTGAACGGTCAATGATGCATCCTCAATTAGCATGCAGAGGGAATTAATTGGAGAAGCAGAATAGAGCCATCACGATGTGAATGCAACAGAGTTTGGACTCTCATATAAAGGCGCCCCACCACTCCAATCCATCTACTCCTAGTCTCTGCTCAACACTGCTCACTCCAATCCAAGACCAAGTGACCAGAAGCCACAAGCACCTATGGAGGCGATGGACGCGAGCGGCAGTCGGTTGTGCCAAATCATCCAAGACGCTGGCCAGCAGCCCCGCACCGTGCAACCTTTCCAGACGGTGGTGGCGACCGTCTGCATCATAGCCCTCGCTGACGCCGGCTTCGCCTCTCGGATGGACGACATGATGGTCCACTCCATCCGCAAGTTCACCGCCGTCAAGAAGCACGCGGACGACCTTGCCGTACTACTCCAGCCCGCGCACCCAGGCTCCTCATTGCCTGCCACCCTCATCAGCCTCCATGGTGACGAACTCTTTCAAGCCCTGGTGGCCTTGCAGGTGTTGGAGGTCGCAACAAAGAATGTGCACCTCGAGGCCACGCTCGTCGCACAGATCCTCGCCATGCAAGAAACTGTCGACCTGCACATCCACATCTACGAGGAAATCGTCTACATAGGCCTTCTTCCAGTGGCTGGAATCTTTGGACGCCATTGTTCAGAAGCACGTCGACCTGGCCGCGAAAGTCGCTGCTACTTAGCCGCCATTCGGTGGGCCGGTGCCCTGAGTCGAGGAGGTGGACATCGTCGATGGATGCATCTCTTTTTCTTGCCTCCTGTAACCAGCACTGCATCGCCTCGTGGCCTTACTGTTTTATTAGTATAGTACTCCCTCCATTCCCAAATATAAGTCTTTCTGGAGATTCCAGCAAGTGACTACATACGGAGCCAAATGAGTGAATACACTCTAAAATATGTCTATATACATCTGTATGTTGTATTCCATTTGAAATATCTAAAAAGGCTTATATTTAGGAACAGAGGGAGTATATGGCATATTTATTCCAGTCATAACGTTTTCACTGTGAAGTGGGGCCGCAGTTGAGCAAACCGACCATCGGCAAATCCCCACCCCGCCCATCGGGTGTCGGCTGAGTTTAGAATTACTAGAAGAGAGAAACGAGAGAGAAGAGCTAGCTGTAGCACAGACACTGTTGTCAGATGGGACTCGTGTTGATAGAATAGGAGTACTGAGCACTCGTACCTCTTTTTTTAGGGAAAAAGTAGTCGTATGTCTAGTACCACTAGTTGGGTGTGTGTGACCTATACCTGTCATCACTTTAGGTCTCCTTTTCGAACCGCAGCTACGCTTCACATTACATATTTTTTCACGCATTTATCCTCCGATACGTACTCCTAGGCTATTTCCACATGCTCCCTTTCGCCGACATGTGGGACATAGAGCATCTGGGTCGTAGTGCATGCACGACTCGGAGCATATGCCGGGGTACTTTACATTTCAGACCTCACGAATTACATGTGAACCCCCCTGCAGAAGAATAAATAAATAAATGAATTACTACATGAAACCGGATTATTTTCATAGAAACCGGAGCACGTCCATTAAATTTTGGACATAACACGTTTACAAAAAACGACCAGACCTAAACCAGTCTAAGGGCCTCTTTGATTCGCGGGATACTGAAAACACAGGAATGGGGAAAGTATGATGGCGATGAACCGAGACGAGGAGAACTCTAACTCAGTTAGAGGTTAGAGTTAGATTCTAACCCTGAACTAACCCTGAACTAACTCTAAACCAAAGAGGTGTATGGATGGCAGGGTTAGATTGACAATAAATGCTCTTTCTCAATCATTTGACTAATTTGGGCCCTATTTCCTGCTGGATTTGCTGTGGCCGGCTCTTGTGTGGCCTCCTCCCGCTCACAATTGACATAAACGAACCATCTTTACAAATCAAGCATGCAAAACATGATAAATTTTACTTTGCCCATACAAATGAGATATCCCACATAAACATACAAGTCATCAATCAAGCTACACAAAAAAATACACTCCATGAAATAAAGCATGAGCTAACTCATCACAGAAGTCATTCATGATAGGGAGGGAGCCCGGAGCCCCTCACGCACCCAGGGAGGAGCTTGTCATCGTCGCTTTGGAGGAAGGCTCTATAAAGCCCAAGCCCCGGGAACCCCTCCGACGTCGGCGCTTGCGAGTTGAGGTCGACACCGGCATGGGTAGCAGGGTCGCTTGCCGACGACTGCAAACCAAATCTTTGGGCCTCTATAAATAATGCAAGCCTGAAACTGAAATACCTAGAAAGGTGAACTGAATCTTTGGGCCTCTAGAAATAATGCAAGCCTGAAAGTGAAATACCTAGAAAGGTGAACTGAATCGTTGGGCCTCTAGAAAGATTTATTACCTCCTCAAGCAGCATCAAACAATTCCATGCGTGCACCACAAATCTATACCAAGTGTAATCAGGATCTAATTTTCCAAATCAAAATTAGTGCTAGAGCGAGCAAGATCAATGATATGGTTGTGAGACAGAGAAGGAATGAACAAACTCACCCCTCTCGCGGCCTCCCTGGTAGATGCGCCGCCGCCGCAAATGACAGAGGGAGAATCATGACCGATGAAGGGGGAGAGGGGTGAGCTTCGAAGGCCGGAGGGAGAGGGCGGCCGGAGGAGGGCGGCAGAGGACGGAGGGAGAGCGTGGCCAGACGAGAGAGAGGGTGAGCGGTGGAGCAGCGCTTGACCGGGCGGCCCGATGCGGAACAGAGAGGAGTCGTGTGAGGGGGGCGGAGGGAGCAAACTGGTGCGGGCAGTGGAGATTTTTTTAGTTCTCTTTTAGTGGGCCCAAGGAGAACTAACCCAATTAGAACCTCTCCACCGGGCTAGTTTTTTTAGCTGGGTTAGAGCAAACTAGCTCAAACTAACCCCTCCTGTTTGGATTTCAACCCAAACTAACTCTAACTCAGGGATCCAAACAAAGAGGAGTAGTACTGTACATGCTACAGTCTAGACCGTAGCATATTGTTTTTTATGTCCATATCACCACATTGTTTTCTACTGCGGGTTCATTGGGCTGTCGTGGTTCGCACTGCTGGTTCACTGGGCTGCCGTGGTTCGCACTCCTCTGACGTGAGTAGTAGTACTAGTATATACTATGTGGGAGAGCCAGCATCCGGGTCGACGTGTCATGCACCAGATTAGAGTGGGGAACGGAAGGGGGGCATCACCCTGGTCGTAGCACCAGTAATTCATGACTATAGTGAGTAGTCATATCACAAGTCTTTCCAGCAGTAACGCATCATCAAATCGCACAGCCCGACCATTCCAGCAGTAAGTAAGTTGAATCCGCTACTCCCTCGCCCTCCTCGCCTCTCTGTCAAACCACCTACGCGAAAACTGCCGCGCGTACTGCCCGGGAAAAACCCTCCCTCATCTTCTAGCTACACGAAAATAGTTCAAGCTTGTTCGTTCTATATAAATACTAGTACTGTATGTTTATTCACCCGTGGGGTTGTTCAATGAATGGAGGGCCGGGGAGCACAAGTGAACAATACTACTACTCGTAAGTAGGAGTCATACAGTTAGTCACATTAAATAGAGAGTTTCTTTTCTTTAATGCCACGTACACAAATTAAAACGCTTGTTGTGGAGAGAAAAAGATAATCACTCCACTATATATGTAGGCAGGGGCATGAGCGCTTGCTTTACTAGGGTTGCTCTCTTCATTCTCTCATCCTCTCCAGATCTAAACAAGACAGTGATAGCGACATTTTCTCTCTGCTCATCGCTGGTCACAGATCCGGCCGGATCTCTCCGGCCGGTGTGTGTAGAGGACTAGGTGCATCGTTCACGCGGTCATTGCCGATGAGGGAGGAAACCCATAGCTGTCGGAGGGGCCCGGTCCTCTGCCCGTGTTGTCATCTCCGACACAGCGTTGGCTCGGGAGGTCCTTCGACCCTTCTTCCTCCCTGCCGTATTGTTCGCAGATCCGACCTGCCACCACCGACATCCCGACGACCCTCAGGTATAAGTTCTTCGAAAGTAGCCTTGCTCTATTGCCCCAGCTCCCCACGTGTCTGCATGTGCATGTTTTTCTACTCCCGTCAGCTCTCCCAAAGTTACCTAATTTTTTAGTATTATTAGAGGTAAAGCTACTTCATGCATTCGAATCTAGGACTTGGTTCAAACAACGAAGAAAGGGGGGAAAGTTGTAGCATGAATCTAGGACTTGATTCAAAGAGGAAATAATAGGGTGAAAGTAGTAGAGACCGGATAGCCAACCGGTCTCTTGGTTGAAAAGGGAAATAATGGGAAAACACAGTACAAATTAGCTAAGGAACATATATATTATTGGTTGAAAAAGGATAGAAAGTGGCGGCTGGTGGAAAAGTCAACAGAGTATGTCCAGGATTAGATTTTCTGCCCTCACATAGTAAAAGGTCTCCAGGATTAGATTTGTTGCCCTCACATAGTAAAAGGTCTCCGGGATTAGATTTGCTGCCCTCACAGAGCATGAACAAACTCGGCATCACCACTTTATGCCTCCTTGTAGGTACATTGTGCTGATGCGTCCACTGTCGCATGTCCTTATACCAACTTTTTGTTGTTGTTAATGTAAGGGCGCATGTAAAATGAAGCAATCACACTGTTACCTTAAGGACATGTCTAACCAGTGTTATTGTTAATCTAATGCCTCCAGTGATATGATGCAATTAAACTGTGTTACAAATGGTACTCCTGCTGTTTTCCCCAGTATGATAAGTAAGTTGCTCCTTTACGCTTGAGTGTCCTGGTGTCCCCATGGTCCCATGCCCTTAAACGAACTCTTTAGCTATTGTTAATTTACTGTATCTGGTAAACAAGCAATGCCACCATTAAAGTAATCCCATATTTGACGAATGTCATTGTTGATCGTAATGCTTCCGGTAACATGAAGCATTGCTGACATTTTAAAATTTCTATTGTCCTTGCGTGATTGCCATGAACATAATTACGATGCTTCTTTTCATTTCATGTGTGTTTTCTATCTTCTTATTGACCAGCATCTCTTTACTTTCTATCTTTTTGTGCAGATAGAGACATCCATTTCACCTTGTTGCTAGTGTGACCTTCTGGTGAACTGCACAAAACACTTTTTTTAATGAGTGTCTTGTGCAGTTCAAATAAAATGTCATGTGGGCAACATCTCTCAATTTTGGTGGAACTGCACAAAATGGTGATTGGAGTTTCCATAATCTCCGTCAAATTCTGTAGGTAATCTCGTGCAACATTTTATTAGCCTTTGCAAGATGAGCCATCACTGTCACCACAATGGCAGTTTATTTTAGTGGAACTTCACAAAAGGATAAGCAAATTATAGTTGCACCTTACATGAGGCGGACAGCCAACCTAAATGTTCCTCAATTTTAGTGCAACTACTAAAGAAGAACCTGCCAGCTCGCGAGAGCAAGTACTTCTTGCTAGCTAAATGATGCAATTTTTGCTTCATTTCAGGTGAACTACAGAAAAAGTCGCATGAATTGTATCATCGAGTGGAGCTGCAGGTTGAGTTCAAGCAGTGCCACAATTATAGTAATCATGCTCTTTCTTATCTGTGTTGTGCAAATAGGAATACTCAACTACAGATGTTGTGACGGTCAAGAGCATTCGCCAAGTTCTTGGGTTGTATGACACGGCTAGCCAAGATGGATTTAATCCCGATATTCACTTTATCAAATGGCTCTAATGGGTTGGTTCTGAATCTTGCAAGTTGGGAATCAATGAGATGTGTAGACATCTTTGTTGTACTTATTATTTGAATCTTATTTGTTGGTTCTAAATCTTGCAAGCTGAGAATCAATGAGATGTGCAGGCATCTTTGTTTTACTTATTATTTGGATCTTATTCATTGGTTCTGAATCTTGTAAGCTGGGAAACACGGCATGATGATGCAGAGGACAACAACCATAACAAACAGTTCAAACTTGGTAGTATTATCTGTGTGAAAGTGCGACAAATGTGTTGATCGTGTGCGTCCTGACAATAATAATTCTAACTGTTGTGCATGTTGACCCTGTGGCACTGATAGAACGAGCCAATGCATTGATTGTTTTAAGAATAAATTTCTATTAAAGCTAATTAGATTTAAGTAAAGTGACCACTACCACTTGTTATTACAGTACCAATATAGACCCTCTCGTGAACCGACGTGTGGCCGGAATAGGTTTCTTAATGGAGGCGTTGGAATGCGCCAAGGGTGCATCTTCTGTCGGGCATGCAGCAGGCAAGGGAGGGGTAATAACTATTGTCGTCTGTACACACTCAGTTTACTGTTGAATCCAGTTCCCCAAGAATGAAAAACGAACTATTGCCGCCGCCTACCCACTCTTTCACTTGAAGAGACTCCAATGGCGATCTGAGGGGTGAGCCTGCTGGATATGAACTTCAGCAAGGAGTTCACCTTTGAGTTCGACGTCTAGTCCCATGGCTGCACCAAGTTGAATGTGATGTACACCAACGATCCGGACTCGGTGAAGCTCTGCCTCGCCGAGTTCAAGCAGTACCTATAGGACGAGAAAGCACAAGGTCATAGGACTAGACCTTGTGCCCATCCATTCTTCTCCTGACAGGGACCAGCGGATCACCGTCGCCCAGGTAAGTGTGCAGGACGAGGTTCTCGTCTACCACTGCTATAGGGCCATCAGAGGTTCTGGAGCATTCGCTCGTTTCGTCGGCAACGCCGACTGCACCTTCGCTACGGTGGAGAGGAGGAAGAATATGACGATTCAGCCATCTGGTGTAACAAGCTTGTCAACATCCAGAAGCAATACACGATCATCAGCAACGGGCAGGAGAAGGACTCCGTGGTTGACCTCGCCGAGACCATCATCAACCCTTGATACGCCAACATGAAAGAAGACAACGATACCAAGGACCTGAATACGTGGGAGGTACCTCTGAATCTAGCCTACATAACCTACGCGGCCAAGGACGCATACGCATGCTACGACATGTACAGGCCGATCTTGGACATGAGGGCATGTCTGCTTCCCGTAACCGACGGGTACACGGGAAGCCGCAGCGTCATGATCAAGCGTGCCAGGAAGGTCTAGATGTTGTACTTTATATGTTTAAGCACCTTTATCATCTGAGTGTTTCATGCATTAGCCTATGTGTCGTAATTATTTGTTTTGTTCTAAATATTTCTTCTAAGAACCCACTAATCTATTTGCTTTTTTTGTGGCTATTTGCTTATGTATGTAACTAGTTCACTCCTTCGTTTCAAAAAAAACTAGTTCACTCGGCTGCCGTGCTTTGAATCTCCTTCCTCCCAACATATTCCCCTTCTCAGGTGTACCCAGCAGGTCTCATACACAGACATATGGGACCAACCACCTATCCATTTGTATTTCTTTATTTTGTTCAATCTTTCATCCTCTTCCTATACAGAGGCTGGCAATCATAGCCTATGGCGTTGGCCAGGCCATCCCGCTACTCCCACACATTGTCCGGCGGCGGCAGCTCCACCGGCCCACCCTGCACCCGAACAAGTCAACCCTCATACTCCCCTCCGCCTGTGTCTTCCCCCGCTCCGGTTCGTCCGGTCCGAGGTCTCGACATCGTCCTCCGCCTTGGTGCTCTCGCCGCGGCACCGCCGTCTGTCGTTCCCAACATGGTCGGCAAAACAAGAGGAATCGGGAGACAACTTTTTTTGAGAAGAGAATCGGGAGACAACTGTTCGTCGAGAGGCTGACAGTCCCAGGCCCACCAGGTCCATGGCCTAGGTTTTATTGTTTAACATGGGCAGCCCACGACATGTTTCAAGGTTTTTTGGATCCAACGGGTATCAAGCGGCCTCTGGGCCTCCCAACCTAGCTTGTCTATAACATCAGCAGCCCAAGTTATGTTTGTTTTTCAAGACGACGCACAACTCAGTTCTATTTTTCTATAAGAATGCAAAACTGAACCTATGTTTTCCCTTCTATAATATATATATATATATCTTATGTTATTATATATATCTATACCTACTATTAAAGGGAGGTGATATTCTTGGTTTGGTTCCACTTTGTTTCGTCCTGTTTTGATGTACGCTTTTGACTGCAAAAAAAGAGAAACAAAGCGCTGAGAATGTACGTGCAAAGGAAACCGGGACGTCCGGCCCACATGCATAGGAAACGGAAAACTAAGCGCTAAGGACGTATGTGGAAGGAAATTGTGACAGCCGGGCCATATGTCTATTTTAGTTGCGAGCCTATATTGCTGATATATGAAGGAAATATAAATACAAATCCGGATGATTAAGTGCAGCTTGCCATGCATCTAAAAGAAGCAAGTTGCACTGTCAATTGGTGTGATAGCCTGGCTTAATAGGGATCATAGACTACTCATATCAATAAGGAATTCCTTCTTTTCCGGAAGCCCATTCGGATAGAACTCCAAAGTTAAGCGTGCTCAGCTTGGAGTAATTTCAGGATGGGTGACCGACCGGGAAGTTGCTCCCGGGTGCGCACGAGTGAGGACAAAGTGCGCAGAAAAGACTGGTATTGATCTGTGGGGCCAGTCTAGATCCCGCCAGGAGTAACGACCACCAGCAGGTGTGTCCGGGGCGTTACAATTGGGGTAGGAATTAAATCCCAGGATTGTGGGGGCTATTATGAGGCTTGACATCAGGTAAAAGAAAGTAAGTAGTACTATTTATGGAAGGCGCACAAGTGTAACATGTAAAGAATAAAAGGAGGATGTTGCACAATGATTAGGAACTGCATTAAACAAAACGAAGGAATTTATAGGAAGGAGTCCTCGTAATCAAAGGAGAGGACGCACAATGATTTAATGATTGGTAGAACGTTGCAATTGGCATTAATATTCTTTACTAGATTGGTGGTAATATTAATTTCCGTTGAAATACCCAATGTAATTTTTATTACTTATTAATTTTTATTACATTTAGTGTCCTTTATATTGTCATGATGTTATGAATAAAACAAAAATATTTCCATAACAAAATGTTGTCAATAAGATCAATTTACTTCGAATCGTACCCCATGTTCTAAGATCTCTGTCGTGATCTTCAAATGATGCATCTTTTTTGCGTCCGTTGTCCCGTGACATAATTCCTGGACCCGGGCAACATGAACTAGAATTTTTCTTCCCAAATGTTGCCATAGGCATTAATATTCCTTACTAAAATTGCATCAATTTTATTTTCCATTGAAGCGCACAATGTAATTTTAATTACTTATTCAATTTCACTACGTTTGATGTTCTTTATATTGTCATGACGTTATGAATAGATCAAAAAACTTTTCATAAGAAAACATTGTCAATCAGATAAATTTACGACGAATCATACCGCATGTCCTAAGCCCCGTCTCATGAACCCATGATCCTCAAATGATACATATTTTTTTCATAAGCAATTGTTGTCCCATTATGAATGGATCAAAAGCTTTCCCATGACGTGTCGTGAAGTGAAATTTTCCCCGTTGCAATGCACGGCATTTGTGCTAGTGTATATAATAGAGACAACATAAGGTTCCTTTAAACCTGTCATTCGTCCAACCACTTTATAGACCTTCTCACTTCCTTTCTTTTTTGTTTTCATTAATCCTATATCTGAATTTTTCTCCCACTTTCGTTTTTGATGTAAACTGAGTTTTCTCCCAGTACTTTTCCCTAGAACCAACTCAACTGTCCCACGTCTAGCCTAAAAAATAATAATACCCCACGTCCTATTAACTCATCAAATTAAAATGATATTTTATTTCGTAAATTGAAAGTTCTTACAAAATAATAATAATAATTGTTTATATATAACTTGGCAAGTTAACTCCTAGTGATTGCGTACATAAGCTTGCAAAGATTTTACTGACCAATACAGTAATAGACGTGCAATCATGTGTTTATGTTTTTAAAACATTTCTCCGTCCAGCCCAACATGATATTTTCACCCAGCCCAGCAAGTCCACGGATTTCGAGAAAAATGCAAATGGGCTTTAAATTCTACATATATATAAACGGGCTACATAGATGCTACATTATTGTTTCACCCAGCCTACCAAATGGACTAAAAACAAATGGACTGGCTGACATGTGGGCCAGTAGGTCGAAGCCTAAGCAAGGCATTGGATTTACATCCAACGGTCCGCATTCTTCTTCAATCTCTCATCTTCTTCCCCAAGAGGTGCTAGGACCGCCTACTCCAGCCTCCAGCGTCCACGGCGTTGTTTTGCACGCCTCGCAGCGAAACGTTACCCCGCCGATGGCCAGGCCATCCCTCCACTTCGCACCTCCTGTTATTCTCTGCCAAGTGTAGGCCCACCCCGCACCCGAACCAGTCAAGTTTCCCACTCCTCTCCGTCTGCGACTCCACTGCCGTGTCTCCCCCCATCTCTGGGTCATTCCAGTCTGGGGCCTCGTCCTCGTCCATCGCCTCACTGCGCTCGGCGCGGCATGGTCAACAAACGAGAGTCATCGGAAGAGGACTGTACGTGGAGAGCCTGACGGCTGGGACCCACGAGGTCCATGGTCGCACGCAAGGAAAGTTCCTCCTTATTAAGCTGTTTCCTCCCCCTGACAGTTGGCACCCACCGGCTGTATCTTCGCACGTAAGGAAGTGCCTCCTCGTTATGCGAAAAAAACTATTCCTCCCGATGACAGCTGGGACCCGGCAGATTTGGTGGCTGACTTGTGGGCCTACTAAGCAGACGTGTACGCAGGGCTTTGTCAACTTAATCAACAAATGCTTCTAGCAGCTGGACCGTTGGATGTTAATGCAACAGCCGTGCTCCTTCTTCAACCTTTGTTCTTGCTCCTGTCTCCCGTGGGCGGCAGTGCTGCCGCACACCCGAACCAGTCAAGTTTCCCACTCCTCTCCATGTGCGACTCCACTGCCGCGTCTTCCCTATCTCCGGGTCGTTCCAGTCTGGGGCCTCACCGTCGTCCACCGGACTTGGTGCGCTCGGCACGGTGTGGTCAACATGGTCAACAAACGGGAGTCATCGAAAGATGACTGTTCGTGAGAGGCTGACAGTGGGGACGCACCACGCCCATGGACGCATGCATGCAATTGCATCTTTTTACCCTGAAAAATAATGTTTTCTCCCCCTGACTGCTGGGACCAACCAGCTACATCTTCGCACGCAAGGAAGTGTGTCCTTATTACGGGCAAAAAATATCCCCCTTGACAGCTGGGACCCAGCAGCTATATCTTTGCACGTAAGGAAGTGCGTCCTTATCCTCCCTGACAGCTGGGACCCACCCGGTCGAAGTGTACGTATCGTTGTCTGTCTTGTCGGAACGTGTACGTACATACTGGTCAATCGGTCGCTCTGCAACAATGAACCGTGGCCGAGTAAGTAGCGGCACATGTCATAGTAGATCCTCCATGTAGCAGTTCAGGCTGTCCCGTCTAAACCATGTACACGTACATACAGCCACACACCAAAAAATACGGCCACGTACGTACATACGGGCGGGGTCTCGAATGCCGACTCGCGCATACGTATGGCCAGAGCTCGTGTACATGGCTGGGTCGGAACGGAGAAACTACGTCATCTCGTGTTCATCCGGAGGCAAGGGAATGTGCCGTGTTCATCGGGAGGCAATGGAATACGTCGTGTTCATCGGGAGCCAACCGGCTTGGATGGAACAGCCGATCGGAAAGAGGCATGTTCGACCGGCCATGGTTGAAACGGGATCCTGTTCATCGGGAGCGGTCTGGCGTACCGCAAAACGGAGGAAACAAACTTCTCTTGGACATCCTACGGTCGAAACAGGGTCCTGTTAATCGAGAGGGCTGTGGCGTACAGCAAAACGGAGGAAACGGACTTGTGTTGGAGCGCTACGGTCGAAACGGGGGTCATGTTCATTGGGAGGGGTGTGGCGTACCGCAAAACGAGACTCCATGGGATAGTGTTCATCTCCACCGTCGACCTCCTCCAGCCTCCACGGGCTACTATTCATCCACCATCGACCTCCTCCAGCCTCCACCTGCGACTGTCCATCCATGGGCTCCTATTCATCTAGCCTCCACCGCTCCTCCACCGGCTACTGTTCAACCAGCCCTCTCCACGGGGTCCTGTTCAACCACCCCTCCACGGGCTACTGTTCATCTAGCCCTCCACCGGCTACTGTTCAACCAGCCCTCCACGAGGTCCTGTTCATCCAGCCCTCCACGAGGTCCTGTTCATCCACCCCCCCAACCGGCTCGATCGATCGGGGTCCTGTTCATCCAGCGGCAATGGCCTCTACTACCATGGGGTCCTGTTCATCCAACCCCCCACCAGGAGCTATTCATCCAAACCCCCAACAATGCTCTATGTTCATCAAGAGGCAGCATTGATCGGTTTCAGTTAGCAGCAGTAGCACAGGAATCACTCGGGTTCAGTTAACAGCAAGGGATTGATCGCTCGGGTTCAGTAACGTAGCTAGTGTAATCGCTCGGGTTCAATTAGAGCCCAACACCTCGCTCGAGTTCAGTTAGAGCGCAACGCCTCGCACACACGCACATACGTGTACGAGAGAAACACGCAAACCTCCGTGCATCACTCGGCCCCGACCACCCACCGTAACCGGGAACTCCCCTATATTTTCCTTGCCCTCGCTTCTACCACGGTTTTTTCCGTCATGGACGGCCCAAAGAATGTCATCCAGCTGCGTCTCCGGCCTGCCCAGGACAAAAAGCCCATTTTCTGTCATGATTTTTTATCATAGAAGTAGGAGCCGACCACATCTATGATGATACCGGGTTTTGTCACAATTATCGTCATAGAAGTGTCATAAGCATGACAGGAAAAAAATCGTTCGGCCCAAAATGTCACGGATGTGTATTTTTTGTAGTCACGTCATGAACCGATCTCGCTCTGTGTGGGGAGCTAGTGTACGTTTTTTGATGCACGCGCCACATCAATGTTGTGAAATGGTATTCAAACATGCATGCATGCATCACCTCCATGAGGTGCATGTAGTGATTGCCTTCGAACGATACACTCCCTTGCGTGGTTATCGGCGGCAAGCCTATATATTCATGGGCCCGTGTGGACATCCATGATCACCTTGACCGACAACAAGATAGGTTACCATGGCGGATTCTTCATTTGGTTTGTGTTATCATAGTATAGGTCATGGTGAGATTCAGACCTAATTAAGTTTGAGCGCATATACTATGCACGCATGCATGCACGAATCCTTGTCGTTGGCTTGAAGTGTGGTGTAACATACATATGCATCGTCAACCTAACCCTCACTCAGTGTGGGGATTTCTAGTTCGAAATCACAGTGCCACATCAAAGTTGTTCCATTGTTACTCAAAAACATACCTCTCCATACATATGTTTGGGCCACACGCATGCAGTTGTTGTCTTCGGGGACTAGCTACTTGCGTGATTATTGGCGAGATAGCCCATCTCCAGGGTCGCATGGACGGCCATCACTTTGACCAACAACAAGAGAGAGGTTGTACGACCAAGGTGGATTATTCTTGGTCCATTTTACAATCCATCTTGGTGAGATATGCCTCTCTGGCCCGCCGACTGAAAGTGTGGGGGGGGGGGGCTGCTACTTCGCACTTTTCTAGGTGAACCTCGGTTAGGGGGGCATGCATTCATAGCTTAGGATTCCCTTCATGGCAATACGAGGGGGGCTGCTAGCTGCTACTTCGCACTTTGCTAGGTGAACCTCGGTTGGGGGGCATGCATTCATAGCTTAGGATTCCCTTCGTGCCGACACGAGGGAGGGGGCTGCTAACTACTTCGCACTTCGGTAGGTGAACCTCGGTTGGGGGGCATGCATTCATAGCTTAGGATTCCCTTTGTGCCGACACGAGGGAGGGGAGGCTGCTAGCTACTTCGCACTTTGCTAGGTGAACCTCGGTTGGGGGGCATGCATTCATAGCTTAGGATTCCCTTCGTGCCGACACGAGGGAGGGGGGCTGAAAGCTACTTCGCACTTTGCTAGCTGGACCTCGGTTGGGGGGAGGGGGCATGCATTCATAGCTTAGGATTCCCTTCGTGCCGACACGAGGGGTGTGGGGGGCAAGCAATACCGTGCGCTTTGCGAGATAGGTGCCACATCGAAGTTGCATTTGGTATTTGAAAATCAAACCACCCCTTTCATACATAAATTTGGTCCACATGCAAGTGTGTTCGTGTTCTGACCCTCTCCCGCGTCATTTTTCGCCAAATTTATGAACATTAGACAAGTCGGTTGACGCAACAGACACGATTCACTCAAACTAACCGTGTGCATTGGGCTCCACGAGGTTTCTCCTCTCAAAAATATCTACCCGCCTGCAGCTTTTTTCTGTTTGATAACACACAGTTATTGTGTTTCGACCATGTGTGTTGTTTCTTGTTCCCCATCCCGCCTACATCCCTCGAAAATATCTGCCCGGCTCGAGGGTTTTTCTGTTTCATAACACACGGTTGTTATCTCTGGACCGTGTGCGATGCACCATCATCAAAATTTTCAATAGCCCCGGCATTTCACTCCCGCGTTTGACTCCCGCGTAGTAAAATTTTCAGTACCCACGTCATTTCCTCAAACACCCCCCCTCCACACACACACACACACACACCAAAACCTCCTTGGGTGTGCGCACACACACACACACCCTCCCTCGCTTCAAACCCTAGCAAGGTCCCTGCTGTCGCCATTGCAAGGCCTCCCTTGTCAACATCTGCCGGTTTGCCCATGCAGCTTACCCACCGATCTCCATACCTAGGCCGCCCTGAGTTTCTTAGATGACGCCTACCAACGCCCCCTTTCCCACAGGTCCCCATCCCCATCCCCCACTCCAGAGCGTTGCAGCCTAAGCCCGGCTACACTTCCCGTGGAGCTCGAGGAGCGACTGGCCCAAAAGAGGTGTATCGTGGTTTCTTCGCCCGACATCACCGAGGAAGCTGACGACCATTATTGGCGGCAGGCACTCAAGCAGCGGGCTAGAGTATGAGGGCATGTCTCGGCCGCCGGCTACGACATCGAGGTCATCGGCAGCTGTCAGGACCCCGATCCTAAGCCACATTGATCTAGCATGTAACATATCATATCACTTTGCGGCCTCATGCACGGTATCCCCACGGGTGCCACCTTACCTGGCCCGGGACCGTTTGCGCCTTTTGGCTCACGTATATGATAGTGTCGCTAGCATCCATATGACAGAGAACCCGGGCCGACATGACTAGTCATGAACCCAAAGTGGCACTAACTTAGAGGGACAGGCATACATGACCCAACAACGAACGTGTCAGTCATCAGCGAGTGAATTCGGGCTGTAGCAACTGGGCTAGCAGGACTCCAGGAATCCGGGCTGAAGCAGGCTAACAGGACTCCGAAAGACACCGCGTGACATTTCCCCGAAGGGACACACACAAGATCGAAGAAGGACACATGCCGGCCAGTCTAAGTGTTCCGGAGCAGTAGCAACTGGGCTAACAGGACTCCAGTAAACCAGGCTGTAGAAGACTACCATGGCTCAGTGGAAGCACTAGACTACATTTCCCCATAAGAAAGGCTACCAAGGATAGACAACTAGGTTGTCGGATCCCACACATACCAAGCATTTCAATCATACACGCAATATGCTCGATATGTGTAAATACAACATGGCATCACAATCAAACTCTACGACTCAAAGTATTTATTCATAAGACTCCGAAGAGTCAGATATTACAAACATGGGTCTCATGACCCAGCATTCAAGTCATACAAGCAATAGCACATGCGGAAGCTTAACATGTCTGAGTACATACATCAACAAATGAAGAAGGCTGAGAAGCCTGACTATCTACCAGATCCTGCCGAGGGCACAAGATTGTAGCTGAGGTAACAAGCTAAACGTCGAAGTCCACATGGAACTACTAGCGAGACTAAAGTCTCTCTGCAAAAACATAAATTAAGCAAACATGAGTACAAATGTACCCAGCAAGACTTACATCAGAACTAACTACATATGCATCATTATCAACAAAGGGATGGTGGGGTTTAACTGCAGCAAGCCAGCTTTGACTCAGTGGCTAACCTGAACTACTACTCCAAGTAACTCTTTTGAGGTGGCGCACACGAGTCCACATATTCACCATATCAATACACCACTATGGATCCGCTCCCGTCCCCTACGAGAAGGCCATCCATAGCACTCATGCTTATCTTGCGCATTTTAGAGTATCCACTTTCACTTGTCTATGAACCGTACAGGCAACCCAGAAGTCCTGTACCGCGGACACGGCTATTCGAATAGATGATGTTAACCCTGCAGGGGTGTACTTCTTCACACACGCTCTCGCCACTTACCACCATGTACACGTCGTGTATCTCGACAACCTTCAAGCGGAAGCCTGGCGAGGGAGTCGGCCACGACCTGACTAACCACACAAGTCTCTGGTCCAGGTTTATCGCCTATTCGGGTTCCATCCACAAGGAGATCCGGCCGGGGTGTCGCTCACGGCCCCAAACGATGTGAGCAGGGTTCCCAAGCCCACCAAATGGGTGACGCTTGGTACACCATGCCACTGCACCTATTTTGTCCCAAGCCCACCTGTACCGGGTGCCACTTGGTAGACTACTAGCACTACCTACAAACACCAGAAACTAGTTGCAACTCCTGGACAGAGATCAGGTTGATTAATAAGTCGAGAGAGCTTGGAGTGCCCGGAGCCCAATGTGTGGTAGTAGTTGTTCATGGATCACAAACACAGAACTCAGTTCCTAAGGACGGTTTCAATGAGACAACCCACCATGTACTCCTACATGGCCTCTCACCGCTACCTTTACCAAATCGTGTTCACACACTTAGCTCTCAACAGTAAGAGATGTTCACCACATTCCAATTCATCCCGAATGAATCAGAACTGACTCAACTCTAAGCAGTAGCAGGCATGACAAAAAGCATGAATGAGCAGGCACATCAGGGCTCAAACAACTCCTACTCATGCTAGTGGGTTTCATCTATTTACTGTGGCAATGACAGGTCATGCAGAGGAAAGGGGTTCAACTACCGCAGCATGTAACAGTTGAATCGATGTTGCCCTAATGCAGTAAAAGAGAGCAGGAGCGAGAGAGTGGGATTGTATCAGAATGAACAAGGGGGTTTTGCTTGCTTGGCACTTCTGAAGATAATATAGCTCTTCATCGGTGTCATCGAACTCATCGTCGGAACCGCGTCTACTGAGAGGGGACAAATACCGGCAACAGAGAAGAAACACAATCAATGCGATGCAACAATATGATGCATGAATGTGATATGGCAAAATGAGTGTGTTGGGCTAATGCATCTATAACCAGATGGGTTTGAGCTATTTTGAACCAAAGATTCAAAGTTCCAACTCATTTGTGATCTTAAATAGTGCTTTATCATGTTTTGCTCTAAACAGCAAGTTAACTTGTTTAAACATGCATGAAACTAGTACAGATGGATAGATTGGATTTTTTTGATCATTTTTATATATAAATCTTTTCATTCTGAGCTATAGATTATTTTCTATGATTTATTGAAGTTTAGGCCTTTTTGGAATTCCCTGGATTATTTTAAATACAGAAATTATTTACTGCGTCAGCATGACATCATCATTACGTTAGCAGGTCAACGGGGCTAGTCCAGGTCAAACCTGACGTGTGGGGTCCACACGTCAGTGGCACAGGGCTGGTTAGTGTCGCTGACTGGTGGGCCTGGTCAACGGCCACGTCAGCAGGGTCAAATCTGGCGCGTGGGTCCTGCTGTGTTATGAACTAATCTAAACAGAAAATTAAATTAAGCTAAAAAGGCATAGGGCCCACATGGCAGTGGCTCTAGGGGTGTTTAGCAGGGTCATTAGTGCTAACTAAACCAGCGCCACATCATCACGCCGGAGATCTGCCAGCGGCGACCACGGAACACGGCGGGGGAACGCCGGAGTTGCTCTGGCTCGCACTACAGGCGGCGGTTTGTGGCGGGGTTTGGCTCTACGGAGAGCTGGTGTTCGCGCGCATCTGCTAGGGCAAACGGGAGGGGTTGGGGTGGCCTAAGCTCACCGGAAGTGAGTCCGTGGCGGCGGCCAGAGCTCGGGCTTGCGCAGGGCGAGGCTGCGGCTTGCTAGCAAGCGAGAAGTAGCACCAGAGCATTGGGGAAGCTCCAAGAGCTCATGCACATGCTTAGTTTGGTCCGGGGAGGACTGCAGCGGCGGCACGGCGGCAATGGCGGACGACGGTGCTCGGCCAAGGTGGGGAAGCTAGCTTGGGGAGGAGAACGACGGGGATTCCAGGGAGGAAATGGAGAGTGGCTCACGGCGGGGCTAGCAGAGGCGATGGCGAGGTCGGGGAAGTGCTAGAGCCCGTGAATCGACTGTGAGGTCACCGGCAGCCGGAGGTTGAAGATGAGGCCAGGGATGACGTTGCAGGGCTCCCGCGGTCGCGTGCGTCAGTGTGTAGCTCCACAACGTCATGGCGGAGCTCCTCGCCGCGCTGGTTGGGCGGGTGGTGGCCTATAGCTACGGTGACGGCATGCTCTCGGGGCTCACAGGGAAGAGAGGGGAAGAGGGCATCAGAGGAGGGGGGAGCGGTCCAGAGGGAGAGGGGAGAACGAGGGGAGGCTCTGGGTGTCTCCGTGGCGTCGCGAGGATGTCGGGGAGGCTGCCACCGCGAAGCAGGAGGTGGAGGCCTCCGCGTGCGCGCGTGCGACTTCACCTCTGCCTACTAGCAGAGGATGAAGACAGCCGCTCTGCCATGGTGGGCTGGGCTGGTGCAGCTGGGCCGGCTACAGGTAAGTGGCCCAGGTGGGTGTTCTCTCTCTCCTTTTCTAATTTGTTTCTGTTTCCTATTTTCTGTCTTTGTTTTCTAATTTAGCAAAAATACTAAACCATTTCCATAACTCCGTAAAATAATTGTGGACATCTTTTGAATTATTTCCAACAGCCCTCAATTATTTTTAGAATTATTGAAGCATTTAAAATATTTATAGTCATTAAATGCTCCAATTCAAATACAATATGATTTAGCTCAATAATCCAGAATGGCCTAGAAAAATGTGCACCATTTTTGGCAGAGGTTTTAACCTTTATCAAAAACAATGAACTTTTCTGGAGGGCATTCTGGGTTCATTGAAAAGATTTAAACTTGAACCTAGTTGAAATAATTATCTGCTAGGGTTTGATCAATCCCCATGTCAGATTCAAAAGAATTTAAACATGATGCAACACATGACTAGCTAGCTCAGAGCATACCAGAACTAGGGATGTGACCACAGCGACGGCCTGAGGCGGGCTATGTCACAGGTTAAGTGGCCCACCCCCAACCCCTCGGGTTCAACCGCCATCGATCTCATCCATTGCCCCGCTGCTGATCTCCTCTGGCTCGCTGTGAACAATTTGCCATCCTACATCGCCATCGAGCCCCTTTTGTCATTTCTGAAGGACACGTTCTGCGACGCTGGCTTGGGATCCACAGCTTCCAAGTCAGACATCATCGGCGGCGACCACGATGAGGGCACCCTCTCCAGCTCTTCCAAGGGGAAAGAGCCCATCTGCTCTTCCAAGGGGAAAGCACCCATCTACGACATCAGGGAGGGCAGCCTACAGCCGTGCTCTTCCAAGGGGAAGGAGCCCGTCTATGACAACATGGAGCGCATCCAGTGTCCGTGCTCTTCCCATGGGAACGAGCCCATCTGTGACAAGTGAGGAAACCCATGATTTGTTTTGCCGTTCCTCTTCACAGGGGGGATACCCATGATTTGTTTTTTCGAGTCCCTTTTGTAGTGTAGTGAGAATATGTTCGGTTTTAATTGCTATATCTGGTTGTTTGCAGTATGCCTTGCTTATTTCAGTTGTTCACAATGTGATGCTCTATATGTGCAATTATTTACTGTGCAGTTCATTTCATCAATCCAGTCTAAACATACTGATAGGAATGCATATATTTGCTTGCTATTAAGCCTGTTATAGCTAGCATATGCCTCTTTTAAATTTTTTTGATTGTTCGGTTGTTTGTAGTTAGCATATGTCCAGTTTCAAATGCTATCTTTGGTTGTTCGTAGTATGCCTTGTTTATTCCACTTATTCACAACATGATGTTCTATATGTGCAAGTATGAACTATGCAGTTCAATTTCATCACTACCAGTTTCAACAATACCACTATGAATGACTACATTTGATTGCTGCATCTTGTAGTTAACACACCTTTCCATTTTTATTTAACAATAACCATTAGACCGGCACAATACCAGTTTGAATGGCTATGTTTGCTTGTTGTTAAATGTTAGGCCTGTTGCAGTTAACACACCTTTCCACTTGTTTTGCTTTACTAGTGTGCTTAAACCTACACACTGAAGCAATCTTTTGGAGATTATTTTGTCTGCCATGGATAATTTTGGTTGATGTTTAGCCTGTTGTGCTTAACATGCTTCTCGATGTACCTACACAGGACAATTTTGGGAACGACTGTTGTTTTCCATCGAGGTTAGTTTCATCCCATGGCTTATATATGCTCGTTGTTCAGGATATCGGTAGCTGGTACCATATAGGTCAGGTGCTGATAAGGGACTAATCGGTGAATCGGACTTTTAACTGAATATATCTGCAACCCATTTATTGTTAGGTTAACTAGGGCCATATGTAATATATCTGAGGCTACATAGAAACATGCACTGTACTTAATGTCTAAATATGCAATCCTAGGCTACATAGCAATAAGGAAGAGTGTTACATTAATGTTCTGATGATGTCTAGATATACGTAGAAGAGCAGCAGCAGCAGCAGCAGCAGCAGCAGCAACAACAACAACAACAACAACAACAACAACAACAACAACAACAACAACAACAACAACAACAACAACAACAACAACAACAACAACAACAACAACAACAACAACAACAACACATCCCTGCTTGGATACTCAACTTAGCTAGAGGTTAGAGTTAGTTTCTAGCTCAGGACTAACCCTGAACTAACTCCATCCAAAGAGTTGTTTGGATGGCAGGGTTAGATTGACAATAAATGCACTAGGAGAACTAGCTCCAATTAGCGCCTCTTGGGTTGGATAGTTTTTTTGGGTGGTTTATAGATGAAACTAGCTCAAACTAGCCCTCATGTTTAGATATACTTTAGGGCTATTTGAGCCCGAACTAGCTCAAACTAACTGTAACCCATGGATACAGCAGTAGTTAATCTGCCGATAATTTGTAAGAATGCACTAAACACTTTTGGCCCATAATATAAGATGTTAATTCATCTAATATGTGAGTATATTGGATGTTATAAGATATTATAAAGGAGTTTTGTGCTACATCATTGTGCAATTGTTGTTTAGCTTCTAATATTAACTTGGTGCTTTTAGGTATGTCATTGGTAAAGATCCGCGCTTCGACCCTTTCTGCGTATGGGGCAATGAGATATCGATGAACCAGCATCAAGCGAGGAAGCTGATAAAGATTTTTAGTAAAATGGGTCCAAAGATGGCAATTAAACTATTTGTTTACACTTTATCCAAGACAACAGCAAACTGCAGGATGGTAAGTAAGAACTCTGCAGCCTTCTTTTTACTACCCATAATGAGTTGTGTTAGATGACAATGTATGAATCTTTTTCCTTTGCAGTGGTTGCCAAAGCAGTTTACTCAAGATTACCTCTCAAACTACATGATTGGTGGGCATGCAAAGGTTAAATTATTTATACCATAACACGATGGTTATCTAGATGTTTTCATGAAGACCATGAAGGATGGGTGGTCGGCCATCACAAGGGGTTGGACTAGAGTCGTGTGTGCCTTCTCCGTGGAGGAGGGCACAATATGGGCATTCCGCTTCACCTTGTTCAGCAACCAGAATGTATTTTGCCTCTTTCCTTACCGTCTTTAATAGTACAAGTATACAACTGTGGTTCATCATTCTTTATTTGGTTCTTATGTAATTCTTGAACATATGTACCTATGAATCAAATAATGCATTGGTTGTCTGAACCTGATGGATATGAATAAAGCTTTAGCAAACATTCAAATTTTGTAGTAAGTAAATTTAAAGGCTCAAATCGTCTATATCAATGGAAGTATAGCTGGATGGCCTGATTCATGCTTTCGAAGCATAAACTAATGCCACCTCTCGGGAGTGCGGCCAAGGGTTAATAGGAACAGAGACAGCAGATAGCGCATTCGGTCAAGATGGAGAAAGGGGATAGGCAGCCAACCTCCTGGAAAGAGCGATGTGAAGAAAGCCCTGGTATTCTCTACTTGAATTCAGGAAGACAGTACAATTTGAAATAGCAGCAATTAAATTACGGTGAAATTACGCTCTCCAGGTCATTACGGCACACACAGTTGGTAAAACACAAACGTTTGCAATATACACCATAATCTGAGACGGTTCACAAAGAGGAAACGTGTGCAAGCATGCACACAGTTGCCGTTTGCAAAGCATGTGCGATGTCACACAACATCACAAACGGTGTGGGCAAACTAAACATTTGTGTTAGTTGCCTTCTCATACACGATTCGCAACCATGAACTGTTTCTGGTGAAGTATGCATCGTAAACATTGCACCATAGAATAGCGTGTGTGATAGTTATCATGTACGACGATGTTATGACGGTCTGACGTTCCGTAATCCTGTCCGGCACTCATACGATGATTAGCTAATCTTCTTAACTAGTTATCGCATACGGTTTGGGAAAAGCGAATGTGTGTGATTGTATGCTTATCATACATGTTCTATAATAGTGAACCGTTTGTGATGGGTCGTGCATCGTAAACGTAGGACCACAGAATACCGACTGCGATGGCAATGCGAGCACAAACGAGTAGGAGTATTGTATATGCATTTCGGCTCCCTATCCCCGATGGTTTCTGGGTCATGTGGGAAGAACCCCTGATAACCCACAAGTATAGGTGATCGCAATAGTTTTCGAGGGTAGAGTATTCAACCCAAATTTATAGATTCGACACAAGGGGAGCCAAACATTTGAAGGTATTAGCAGCTGAGTTGTCAATTCAACCACACCTGGAGATTAATTACCTACAGCAAAGTGATCAGTAGCAAAGTAGTATGATAGTTTTGATAATAGTAGCAGCAGCAACGGTAACGGTAATAGTGATAGAAGTAGTTTTGTAGCAAGTGCAACGGTAACGATAGCAGTAGTAACTTAGCAAGAACAATATAGGATAAATTTGTAGGCATTGGATTAGTGACTTGTTGGATGATATTCTTCATGAGACAGTTATAACCTAGGGCGATACGGCACTAGCTCCAGTTCGTCAATATAATGTAGGCATGTATTCCGTAAATAGTCATACGTGCTTATGGAAAGAACTTGCATGACATCTTTTGTCCTACCCTCCCGTGGCAGCGGGGTCCAAATTGGAAACTAAGGGATATTAGTGCCTCCTTTTAATAGAGAACCGGTACAAAGCATTAACACATAGTGAATACATGAACTCCTCAAACTACGGTTATCACCGGGAGTGGTCCCGACTATTGTCACTCCGGGGTTGCCGGATCATAACACGTAGTAGGTGACTATAACTTGCAAGATCGGATCTAGAACATGGATATAATGGTGATAACATAAACGGTTCAGATCTGAGTTCATGGCACCCAGGCCCAAAGTGACAAGCATTAAGCATGGCAAAGTCATAGCAACATCAATCTTAGAACATAGTGGATACTAGGGATCAAGCCCTAACAAAACTAACTCGATTACATGATGAATCTCATCCAACTCCTCATTGACTAGCGAGCCTACGAAGGAATTACTCACTGCCGGTGGGGAGCATCATTGAATTGGCGATGGAGAAGGGTTGGTGATGATGAAGAACAAAGATCCCCCTCTCCGGAGCCCCAAACGGACTCCAGATCTTGCCTCCCAATGAAGAACAGGAGGTGACGGCGGCTCTGTCCCGTGGATCGCGATAATTCTTTCTCCCTGATTTTTTCTGGAAAAATAGGATTTTATAGCGTCGGTTTCAGGGTCTGCGGGGCCACCAGGTGGGGACAACCCACCTGGGCGCGCTAGGAGGGGGCGCGCCCTGGTGCATTGTGCCCACCCAGGTGCCCCCCTCTGGTGGGTCTTGGCTCCAAAAATTCTTGTTTATTGTATAAAAATTCCTCGCAAAGTTTCGTTCCATTCCGAGAATTTTTATTTCTGCACAAAAACAACACCATGGTAGTTTTGCTAAAAACAGCGTCAGTCCGGGGTTAGTTTCTTCAAATCATGCAAATTAGAGTCCAAAACAAGAGGAAAAGCGTTAGGAAAAGTAGATACGTTGGAGACGTATCAACTCCCCCAAACTTAAACCTTTGCTTGTCCTCAAGCAATTCAGTTGATAAACTGAAAGTGAAAAAGAAAAACTTTTACGAACTCTTTTGCTCTTGTTTGCATAAATAAGCTTAAACAGCACCCAGGTTTTCAGCCAACATTATAACTAACCATGCTGACAATAACTCTTAAAGATTATATTAACTCATATCAGTGACATAATCAGCTAGCGAGCAATAATAAGATATCTCAAACAGCAACATGTTGTCAAAACAACCATGATATAATATGACAATAGTGGTATCTCGCTAGCCCTTTCTGAGACCGCAAAACATAAATGCAGAGCACCTCCAAAGTTCAAGCAGGGACTAAACATTGTAATTCATGGTAGAAAATATCCAGTCATGATGCACCCAACATTAGCTACACACAATGCATAAGTCATGACAGTTGTGCTCTCAGGTTCTGGCGCTTGTTTTAGAAGGTGATGACACAACATAAAAGTAAATAGATAGTCCCTTCGCAGAGGGAAGCATTGATTTGCAGAGGTGCTAGAGCTCAAGTTTTAAAACAGAGGTAAATGATATTTTGAGACATGCACCCTTCTCATTTACTTCACGACCATCAGTTATCAACATCTTCCATGCTAAGCACACTAGTGGCGGTTCCCAAGCGATAAAAGTAAAGGTTTTGACTCCATTGGGAGTTTTTGTTTGATTATTTGTAAGCTTTTTCTGTTTGCAGTTCGGGACTGGGCATCCCTATTACCGCCCTTTTCCCGTGCGATGGCGAGTGAATAAACACTCGACCTAAGGATAACCCACTTAGCATGGAAGGTACCGACCACCTCCTGTCGTTCCATGAAAGATCCAGGCACACAAAAAGGATATTTATTAGAATTTTTTAGAGGTGGCACATGCAAATTTACTTACGATGGCAAGGTATGGTGGACTCATCTGGAATAACTTTGGGTTCAAGGTTTTTTATGTACAAGCAGAATTCCCACTTAGTACAGGCGAAGGCTAGCAATTAGGTTGAGAAGCGGCTAGCTAGAGAGAAACAACGGTCATGAACATGCATTATGCATAAGTAACATTGGACACTAGCATGAGTAGGATATGAACACCATGAACATAAACATCATAGAGGCTATGTTGGTTCTGATTCAACTACATGCATGAACATGTGCCAAGTCAAGCCACTCAAACATTCAGAGGAGGATACCATATCATCTGTAACGCCCCGATAATTAAGCTACAGTAATCATATACTAATGATTCCACGTCATCATGATTACTGTTATTAAACTCACGATGTTTCAAATACGCCCTTTATTCAAAATTCAAAATCAAGTCAAACTCAAAAGTTTCCAAATGTCTAAAATAAAATGTTCATAGTGTGGCAAATATTCCATAACTAATTTAGGTGGTGACCCAACACTTTTGTAAAGTATTTAGATGCCCTTTTGTGAATATAACAGTGACTAAAACAACCATATTAGTCTTATTACTTTTGTAAAAAATCAAATGAATTCAATTATTACCCCAACCATTTTTGGCAGTGTATAAATATGCAATGCTAATTATGGACCAAGTTCTATGTTTTATAAAACTAGTTTACTAATAAAAATAAAAGCAAAGCAGAAAAGAAAATAGTAAAAACAAAGAAAATAAAAGGAATAAAAAGCCCCCTCCCCCTCACTGCCCTGGGCCTCAGTCCACAGTGGCAGGCCTCAGCCCAGCCGCCCAACCCCCACCCTCGGTCGCCTTCTACTGCTCGACCGACCGCTCGGTCGCGGTCGCCACCCGACCGGCTCGCCAGCGTCGTCGGCGAGGGGATAAGATCCCCCGACGCCTCGACCCCCTCGTCCCCCTGCCCCACTCGCCCCACTCCCCTCTCTCCTCCTCGGCGCCCCCTTCCCAGATCCACTCCTCCCTTTCCCCTCGCTCTTCTCCACCCGAGCGCCTCCTGTCGTCCGCCGCGGCAACCATCGCTCCCCGTCCCGCACGACGCATCCCGGAGCTTCACAGGCCTCGACTCTGTCCCCTGCATCGACCAACTAGAGCTGGGGAGGCACCACGTCTTCGGCTCCAAGATGGCCTCCCCGACGGCCACCGGCCCCTCCCGTCTACGTCAAGCCCTGCGCTACTAAGCCCCCGAGGGACCTCCGTGCGTCCACACGGTGAGCACCACCCGCTCCCCCTTTCCCTCGTCGCCGTAGCACCGCTACCTGCGAGCTTTGTCTCCGCAATCCGTCGTGGCCGGAGCTCTCCTCCCGCGCGCGCTCGCACGCCGTCCGCTCCGCCCCCGCACCACGCTCGCCGCGCGTCCCGCGCGCCTCTGGCCCCTTCCCCGCGACCCATGCGCCCGCTCCCGCGCGTCCCTATCTGCGCCTGGCCGCCTCCTTCTGGCCAACCGTGCCCTGCGCACGCCTACCCGCGGGTAGCTACGTCCCCGCTACGCCGTCGCCGCCCCACGTCCTGCCCGCGTCGCCGTCCGCCCCCGGACGCGCCTGACGCCGGCGCTTTCCCGTGTGTGCGTGCGTGCCCGGCCATGCCCTCTGCCTGGTTGTGCCTCTGTGTGTGGGTCGTGCCCCTGGCCGCCGCTTCCCCTCGCCGGCGCAACTCCGGCCGCCCGACCTCGCCCGCAGCTCCGCCCGTGAAACTCCCCCACTACGCCCCGTCGCGCCCTGCCTCGCCATGTGACCTCCCTCTCGCCGCCGCTACTCCGCCACCCGCGCCGCTACCGCCCCTCCCGTGCGCTGCTCCCGCCGGCCGGCCGTGCGCCGTGGGCGCCAGCCTTGCCGCGCCTTCCCGCTGGCCGCGCCTGAGGCTACTATTGGGCACCCGTAGCGCCCAGCGCCCGGTAGCCGCCCGTTTGGCCTGGGCCACTGACGATGGGTCCCACGCCCCATTGACAAAAAAAGGACTTAAAATAATAATAATAGATATAATTGATTAATTAGTTAATTAGGTTTAATTAAACTAATTAAAGATTAATTAGCCTCATATCCTAATTAGACTAAATTAACTAGTTAGTTAACGAAACAGTCAATGACATAGGGGCCCCACCACCTGTTGACCAGTCAAACATTGAGTGGTCAACTGGGACCCCCTGGCCCACCTGTCAGCCACTAGGTACACTTTGGTGTACACTGTGCTGGGTGCGCCTAGCATTTTAGCATTTATTTTTGTATTAAAAGTAATTTCAGAATATTAATAAAACTTTGAAAATTAATAGAAATCAAACCGTAGCTCGGATGAAAAAGTTTTCTACATGAAAGTTGCTCAAAATTTCGAGACGAATCCGGATGCATGGTCCGTTCGTGTGCCACACGTCCCTAGCATAGCGAACATGCAAACTTTCCCCTCCGGTTCATCTGTCTGACAGACGTCCGGGACCGGGAAAACTTTCCCGGATGTTTCCCCCTTCGCCAGTAATGCCTAGCACTGCGTTAGGACACCTCTAGCCCCGCTTTTAATCGTGTTGTGCATATGTTTGCATGTATTTACTGTTTCTTCCCCCTCTTCTCTCCGCTAGACCCCGAGACCGCTGCTGATGACCCTGTGATCGACTACGTCGACGACGACCCTTCTTCCGTTTCAGCGGAGCTTCCAGGCAAGCCCCCCCCCCCTTTAATCATCCCGATATCGCCCATTGCATTCTCTCGTGCTTGCATTAGATTTTGCTAGTGTAATTGATTGCTCCTATTCTGATGCATAGCCTGCTTTTGTACCTGTTATTGTTACCTACCTGTTTATCCTAAACTGCTTAGTATAGGTTGGATAGTGATCCATCAGTGACCTCCACCTTGTCCTTGTTGCCCCTGCTTACTCTTCGACGACTCGATCAACGTGATCGACGACCAGAGCCCGACACCGCACATCACATCACGCCCCTTTTGTTGCTGGACTCTGAAGAGCTACTATCGAGTGCCGAGGGTGATCCCTCGTAACGCACTCCTGATGATAATTCTGTAGTGTAGCTATTCGTTCGTGGTCATCGAGGGTGATTTCCTCTTTCACCATTCCCGATACGGCTCTGACGTGCAACACCTCAAGTGTGAACCTCGAGGGTGGTCCCTCTTACGTTCACCTTGATGATTACATTGAGTGGAATCCACCGAGGGTGATTCCTCGGGTTTTCCCCTTGATGTCTGGACACACAGTTACCTTGACTTTACTTGAGACCGTTGTGAAAGTCGAGCGGGCCCGGAGAGCACCCGTGCGATGTGACGGTGGCGGCTGGCTGTTTAGCGGTATCACCCAGGAGGGGGTGATAGCCCCGGACTTGTCCCGACAGCCGTCACTACTTTTAATTGTTAATGCACTAACAGGTTTGGGTATTTGTTCTGAATTAGCCTCTGGCCTTTACACACTAACCACCACGTGAGAATAGTTATGGGCCTCGACGTCGCAGTATCAGCCGAAGCTTTGTCAGACGTCCAGTTCAGCATTGTGGCACGGTCGGATCATGCTGGCCATCCGAGGCGGTGCTGGTATCTACCCTGCACACAACGACCCGGAGTGCTGTCGTGGTATTCTCACGGGGGGGGTGTGAATCGACAGATGCCACAAGGGCTTTGTGTGAGGGTAAGACTGCTGCTGATAGGACCGGGAGCGGGTATGCGAGTAGCACGCGCTAGATTACCCAGGTTCGGGGCTCTCCGGAGAGATAATACCCCTACTCCTACATGTCTGAGCATATATATCTGGGGTGTACATCGGGCAGTACAAAGCGCTCCTAGAGCTGTATCTGGGGGCAGTGCCATGGGCATCTGCCTCCATATATGTGTGCACGAGGCACGCTTTAGTGGCCGGCCATGAGCATGGCCGTATGTGTGCTTGGGCATGCTTGCCCGTGGGAATGGATGGATGGATGGCTAGCTAGCTCTCTTGCTAGCTAGCTTGCTTGTTGTGTGTGTGTGAGTCCATCCATGGATGGATGGATGTGTGTCTCCTTTTATAGGAGAGGGTAGCTTAGTATGTAAGCTAGCTAGTGGGCATGGGTAAGGCATGGTGCATGTCATGCTTGTCCCCTGGGTCACTTCATAAATAGTGCCAGGGGACAAGTGACACTATACATGATGGCGGGGATGACACGTGAATAGTGCTCGGGTACGACCGTCTCGTCGGTGTCTTGTCGATGCCGGGTCGGACTGCAGTCGGCAGCCGGCTAGTCGATGTAGTCGGTCAGCTGGCAGCCGGCCGGGTGGAGCAGTCGGACGGGGAGCCGGCAGGAGCGGCCGGGCAGTTGGACTGAGGGGCTTTGCTAGCCCCGATGTCTTGAAATATTGTCTCGTCGTCTTCGGGATACCTGTGTCCAATTACTCCGACAGTAGCCCCCAAGCCTCCGGGCAACTTGGCAAAGTCGGGCGGAGGTTTTTTCGCGAGTGTTCATGGAAATGATCATGCAAAAGAGAAAGTTAGTCCATGCAGATATGTCAAGTGATTGCCTTTTAGCACTGCAAGTTTTATGCGGAGGGTGCCGACTCGGTTTCGTCCGAGCCCCCTTTCATCTCTTTCATGTTCCCTCCGCTCTTTGGCTTGTGCTCTCGCTTGCCGGACAGCCGCTCTGCGGTCTGTGGCTGAGAGTGGGCCGCGGAGTGGAGTGTACAATACTCAGACTCTGGGAGCGAATTTAACCGAGTAGATACTCATAAAGAAAACGGTCGGGTCGCCCGAAGCGTTTTTCTTCCCGGACGTTTTTCGCGTGGGTGGCCTTCAGCTTTCACTCTTGCCAGTCGGACAGCCGCTCTGCGGTCTGTGACTAAGAGTGGGCTTTTCATACCGCGCACGCTACTAAGCCGTCTGCGGGAACTAACGTCTCAGGCCAAGCGGCCAGCCCCCGGGCCAACTCTGGCTGGCGCCGGGGCGAACAGTGATGCAACTGTAATGAAATGCGGAGATAGCCCCCGAGCATCGCTCGAGGTTATCCGTGCTCTCGCGGTGAAAAAATCTGCGGGTGAGGAGCTCACATTAGTTTTCGTGTAGCCGAGGCGGAGTTTGCCGAAGAGAGCCGGCACACCCGCTGGGTGTAGCCTTCGAGCCCCCGATCGCTCGAAGGAGGGTCCCGGCCGGTCAGGCTCGACCGGCCAGGCGGCGAGGCGTTTTGCAGCGCCCTTTTTCTTCTTCTGCCGGCTGCTGGCAACCGGACAAAACTCTTCTCTTGTCTTCGTGGGGGCGCGCCAGCGCACCCACTGGGTGTAGCCCCCGAGATTTGGGCCGACTGCTGAGCAGTCGGGCCGGATATTCCGGCAACGACTTTGTCTTCTTTCCTCGCGGGGGCGCGTCAGCGCACCCGCTGGGTGTAGCCCCCGAGATTCGGGCCGACTGCTGAGCAGTCGGGCCGGATCTCCCGGCGACTACTTTGTCTTCTCTCCTCGCGGGGGCGCGCCAGCGCACCCGCTGGGTGTAGCCCCCGAGATTCGGGCCGACTGCTGAGCAGTCGGGCGTCGAGGCGGACAGGCAGGCCAGGTCGCGTCCGGCCGTCCGAGTGACGAAGCAGGCGGACGGAGTTTTTCCTTTTCTTTGTCCCAGCCGACCTCTTCTTTCCTTCTCTCTCTCTTTTTTTTGGGACTCGGCCACTTTTTCCTCAGCCGGCCTGGGCAGCCGGCCCCTGACTTCTCTCACCCGCCCCCTCCCCCCTTTTTTTTGTTTTTGCTTCTCGTGTGGGGCGGACGACCCTTTCTTTTTCTCCAGTCGGCAGGAGCGGGACGGCGGCGGCCGGCGGCCGGGTTGCGGCGGAGATGGCAGGCGGCGGAGCCGGTCGTCCGGGTTGGGGGGAGCCGGCAGGCGGAGCCGGCGCGCACGACCCAGCCGCGAGCGGAGGCGGAGTCAGCGGTCGGGGGAGCGGGAGGCACCATGCGCGACGCTCGCCGGACCCGGCTGGGCGCGGGGCGGCACCGGGGAGCCGGACGCGGCGCGGGACTGGAGGCGGCGAGCCAGGTTGAGGACGAGGCCGGCGGGCGGGGCACCGAGCCGGAGGCGGCGAGGGGCGTGGCAGCCGAGGGGCGGCGCGGGAGCCGGACCTGGCGTGGGTCGGCCGGGTCGGCGCGGGGAGGCAAAGCCGCGGACGGGGGCGGAGCCGGCCCGGGCGAGACGGGCGGGCGCGGGGCGTCCAGCCGTAGGCAGAGGAGACGCACGCGTGGCGGAAGCCAACGGCCGGGTCGCGCCAGAGGCCGGCGTCCGGGTTGCGGGGAAGCCGGCAGGCCTAATCGCCAGGGAAGCCGGCGTGGGCAGAGCCGGCCAAGCGCGGGAGGCCGGTCGACATGGGCGGAAATCGGAGCTTCCGGCGCTGAATAGGCGGCGCGACGCAGGCGGACCGTGTGGCGAGGCTGAGCCGCAAGACTGAGCCAGAGCCCGCGGGCACGCGGACGCCGAGCCAGGACGGGCGCGCGTAGGCTGAGGAGGCCGGGGTGCATCAGAGGCCGGAGCTGCGACGGTTGAGGGAGCGACCGCGCCCGAGCAGCAGGCACGACGAGCACGCGGGTGTGGCCGAGGGCGAGCTGGAGGGCGGGCATGGTGGGGTGCTCAGCTGAACCGCAGTAGCATGGTGGCAGCGATGCGAGGAGCAGCAGCCGCGAATGGAGCCGAGCACGCATGGTTTGGTACATGGCGATTATCTGGCTTGTATCTGGGATACGGTCATCTCACATCTCGTACAGATGGTGTATCTGAGCATTGTACGAGCCATGTATGGGGGAGCGGCCGCACCCTCCGGCTGGGGCGAGACGCGGCGCGGAGGGCAGCGGACGGAGCGACGTGGCCGACCGAAGCGAGGCGACGCGGCGCACACGCGGACGGACTGCCAGCGCTGCAACGGTGGTAATGACGAAGGCGGCGAGGCCGACGACGGGGACGCGCCGTCCCGCGCGGCCGCTCCAGGGGCGGGTCGAAGTCGAGCCCCCGAGCGCTACCGGAGAGACGGCGCGACGTCGCGGCGGTGATGGCGAAGATGGTCCCGACGGCGAGGACGCGCCGCCCCTCGCGGCCATTCCGAGGGCGAGTCGATATCGAGCCCTCGGCCGCTATCGGAGGGACGGCGCGATGCCGCGGTGGTGGTGGCGAAGATGGTCCCGCCCGGACTGCGAAACCAGCAGCAGCGTGGTAGCACGGTAGTAGTACCGCCCCACAGTGGGCGCCAACTGTCGTGGTATTCTCACGGGGGGGTGTGAATCGACAGATGCCACAAGGGCTTTGTGTGAGGGTAAGACTGCTGCTGATAGGACCGGGAGCGGGTATGCAAGTAGCACGCGCTAGTTTACCCAGGTTCGGGGCTCTCCAGAGAGATAATACCCCTACTCCTGCATGTCTGAGCATATATATCTGGGGTGTACATCGGGCAGTACAAAGCGCTCCTAGAGCTGTATCTGGGGGCAGTGCCATGGGCATCTGCCTCCATATATGTGTGCACGAGGCACGCTTTAGTGGCCGGCCATGAGCATGGCCGTATGTGTGCTTGGGCATGCTTGCCCGTGGGAATGGATGGATGGATGGCTAGCTAGCTCTCTTGCTAGCTAGCTTGCTTGTTGTGTGTGTGTGAGTCCATCCATGGATGGATGGATGTGTGTCTCCTTTTATAGGAGAGGGTAGCTTAGTATGTAAGCTAGCTAGTGGGCATGGGTAAGGCATGGTGCATGGCATGCTTGTCCCCTGGGTCACTTCATAAATAGTGCCAGGGGACAAGTGACACTATACATGATGGCGGGGATGACACGTGAATAGTGCTCGGGTACGACCGTCTCGTCGGTGTCTTGTCGATGCCGGGTCGGACTGCAGTCGGCAGC
This sequence comes from Aegilops tauschii subsp. strangulata, assembly GCF_002575655.3. NCBI lineage: Eukaryota > Viridiplantae > Streptophyta > Magnoliopsida > Poales > Poaceae > Aegilops > Aegilops tauschii. Next base: position 184,901,662 of record NC_053041.3, read on the forward strand.
CGGCTAGTCGATGCAATCGGTCAGCTGGCAGCCGGCCGGGTGGAGCAGTCGGACGGGGAGCCGGCAGGAGCGGACGGGCAGTCGGACTAAGGGGCTTTGCTAGCCCCGATGTCTTGAAATATTGTCTCGTCGTCTTCGGGATACCCGTGTCCAATTACTCCGACAGTAGCCCCCAAGCCTCCGGGCAACTTGGCAAAGTCGGGCGGAGGTTTTTTCGCGAGTGTTCATGGAAATGATCATGCAAAAGAGAAAGTTAGTCCATGCAGATATGTCAAGTGATTGCTTTTTAGCACTGCAAGTTTTATGCGGAGGGTGCCGACTCGGTTTCGTCCGAGCCCCCTTTCATCTCTTTCATGTTCCCTCCGCTCTTTGGCTTGTGCTCTCGCTTGCCGGACAGCCGCTCTGCGGTCTGTGGCTGAGAGTGGGCCGCGGAGTGGAGTGTACAATACTCAGACTCTGGGAGCGATTTTAACCGAGTAGATACTCATAAAGAAAACGGTCGGGTCGCCCGAAGCGTTTTTCTTCCCGGACGTTTTTCGCGTGGGTGGCCTTCAGCTTTCACTCTTGCCAATCGGACTGCCGCTCTGCGGTCTGTGACTAAGAGTGGGCTTTTCATACCGCGCACGCTACTAAGCCGTCTGCGGGAACTAACGTCTCAGGCCAAGCGGCCAGCCCCCGGGCCAACTCTGGCTGGCGCCGGGGCGAATAGTGATGCAACTGTAATGAAATGCGGAGATAGCCCCCGAGCATCGCTCGAGGTTATCCGTGCTCTCGCGGTGAAAAAATCTGCGGGTGAGGAGCTCACATTGGTTTTCGTGTAGCCGAGGCGGAGTTTGCCGAAGAGAGCCGGCGCACCCGCTGGGTGTAGCCTTCGAGCCCCCGACGACCAGGAGTATTTAGGAGGTTCCAGGTAGGAGGCCTTGCCTCTTCGATCGTTGATGTTTGTGCTAGCCTTCTTAAGGCATCCTTGTTTAACTTATGTCTGTACTCAGATATTGTTGCTTCCGCTGACTCTTGTGTATCGAGCTTGTATTCGAGCCCTCGAGGCCCCTGGCTTGTAATATGAAGCTTGTATTATTTTGATTTGTGTCTAGAGTTGTGTTGTGATATCTTCCCGTGAGTCCCTGATCTTGATCGTACACGTTTGCGTGCATGATTAGTGTACGGTCGAATCGGGGGCGTCACAAGGTGGTATCAGAGCCGACTGCCTGTAGGAACCCCCTTTCCAACTCCTTAGCCGAAGTTGAGTCTAGTCTTTAAAAGACTGATTTACTAACATGGCTGTGTGGCTTACGGGCCCACGTCGCCAATGGGTGGTATTAGGATCTTTTACTCCTCGTCTAAACTCTGGGACTCTGATCTCTCTTCTATTCGGGATAAATGATTTTTGCTAAAGCTAACATTAGAATCTCCTGATCACATCCACCCGGAGATTTGTATTACCCATGTCGAATTGAGGGCCAAGATGTGCTTCACACTATTCACTGACCGCAGGATCCTCATATCGAGGCCACCCTGCGTCGTCACTTTCAAATCTCTCATTCCAGAGGTTTTCCCTGATGTTGATGTAGCCTTTGCTATGTCCCGCTATTGTATCCCTCCCTCGCGTGCATACGTGCTGCCTAGTGTGTCTGGAATGTTTCTCTTGTCCGAACTCATTTGAGCAGCGTGTAACTGGCTCCGTATATGTATCGGTATGTCTCCAATGACTACTGCTTTGTACATGTTGCGCCTTTTCTCATTGATCTGATTACACCATGAATGACTCATTACACTTGCTCCACCCCTTGCTAAACTACCCCCTATTGCATTTAAGCAGGATGATTAGACCCACTGGTTGTGGTCGTGGCGGCAACAATCCACCACCTTACGAGTACATGATCGGAATGATACAACAGTTTGATGTTGAATCGCCAGTTCATGGTACGAGTCATGGCTCAGTTCCCACGCCCCAATATGAATCAGCAACCAACTCCAGTAACTCTGCAAGACCTTGCGCGTCTCAACCCTGTCGTCTACAACAGGTCAAACCAGCCACTTGATGCTGATGACTGGCTCCATGACATCACTTTTGAGCAGGAGTCTGCTAATGTAGCCCCTGCCAACTATGTCACCTTCGTGGCTTATTACCAGAAAGGTCCGCTACTCTATGGTGGGACAGCCACAGGCGTTCCTTACGTGTTGGAACCGCCATCACTTGGCCGAAATTCCAAGCTGCATTCCACGGGACAATGTCGAACTACCATGGGTAGTCGCAATGTCCCCGTGGAATTGAAGGATTGGAATTCCATGTTTCCCCCATTATTTTGAAGTCATCCAGTATCGACCTCATTCTGGAAATGGAATGGTTGAAAACACATACCACTTCTATCATTTATGCCACTAAGACCGTCCATCTTCTATACCCTTCGAGTGAGATAGTGAGCTACCATGCTCATCTTGTTTGTAATGCCGAAGCACAGAGTAATTCCTTGAACGTGTAAACGCTTCTCCTCTTGTGAGAATTGAAAATGCTACAGTCGTTTGTGAATTCCAAGGTGTCTTTTCAGCAGAACTACCCAGTCCATGACCTTGAACTTGCTGCAGTTAAATTTGCACTGAAGTTGTGGCGGCATTTCCTTCTTGGTAATCGTTGTGATATCTTCATCTGATCATCAAAGTCTGAAGTATCTGTTTACTCAGCTAGATCTGGATCTCTGTCAGCAGCGATGGATGGAAACAATTACAGACTATGACTACGGTATTTCTTATACCCCTGGCAAGGCTAATTGTCATGGCCGATGCCTTGAGTCACAAGTCTTATTGCAACAACCACATGGCTTATAAAGCTCAACCCATGCAAGATGATCTCACTTACCGAGAGCATCCGACCCACGTTCTCATTCAAGCTGAACGTCGCACCATCAGGGGGCTATCAAAATTCTAAAAGTTCAGTGGTCAAATCCTTCTGAAGATGAAACCACTTGGGAACGCGAGGATCATCTTTGTGATGAATACCCAGCGTTATTTCTTCTACCTCCTAAAATCTCGGGACGAGATTTCTTGTAGTGGAGGAGAATTGTAACGCCCGGATAATTAAGCTACAGTAATCCTATACTAATGATGCCATGTCATCATGATTACTGTTATTAAACGCGCGATGTTTCAAACCCGACCTTTATTCAAAATTCAAAATCAAATCAAACTCAACAGTTTTCAAATGTCTAAAATAAAATGTTCATAGTGTGGCAAATATTCCATAACTAATTTAGGTGGTGACCCAACACTTTTGTAAAGTATTTAGATGCCCTTTTGTGAATATAACAGTGACTAAAACAACCATATTAGTCTTATTACTTTTGTAAAAAAATCAAATGAATTCAATTATTACCCCAACCATTTTTGGCAGTGTATAAATATGCAATGCTAATTATGGACCAAGTTCTATGTTTTATAAAACTAGTTTACAACTAAAAATAAAAGCAAAGCAGAAAAGAAAATAGTAAAAACAAAGAAAATAAAAGGAATAAAAAGCCCCCTCCCCCTCACTGCCCTGGGCCTCAGTCCACAGTGGCAGGCCTCAGCCCAGCCGCCCAACCCCCACCCTCGGTCGCCTTCTACTGCTCGACCGACCGCTCGGTCGCGCTCGCCACCCGACCGGCTCGTCGGCGTCATCGGCGAGGGGATAAGATCCCCAGACGCCTCGACCCCCTCGTCCCCCTGCCCCACTCGCCCCACTCCCCTCTCTCCTCCTCGGCGCCCCCTTCCCAGATCCACTCCTCCCTTTCCCCTCGCTCTTCTCCACCCGAGCGCCTCCTGTCGCCGCCGCCGTCATCCTCCGCGGCGACCATTGCTCCCGTCCCGCACGACGCGTCCCGGAGCTTCACAGGCCTCGACTCTGTCCCCTGCATCGACCATCTGGAGCTGGGGAGGCACCACGTCTTCGGCTCCAAGCTGGCCTCCCCGACGGCCACCGCCCCCTCCCGTCTACGTCGAGCCCTGCGCTACTAAGCCCCCGAGGGACCTCCAAGCGTCCACACGGTGAGCACCACCCGCTCCCCCTTTCCCTCATCACCGTAGCACCGCTACCTGCGAGCTTCGGCTCCGCAGTCCGCCGTGGCCGGAGCTCTCCTCCCGCGCGCGCTCGCACGCCGTCCACTCCGCCCCCGCACCGCGCTCGCCGCGCGTCCCGCGCGCCTCTGGCCCCTTCCCCGCGACCCATGCGCCCGCTCCCATGCGTCCCTGGCTGCGCCTGGCCGCCTCCTTTTGGCCAATTGCGCCCTGGGCGCACCAGCCCGCGGGTAGCTACGGCCCCGCTACGCCGTCGCCGCCCGAGGTCCTGCCCGCGTCGCCGTCCGCCCCCGCGCGCGCCTGCCGCCGGCGCTTCCCCGTGTGCGCGTGCGTGCCCGGCCATGCCCTCTGCCTGGTTGTGCCTCTGTGTGTGGGTCGTGCCCCTGGCCGCCGCTTCCCCTCGCCGGCGCAACTCCGGCCGCCCGACCTCGCCCGCAGCTCCGCCTGTGAAACTCCCCCACGACGCCCTGTCGCGAGCTACCTCGCCCTGTGACCTCCCTCTCGCCGCCGCTACTCCGCCACCCGCGCCGCTACCCGCCCCTCCCGTGCGCTGCTCCGGCCGGCCGGCCGTGCGCTGTGGGTGCCGGCCTTGCCGCGCCTTCCCGCTGGCCGCGCCCGAGCCTACTGTCGGGCGCCCGCAGCGCCCAGCGCCCGGTAGCCGCCCGTTTGGCCTGGGCCACTGGCGATGGGTCCCACACCCCATTTACAAAAAAATGACTTAAAATAATAATAATAGATATAATTAATTAATTAGTTAATTAGGTTTAATTAAACAAATTAACGATTAATTAGCCTAATATCCTAATCAGACTAAATTAACTAGTTAGTTAACGAAACAGTCAATGACATAGGGGCCCCACCCCCTGTTGACTAGTCAAACGTTGACTGGTCAACTGGGACCCCCTGGCCCACCTGTCAGCCACTGGGTACACTTTGGTGTACACTGTGCTGGGTGCGCCTAGCATTTTAGCATTTATTTTCGTATTAAAAGTAATTTCAGAATATTAATAAAACTTTGAAAATTAATAGAAATTAAACCGTAGCTCGGATGAAAAAGTTTTCTACATGAAAGTTGCTCAGAATTTCGAGACGAATCCGGATACGTGGTCCGTTCGTCTGCCACACGTCCCTAGCATAGCGAACATACAAACTTTCCCCTCCGGTTCATCTGCCTGACAGACATCCGGGACCGGGAAAACTTTCCCGGATGTTTCCCCCTTCGCCAGTAACGCCTAGCACTGTGTTAGGACACCTCTAGCCCCGCTTGTAATCATGTTGTGCATTTGTTTGCGTGTATTTACTATTTCTTCCCCCTCTTCTCTCCGCTAGACCCCAAGACCGCTGCTGATGCCCCTGTGATCGACTACGTCGACGACGGCCCTTCTTTCGTTTCAGCGGAGCTTCCAGGCAAACCCCCCTTTTGATCATCCCGATATCGCCCATTCCATTCTCTCATGCTTGCATTAGATTTTGCTACTGTAATTGATTGCTCCTATTCTGATGCATAGCCTGCTTTTGTACCTGTTATTGTTACCTACCTGCTTATCCTAAACTGCTTAGTATGGGTTGGATAGTGATCCATCAGTGACCTCCACCTTGTCCTTGTTGCCCCTGCTTCATCTTTGATGACTCGATCAACGTGATCGACGACCAGAGCCCGACACAGCACATCACATCACGCCCCTTTTGTTGCTCGACTCTGAAGAGCTACTATCGAGTGCCGAGGGTGATCCCTCGTAACGCACTCCTGATGATAATTCTGTAGTGTAGCTATTCGGTCGTGGTCATCGAGGGTGAATTACTCTTTCACCATTCCCGATACGGCTCTGACGTGCAACACCTCAAGTGTGAACCTCGAGGGTGGTCCCTCTTACGTTCACCTTGATGATTACATTGAGTGGAATCCACCGAGGATTTGATGCTATTCACACTCATCTGCAATGAAGTCGGTGAGGCCGGCATTAGAAGCATATTGTGTGAACTCCTGGAGGATTCCAGCCTCTTCCATGAACTGGGTATGCGGCCATTCGCACGGCCGTACCTCCGCCAACCTCCGAGGATGGAGATCACTGTCAGATGATTCCCCGATAACACCCTTGGCGTTCTTCTTAGAAGCTAACTTCCTAAATATATTAATATTTTTCCTATGAACAAAAATTCTGAAATTTTTAGTCCACAAATTTTTCTCAACAAAACTTCACAAAATTGATAGCAATTACTCATAGGGATACATAGAGGCCATAGCAAGCATTCAAACTACTTAAAACTTTAAGAATTAAACATGCAAGGTCATCTACAGCAACACCAAGAGTAGCTAATTATTCAAAATATAAACCACTAAAACAAAAACTAATTGGACAAACGGTGGAGTCACATACCAAGCAACAAACCCCCGAAACAGTTTCAGAAATGGAGCTTCGAGCAAAGAGATTGAAATCCGCGGGTTTGAGAGCAAGAACACGGGAGAGAGAGCAATGGAGAATTTTTTTGGAGGTAAGTGATGATGTGGTATGAAGAGATAAGTGAGGGGGCCCATGTGGGGACCACAACCCACCAGGGCGCGCCTGGGGGTCCTGGCGCGCCCAGGTGGGTTGTGCCCACCTGGTGCACCTCCCTCTGATATTTTTTGCACCTGAAATTCTTAAATAATTAGAAAAAAATCGTATTAAATTTTCAGAGCATTCTGAGAACTTTTATTTTTTTGTCATTTTTTTATTGCACGGGAAATTCAGAAAACAGACAAAACATGGCATTTTATTTTATTTAACTAATAAAAACAGAAAACAAAATGTAGGGACAGAAGGTAGTGCATACTAAATTCATCAACTTCATACCGCTCAAAAATGATCCATTAATAAGGTTGATCAAGTCTTATTAACAACGACTTTCGATTAGCATGAAACCGAAGAACTTTCGTAAATCACTAAGTTACCTCAACGGGGATGTGAATATCCCCAACAATAAGCATTTCATATTTCTTTTAGGTAGTAGGTTGAGGTATTTGAAAACTTCCAATAGTGATTGTAGGAGATTTTTCAATAACATTAATACCAGGAATTGTTTCTTTGGAAAGTGCACCGTATGCTCATTACAATCGATATGAAAAGTGACCTTGCTTTTATTGCAATCAATAACAGCCCCTGCAGTATTCAAGAAGGGTCTACCAAGGATAATCGATATGTTGTCATTCTCGGGCATCTCAAGTATAACAAAGTCAGTTAAAATAGTAACATTAGCAACAACAACGGGCACATCCTCAGAAATACCGATGGGTTTGGCAGTTGATTTGTCAGCCATTTGCAAAGATATCTCGATAGGTGTGAGTTTATTCAAGTCAAGTCTTTTATATAAAGAGAAAGGCATAACACTAACACCAGCTCCTAAATCACACAAAGCAGTTTTCACATAATTCTTTTTGATGGAGCAAGGTATAGTTGGTATTCTCGGATCTCCATGTTTTTTAGGTACTCCATCTTTAAAAGTATAATTATCAAGCATAGTGGAGATTTCAGCTTCCGGTATTTTTCTCTTATTAGTGATGATGTCTTTCATATACTTTGCATAAGGAGGCATTTTCAGGATATCAGTCAAGCGAGTATGCAAAAAGATTGGCCTCAGCATTTTAGCAAAGCGTTCAAATTCTTCATCATCTTCCTTTTAGTTGACTTGGGTGGAAAAGGCATAGGTTTTTGAACCCACGGTTCTCTTTCTTTACCGTGTTTTCTAGCAACAAACTCTCTTTTATCATACCTTTTATTCTTAGGTTGTGGGTTATCAAGATCAATTGGAGGTTCTATCTCAACATCATTGTCTTGTTCTTTATTATTTGGTTGAGCATCTTCATGAACCTCATCATTATCTTTTTCATTATCAGAAAGTGAGTGTTCATTACCAGACTGAGTTTCAGCATCAGAGATAGAAGTTTCATTATAATTATCAGGAGGTTTTTCTATTTCAGGTTCACTAGAAGCATGCAAAGTCCTATCATTTTTATTCTTCTTTTACTTTCTAGAAGGACTAAGTGCATCAATGTTAACTCTTTGTGAATCTTGTTCTATTCTTTTTGGGTGTCCCTCAGGATAAAGTGGTTCCTGAGTCATTTTACCTCCTCTAGTTGCAACTCTAACAACAAAGTCATGTGTATTATTATTCATTTCATCAAGCAATTCTCTTTGAGATTTAGTAACTTGTTCTAACTAAGTTTGAACCATAGAAATGCTTTCCCACACATCTGACATCATTTGAGATTCTAAATAACAAGTCACTCAAGCGAGCAATCATATTAGAATTGTATTTCAATTGTTTCATAACATTTGCATTGAAGTGATCTTGTTTTCTAATATAATTTTCAAACTCATAAAGGCATTGGCTAGGGTGCATATTGTGAGGATTGTCATTATCATTGAACTTCATTAAAGAATTTACCTCTACCACCTTAGGCAGTGGTGGTGTATTAAGCCCATGTATTTCTTCGATAAGAGGTAAATTTTTAACATCCTCAGCTTTAATATCTTTTTCCTTCATAGATTTCTTTGCCTCTTGCATATCTTCAGGACTGAGATATAATATACCCCTCTTCTTTGGAGTGGGTTTAACCGGTGGTTCAGGGAGCATCCAATCATCATAATTTTTCAATATATTATTCAATAATTCTCCAGCTTGTCCAACAGTTCATTCCCTGAAAACACAACCAGCACAACTATCTCGGATGTCCCTAGAAGCATCGGTTAATCCATTATAGAAGATATCAAGTATTTCATTTTTCTTAAGAGGATGATTAGGCAAAGCATTAAGTAACTGGCAAAGCCTCCCCCAAGCTTGTGGGAGACTCTCTTCTTTAATTTTCACAAATTTAAATATTTCCTGTAAAGCAGCTTGTTTCTTATGAGCAGGGAAATATTTTTCAGAGAAGTAATAAATCATATCCTGGGGACTACGCACACAACTAGGAGCAAGAGTATTGTACCAATCTTTAGCATCACCCTTTACTGAGAACGGAAATAATTTGAGAATATAGTAATAGCAAGTTTTCTCATCAGGAGTAAAAAGGGTGGCTATGTCATTCAACTTAGTAAGATGTGCCACAACAGTTTCAGTTTCATAACCATGGAAAGGATCAGATTCAACCAAAGTAATTAACTCTAGGTCGACAGAGAATTCATAATCCTTATCATCAATAAAGATAGGTGAGGTAGCAAACTTAGGATCATATTTCATTCTAGCATTTAGAGATTTTTCTTTGTACTTGCATAATAATTTCTCTAGATCATCTCTATCCTTACAAGCAAAAATATCTCTAGTTGTCTCCTCATTCATAACATAACCTTCCAGTACCTTAGGCAATTCATATCAAGGAAGGCTAGTTCTAGCGGGTGTTTCAGGAGTTTCAGTTTCAAGCTCATCATCAGATTCAACAACATCATGTTGTATTACTCTAGCAATTTGTTCATCAAGAAAATCACCAAGTGGCACATCATCATTATCAAGCAAGGTACTAGCATCATCATAAGAATTATCCATAGCAAAAGTAGCATCATCAATAACTTGCGACATATTAGAATTGATAGCATGTGGTGGTGTTGCAAGTTTACTTATAACAGAAGGTGAATCTAAAGCAGAACTGGATGGCAGTTCCTTACCTCCCCTCGTCTTGGAGGGAAAAATCTTAGTCTTAGCATCCTTCAGATTCTTCATATTGATAATAATCCCAAGTGACTCAACAAATATAGCCATGCTCCCCGGCAACGGCGCCAGAAAAAGGTCTTGATAACCCACAAGTATAGGGGATCGCAACAGTTTTCGAGGTTAGAGTATTCAACCCAAATTTATAGATTTGACACAAGGGGAGACAAAGAATATTTGAAGGTATTAGCAGCTGAGTTGTCAATTCAACCACACCTGGAGATTAATTATCTGCAGCAAAGTGATTAGTAGAAAAGTAGTATGATAGTTTTGATAATAGTAGCTGCAACAACGGTAACGGTAACAGTGATAGCAGTAGTAACTTAGCAAGAACAATATAGGATAAATTCCTAGGCATTGGATCCGTGACTTGTTGGATGATATTCATCTTGAGACAGTTATAACCTAGGGCGATACGGCACTAGCTCCAATGCGTCAATATAACGTAGGCATGTTTTCCGTAAATAGTCATACGTGCTTATGGAAAGAACTTGCATGACATCTTTTGTCCTACCCTCCCGTGGCAGCCGGGTCCAAATTGGAAACTAAGGGATATTAAGGCCTCCTTTTAATAGAGAACAGGAACAAAGCATTAACACATAGTGAATACATGAACTCCTCAAACTACGGTCATCACCGGGAGTGGTCCTGACTATTTTCACTCCGGGGTTGCTGGATCATAACACGTAGTAGGTGACTATAACTTGCAAGATCGGGTCTAGAACATGGATATAATGGTGATAACATAAACGGTTCAGATCTGAGTTCATGGCACCCGGGCCCAAAGTGACAAGCATTAAGAATGGCAAAGTCATAGCAACATCAATCTTAGAACATAGTGGATACTAGGGATCAAGCCCTAACAAAACTAACTCGGTTACATGATGAATCTCATCCAACTCCTCACCGACCAGCGAGCCTACGAAGGAATTACTCACTCCCGGTGGGGGGCATCATGGAATTGACGATGGAGAAGGGTTGGTGATGATGATGAACGAAGATCCCCCTCTCTGGAGCCCCAAACGGACTCCAGATCTTGCCTCCCGATGAAGAACAGGAGATGACAGCGGCTCTGTCCCGTGGATCGCGATAATTCTTTCTCCCTGATTTTTTCTGGAAAAATAGGATTTTATAGCATCGGTTTTAGGGTCTGCGGGGCCACCAGGTGGGGACAACCCACCTGGGGGCGCTAGGAGGAGGCGCGCCCTGGTGCATTGTGCCCACCCAGGTGCCCCCCTCTGGTGGGTCTTGGCTCCAAAAATTCTTGTTTATTGTATAAAAATTTCTCGCAAAGTTTCGTTCCATTCCGAGAATTTTTATTTCTGCACAAAAACAACACCATGGTAGTTTTGCTAAAAACAGCGTCAGTCCGGGGTTAGTTTCTTCAAATCATGCAAATTAGAGTCCAAAACAAGAGGAAAAACGTTAGGAAAAGTAGATATGTTGGAGACGTGTCACCCCCTATCGCCGTCACTCACTAGGCGACGCTTCCAAATGTTGTCGCGGAAGGGGTTAAAACCCCTTTCTATAGCACCTACGCATACCAGTGTAAGCAACCCGACAATGACATTGATGTGTACCAAAGGCCATTAGTTGAAGAACTCTTATAGTTGTGGAATGGAAAAGGTGTACGTGCGTGGGATGAGCTCGATCAGGAAGAATTTGACCTACATGTGTTGATGTTTGTGACCATCAATGATTAGCCTGTTCTCAGTAACCTTTCAGGACAGACAAACAAGGGATACCGTGCATGCATGCACTGTTTGGATGATACCGATAGTATATATCTGGATAGTATATATCTGGATAATTGTAAGGGACATCGTTGATTTCTTTCGAGCAGGGATCCCGTAAGAAAGAAAGGCAAGCATTTCAAAGGTGAGGCAGATCACTGGACGAAGCCTCGCCACCGTACTGGTGATGATGTACATGATATGGTCAAGGATTTAAAGGTATTCTTTGGAAAGGGTCATGGCGGACAATCTGTTCCGAATGACGCTGACGGACGCGCACCCATGTGAAAGAAGGAATCTATATTTTGGGACCTACCCTATTGGAGAGACCTAGAGGTCCGCTCTGCAATCGACGTGATGCACATGACGAAGAATCTTTGCGTGACCCTGCTTGGCTTCTTGGGCGTGTATGGGAAGACAAAAGATGCACCAGAGGCACGGGAGGACCAGCAACATATGCACGGAAAAGACGGCATACATCAGGGTCATGCTAGTTACGCTCTTACCAAAGAAGAGAAGGAAATCTTCTTTGAATGCCTGCTCAGTATGAAGGTCCCGTCTGGCTTCTCGTCGAATATAAAGGGAATAATAAATATGGCAGAGAAAAAGTTCCTGAACCTAAAGTCTCATGACTGCCACGTGATTATGACGCAACTGCTTCCGGTTGCATTGAGGGGGCTTCTACCGGAAAATGTTCGATTAGCCATTGTGAAGCTATGTGCATTCCTCAATGCAATCTCTCACTACTACAGGATACTGCTAACGCGACACTACGATCAGAGACCCTTTGGCGAAACTGTGTGCGATGCAATAATCGCAAACGGTGGTGTAAAAAACCGTCAAAAAAGGTGCAAAACATTTGCGAGGGCGGAGCCATCAAACACTATTCAGATTTTAGTTGTGTGTGCGATGCAGAGCACACGATTAATCCATTCGAACTATTTGCAATAGGTAGAACAACAGAAACGGGCAGCCATATCAATGTGTGTGTGTGATATACGGCATACGGTTCATTCGAACGAACTGTTTTTGATTAGGAAACACAACAGAAACGGTTCAACTTAACAAGATGTGTGTGATATGCGGCATACATTTCACATGGATGAACTGTTTGCGATGAGCCAAAAGAACACAAACGAGTCATGTAAACAAGATGTTTGTGATACGTGGCAAACAGCCGACTCGGATGAACTATTTGCGATGAGAAATTACAACACAGACGGTTAATACAGTTAGTTCGTGTGTGATTCTGTGTGTACAAAAAGCTTTGAAAAATGCAAACTAGTTGCTTGCGGTAGCTAGGAGTATCACACACGATGCGTCTGCGAGTACTCGTGTGCGGTGATTAGTAAGTTACACATACGTTTCCTTATGTTAACATGTGTGTGAATTTGCAATATGGACAGTTAATATGCAATGCCTTCTGGACATCGGGCACACGCTTAAACTCAATGAACTGTGTACGATACTAATACTTTCGATGAAAATTTAAGAACTTGGGTAACAGCATTGGAGTAACATATATATAGTGGTTACACCATTCGACAAAAGAAGGATCTTTGTAACACGGTTTTGACAACCATATGGTCCATATCTACATACTTAACATAGTAACAGCTAGCACATTTTAAGAGGCTGAGGGCCAACAACCACAACTATCTGCTGGAAGCAGCTTGATCACGGCGACTCGGCATCTTGTCAATGAAAAGGAAGAGCCCTCCTGTGCCTTGGTAGAGCATGAGTAGAACAGTGTCTCCAATTTTCCAATATGGATGCATTGCCACGACAAGCGAGAACTTGTTAATTTGAATGGTTCCATTTCTGCGGGAAATGCGGTACCTTGCAATCACTTTGGCGTTATTAGCAGGCACAAGCGTAATTCGACCACGCTGGAAAATCGATCCAGGAACTGCTACAGCGGGCAATTTCTGTTGACATGTAGAATAAAAACCAATTATAACATATCGTTGAAGATATATATATATATATAGTTTATGAGAATCAACATTAAAATAAGACTTTTTACTAGCATTTTGTGCTCACAATTGGTCTTTTTTAATGTGTGCACCATAGGTCTAATTAACCCCATCCAAAATCCAGCGTTCATACGCTGTTCTATCTCTGTCAGATTATCAACAAAGTTTATGACATGCTTCAAGTCCTTCCAGTGAAATTTGGTACGCTTAGTAACATACAGATCATTCACTATGCATCCAACATATCCTGCTTAAAAGGTGGAAAGGTATTATTTATTCAGAACATGGCAGAAGAATATATAGTGCGCATAAATTTGTAAATAGAATTTGTTACTGCCTAGGAACAGAGTCAGAATATGAAATCACAATTGGTTGCTTAAATAGGGATCAATTAGTCAGAACAAATACCCCGATTTTGCTAAGTAATATGATAGCATGGAGAAAGTTGAAAGGACACTAATCTCGATCAGACTTTGATCGGCTAATGACGTTGGGGAAGTAAACATCCATGCTAATTAGACCAGGCTGTGGTGCATGCACTAGAATTTTATTGCCAGCTTTCAGTTCATAACACTTAGACATTTTTCTCCAAAGGTCCGCATTAAAATAGGAGTGACTATCTTTAACAAGTTTTACGCTAACCGTCATTGTAAATCCATGCTGCGTTGTCAATATGACATCATGGGAGTCATCAACAAAGTAAAGCCCAAGATTTCCTTCTACTCCTGTTCTTGCAAAGCAAGGGATGTACTGCTTGCAATGAAAATTAAGATCGTAAACTAGATATATTGAAATAACAAAGCAAGATGCAAATATGGGAGTAACTGATAGAACAGATCAATATATAGATGAAAGCAAAGTACAAAAATATATAATTAAAAATAGATAATGTAACAAAGATTTGATGCAAATATATAGATAATGTAGCAACAGACGGTATATGTTCACAAATTTAGGCCATGCCGACCGTGGTAGGTTGAGATTGAACATAACGAGCGCTCCCTGAAGTCATCCGGAATGGTGAGATAGAACTTCGTTTCCGACTGGCCACGACCACACTTGCCCGATTTGTGCTCGCACTGTGGACAGATGAATGAACACCCACGAATCAGCTAGAACAAAAATGATTCCACGACGATTTCCGCCGGTTGATTAACAGCAACGGACGGACTGCGATAAGAGATCAGTGAATATTTTGCTAAGTTGATTACCTTCTCCATGAGAAAAGTCCCCATCCCAATCCCGTAGAAAACCCCAGTCGACCAGAGTCTAGAATGTCGGTGCAGATAGGAGGCGAAAAGCGGTAGGGGCGAAATCCCGTGTCATTTGGAGCGCGAGCTACGCCCGCCGAGAACAGTCGTCGAGCTTAGGGTGGCTACCGCGATAGAAGTTGATGAGGTGCAGAGTTGAGAAGGAGTCTGCGGCGAGTGGGTGGGGACGAAGTGGGCGAGGGTTTTCTTTTTCCTATTGCATGTGTGAGTGAACACACACGGTTTGCAGAGACGACGGAGATGAATCGTGTGCGATAGTAAATCACCGGGATTGAATGGGAATCCAAATTTCCTTTGTCCTTCATCCATGAGTTTTTTTCTATGATGAACATAAACCCTGCTAATCACCGTGTTCAAATTTGACACTTTTCCGAGTTCATTTACAATATTTAGGGGATTATGTGCATTTTGTAGGCATTAATGCACATAATTCAAATTCAAACAATTGGTGCTTGAAAAGGTGCACAAGAACGGTCTGGAAAAACCATACTCGTGGTATTTAGTAAATTCTCAAGCCTTTTACAAGGAATGGGCAGAGATTTCAAAGGAATGTGTGGCAATAGTCAACCACAAACGCGTCATTTACTGGGTTATCAACTATAGAACAATGAAATATGTTCTTGAAAAACATGACGCCTGGCATGGTGCCATGGTATGGCCTCACCATGCCCTGGTTAAAAGCTGAGAAGGTTTGATTTATGTTGTCATGCATGCCCTTCATAAATCGAACCATCACCGAGGAAGTTCAATGCTTTCGAGAGGGAAATCACCAAGACTGAAGGGGAATCCAAATTTCCGTCCTAGTTTGTCATTCAGTTTTTTTGCAACGACCAACATACCGCCTCAAATGCAACGTGTTCAAATTTGACGTTTTTCCGGGCTCATTTACCATATTTAGGGGATTATGTGCATTTTCTAGGCATTAATTATGCACATAATTCAAATTCGAACAATCGGTGCATGAAAAGGTGCACAAGAACGGTCTGGAAAACCATGCTCGTGATATTTAGTACATTATCATGCCTTTTACAAGGAATGGGCAGATATTTCAAGGAAATGTGTGGCAATAGTCAACCATAAACGCGTCGTTTACTAGGTTAACAACTATACAAAAATGAAATACATGCTTGGAAAACATGACGCCTGGTGTGGTGTCATGGTATGGCCTCACCGTGCCCTAGTAAAAATTTGAGAATGTTTTCCTTATGTCGTCATGCATGCCTTTCATAAATCGAACAATCGCTGAGGAAGTTTCATGGTTTCGAGGGGGAAATCACCAAGATTGAAGGGGGGTCCAAATTTCCTTTGTCCTTTGTCCATGAGTTTTTTTCTACGATGAACATACACCCTGCAAATCAGCGTGTTCAAATTTGGCACTTTTCCGAGTTCATTTGCCATATTTAGGTGATTATATGCATTTCCTAGGCATTAATGCACATAATTCAAGTTCAAACAATCGGTGCATGAAAGGGTGCACAAGAACGGCCTAGAAAACCATGTTTGTGCCATTTAGTAAATTCTCATGCCTTTTACAAGGAATGGACAGATATTTCGATGAAATGTGTGGCAATAGTCAACCACAAATGTTTGTTTATGGGTTTTCAACTTAAAAAATTGAAATAAATGCTTGAAAAACATGACGCCTGGCATGGTGCCATGGTATGACCTCACCATGCCCTGGTAAAAATTTGAGAAGGTTTGTCTTATGTCGTCATGCACGCCCTTCATAAATCGAACCATCACCGAGGAAGTTCCATGCTTTTGAGAGGGAAATCATCAAGATTGAAGGGGAATCCAAATTTCCGTCATAGTTTGTCATTCGGGTTTTCCCAACGATCAGCATACCGCCTCAAATGCAACGTGTTCACATTTGACATTTTTCTCGGCTCATTTACCATATTTATGGGATTATGTGCATTTTCTAGGCATTAATGCACATAATTCAAATTCGAACAATCGCTGCATGAAAAGGTGCACAAGAACGGCTTGGAAAACCATGCTCATGTTACTTAGTACATTCTCATGCATTTTACAAGGAATGGACATATATTTCAAGGAAATGTGTGGCAATAGTCAACCATAAATGCGTCGTTTACTGGGTTAACAACTATAGAAAAAATGAAATACATGGTTGGAAAACATGACGCCTGGCGTGGTGCCATGGTATGGCCTCACCGTGCCCTAGTAAAAATTGGAGAGTGTTTTCCTTATGTCGTGATGCACGCCTTTCATAAATCGAACCAGCACCAAGGAAGTTTCATGGTTTCGAGGGGGAAATCACCAAGATTGAAGGGGATCCAAATTTCCTTTTGTCCTTTGCTCGCGAGTTTTTTTCTACAATGAACATACACGCTGCAAATCACTGTGTTAAAAGTTGGCACTTTTCCGGGTTCGTTTACCATATTTATGGGATTATGTGCATTTCCTAGGCATTAATGCACATAATTCAAGTTCAAACAATCGGTGAATGAAAGAGTGCACAATAACGGCCTGGAATACCATGCTCGTGCCATTTAGTAAATTCTCATGCCTTTTACAAGGAATGGACAGATATTTCAATGAAATGTGTGGCAATAGTCAACCACAAACGTTTGTTTATTGTGTTTTCAATTGTAGAAAAAATGAAATAAATGCTTGAAAAACATGACGCCTGGCATGGTGTGCCATGGTATGACCTCACCATGCCCCGGTAAATATTTGAGATGGTTTGGCTTATGTCGTCATGCACGCCCTTCATAAATCGAACCATCACCAAAGAAGTTCCATGCTTTCGAGAGGGAAATCACCAAGATTGAAGGGGAATCCAAATTTTCTATGTTCTTTGCCCTGGAGTTTTTTTTCTATGACGAACATACACCCTGTAAATCACCATGTTCAAATTTGGCATTTTTCCGGGCTCATTTACCATATTTAGGGGATTATGTGCATTTTCTAGGCATTTAGCACATATAAATCCAATCCAGCTACAGCTGCACGGGTGTGATGTGAGGGACGTGGATTGTCGTTCGATCGCGACGCATCCTACGATACACACACGTGGTCCGCGTGGCTGGGGTTCCGACCAATCATAACGCAACACACTATAGGCTCAGCACATAATGTTTCCGGAAGCGACGGAGATGAACCGTGTGCGATAATGAACGAGCAAAATTGTAAGGGAAGCCAAATTTCTGTTGTCGTTTGTCGTTGAGCTCTTGAATACCACCGCACTGTACGGCTGCCCGGCCCCTCCATCCCAGAGCTCTCTCCAGGCATCGTCCATGGCACCGCGGCAAACGGTAACTGGTAAGGAAGCGATGGCATCCCTCCGCGTCGCGTTCCTCGCCGCCCGCGACCGCACACATTGTAAGGAAGCGATGGCATCTTGCCGCGCCAAGTTCATCGCCGCTGGCGGCCACACAGTACATGGGCGGACTTTGAGGCTGCCATGGTCGAATGGGTGGTGGATCTAGAGGCGTCCAAAGCCGCACAGAAGGAGCGGAAAAGGCAGAAAACAGTCAAGAAAAGAGAGTCCCGCCATCGCAAGAAACAAGAGTGTAACGCCCGGATAATCAAGCTACAGTAATCCCACGCTAATGGTGACACGTCACCACAGTTACTGTTGCTAATCTACCGTTAGGTCCAACCGTTTCAAAATTCAAATTTAAATTAATGTCGACAATAAAAGTTTTTCAAAATTTAAAACAAAAATGTTCGGGAGATGCCAAATAAGGCATAGTTAATTATGGTGTAGTAAACACATTTTTATAAAATGCCTAAATACTTTTAAATGAATTAAAACAGAAAAGAAATAATGAAAGAAAATACAAAGGGGAGAAACAAACTGAAAAAAAAAAAGAGAAAACCCTCCCCCCCCCACTGGGCCGACTGGCCCAGCTGGCCACCAGGCCGCCCGACCGGCCCACCCCTGCCTCAACCCTCGGGCCGGCCCACCCCGCGCCCCCACTCCCTTATCCCCCCACTCCCCCAGTACCCACCGACACTTCCCCACTCCCCCCCACGAAAATATCCCCCCCCCTCTCCCCCGATTTGGATCGGGATCGAGGAGACCACCGTGCCTCGCCGTCGCCCGTCGTCGCAGGAGACCACGCCGCCACGCCGGAGCTCCTCCGCCGGCCTGCTTCCTCCTCCCCACCGGCCTACTTCCTCCTCCCCCGCCGGCCTGCTTCCCCCACCTCTACGGCCTGCCTCCTCGTCGCCCGGTCGTCGCCGTCAACCGCCTCGCGCCCCGCTGCCAATCCCCCTACGGCCCCAGTGAGCCCCGCCTCGCTCCCTCCCTCTCCCTCGTGCGCTCGCGCTCGTCGCCGCGGTCCTCGCCGATCTCGCCCGCGGTTGACGCGCTCCGGCCGCGTCCGATGCGCGCTCACCGCGCCGTGCCCGCGCCCGCACCACGCCCGTCCGCCACCGTCGCCGTCCTCGCCATGCCCATCGCTGCGCGTCCGCGGCCACCCGACTGGACCACGCTCGCCGTGCCCCCCCCCACCGCTCCACACCACCTCGCCTTCGCCCCTGCCGCGCTCGCCCGCGCCCCACCGCCTCTGCCGACCGCTCCGGCGCCAGGTCGCGCCCACCCCGTGGCCGCTCCCCGCCGCCGCCCACGCCGGCCATGCGCGCGCTCGCCCCTGCCGCTCCCCGCCGTCCAGCCGCTGCCCCTCGGCGACGCCCGGGTTCGGCCGCCCCCGGGGCTCCTTTCGCCCGCACCCGAATGCCCGTGCCCGTTAAGGCCCATAGGGCCAATGACATGTGGGGCCAGCCCACAGAACGAATTAAAAAAATAATAATAAATTAATTAATAAAAACTAATAAATAAAGAAAGAAAGAAAATAAAAATAAAAATAAATTTAATTAATTAATTAATTAACTAACTAAATTAATTAAGTTAATTAATCCTGTTTAAATTAATCTAATTAGTTAGTTAATTTAATTAAACACTAGTTAATTAGCTAACAGCCTTGACAGGTGGGACCCACCTGTCAGGTTGACCAGGTCAACGGTCAACGTTGACTGCTGACGTCAGCATGACATCATGCTGATGTCATAAATCCAAATTTCGAATTAAATTAAATAATTAATTAAATTCCAGAAATTATTAAAACCTTTAGAAAATCATATCTTTTAATCCGTAACTCGGATGGAAATACTTTGTACATGAAAGTTGCTCAGAACGACGAGACGAATCCGGATACGCAGCCCGTTCGTCCACCACACATCCCTAACCTATCGAACCTGCAACTTTTCACCTCCGGTTCATCTGTCCGAAAACGCGAAACACCGGGGATACTTTCCCGGATGTTTCCCCCTTCGCCGGTACCACCTACTGTCGCGTTAGGACACACCTAGCACCGCTCATTGTCATGTCACGCATCGTCATGCTTATGTTTGCATTGTATTTACTGTTTCTTCCCCCCTCTTCTCTCCGGTAGACTACGAGACCGACACTACTACTGCCCAGTTCGACTACGGAGTTGACGACCCCTCCTACTTGCTAGAGCAACCAGGCAAGCCCCCCCCCCCCCCTTGATCACCAGATATCGCCTATTCTCCTCTATACTGCTTGCATTAGAGTAGTGTAGCATGTTACTGCTTTCCGTTAATCCTATACTGATGCATAGCCTATCCTTGCTACTACTGTTGTTACCTTTACCTGCAATCCTACATGCTTAGTATAGGATGCTAGTTTTCCATCAGTGGCCCTACATTCTTGTCCGTCTGCTGTGCTATAATATCGGGCCGTGATCACCTGGGCGGTGATCACGGGTATATACTTATATACTATATACATGACACATGTGATGACTACAGTCGGGTCGGCTCGTAGGAGTACCCGCAAGTGGATCTTTGTGGCGGAGCGACAGGGCAGGTTGAGACCACCTAGGCGAGAGGTGGGCCTGGCCCTGGACGGCGTCCGCGGTTACTTCGACATAACACGCATAACGAGTTCTTGGTATTTGATCTGAGTCTGGCCATTTGGTCTATATGCACTAACCATCTACGCGGGAGTAGTTATGGGTATCCCGGCGTCGTGGTATCAGCCGAAGCCTTCGTGAAGTCAGCGACGGAGTGGCGCGCGCCGGATTGGACTGGAGCGCCACTAGGCTAGGTCTGCTTCCGGTCGCGTACGCAACGTGTAGGTGTGCATAGGGCGATGGGCCCAGACCCCTGCGTGCATAGGGTTAGACCGGCATGCTGACCTCTCTGTTGTGCTTAGGTGGGGCTGCGACGTGTTGATCTTCCGAGGCCGGGTATGACCCAGAAAAGTGTGTCCGGCCAAATGGGATCGAGCGTGTTGGGTTATGTGGTGCACCCCTGCAGGGAAGTTTATCTATTCGAATAGCTGTGTCCCTCGGTAAAAGGACGACCCGGAGTTGTACCTTGACCTTATGACAACTAGAACCGGATGCTGAATAAAATACACCCTTCCAAGTGCCAGATACAACCCGGTGATCGCTCTCTAACAGGGCGACGAGGAGGGGATCGCCGGGTAGGATTATGCTATGCGATGCTACTTGGAGGACTTCAATCTACTCTCTTCTACATGCTGCAAGATGGAGATGGCCAGAAGCGTAGTCTTCGACAGGACTAGCTATCCCCCTTTTATTCTGGCATTCTGCAGTTCAGTCCACTGATATGCCCCTTTACACATATACCCATGCATATGTAGTGTAGCTCCTTGCTTGCGAGTACTTTGGATGAGTACTCACGGTTGCTTCTCTCCCTCTTTTCCCCTTTTCCTTTCTATCTGGTTGTCGCAACCAGATGCTGGAGTCCAGGAGCCAGACGCCACCGTCGACGACGACACCTACGACACTGGAGGTGCCTACTACTACGTGCAGCCCGCTGACGACGACCAGGAGTAGTTAGGAGGATCCCAGGCAGGAGGCCTGTGCCTCTTTCGATTTGTATCCCAGTTTGTGCTAGCCTTCTTAAGGCAAACTTGTTTAACTTATGTCTGTACTCAGATATTGTTGCTTCCGCTGACTCGTCTATGATCGAGCACTTGTATTCGAGCCCTCGAGGCCTCTGGCTTGTATTATGATGCTTGTATGACTTATTTATGTTTTGGAGTTGTGTTGTGATATCTTCCCGTGAGTCCCTGATCTTGATCGTACACATTTGCGTGCATGATTAGTGTACAGTCAAATCGGGGGCGTCACAAAGAGGCCGCACACCGTGCTGGGGAGAGCTTGGCGGAGATCGAAGTACGGTGGGTTTCCGCCTACAAGGCCGGGAAGGAGAACGCCGGCGTCTGGCCAGCATGCCCCGATGGCAGCATGTGAGAAGTAGTTTAAGTTTGTAGTATTAGAGAAAATTACCAGTAGTACTTTAAGTTTGTTGTATTAACGTACAATGTCGATAAGAGCATCCTTTGAGGGCTTTGAGCGTTGATTAGCATGTGTGCCCGTGTGCGTTTTTTTGTGTTAATCATTAGGAGATCACAAAACACACGGTTTCTATGCCGTACCCGTCTGCGTTTTTTTGCGTTAATGATCCATAAGTCGGTTACATGTGCGATGCTTCCTAATAAACCAGGCGTTCCATTAACCAAAAAAATCAACTACACGTGTACATTTTTTTGGAGACGGGATCTGCCAATTTTCTATTTTCTCGCACACGAGTATTTTACGCACTTCGTCTGTGTTGTGTGTTCCCCCGCCCAAGTTTCAAGTTTCGCAGCGAAATTTTCATTAGGCACGCGATTTCAGAATTTATTCCTCCAACCGCACCCCCAGCCATCAAATTTCCTCAGTATCCCCCCCCCCCCCCGCGCGCCTACTCCTACCAGCATCTCAAACCGCCGCCGCCGCAACAACAGCTTCAACCACATCTACGTTCTACTCGGATCCAGTCAGGTAACCCTCCGATCTCTATCACGGCCCCGGCCTGATTGCTTAAATGGCGCCTGCGAAACATCCTCATGCCTCCAAATCCCCACCGCTAGGAGCTGATGGCGGTCCATGGCGCGATGGCCGCTGTGCGTGTTGATCCGGAGGAACACCTCGCCTCCGCCGCCGCCAACATGGTGTAGGCTCTGCCCAGATGAAGTGCCCCAGCGACTACCCCCCCAGGACTTAACAGGTAAGATCTGAACAGCTAAATCTTACCAATACCACTTACAATGGCTATGTTTTGTACAGTTGATGTATTAAGCATGTTCGTGCCTTGTTTATTTCAGTACTGCACACTGTGTGATGTTCAACTATTACCGTGTTCGGCTCAATTTCACCAATACCAGGAACAAACCTACAATACATGACTCAGGATATCACTAGATATGCTACCCATTTGCTATTTTTAGTGGATGCTAACCCTGTTGTACTTAACATGCATGTCCATGTACTTACGCAGGGTCATAACGGCCGATGTTGTTGTTTGCCGTTGAGGTTAGTTGCATCCCATGTCTTACAGTATTTTACATCATTTGTGCAATTGCAGTAAAACTTCTACCATTTACTGGTTGCCTATAGGTACACATGTCAGTGGCACTGATCCACGCTTCAACCTGGAGGAACAGCTCGCCTCCGCTGCCGCTGACTTTGGGCGGGCTCTGGCCAAGATGAAGTGCCCCAGCAACTACCTCTCAGGATTTACCAAGTATGTACTCACCAGTTCAATCCTACCAATACCAGTTGCAATTAATGGCTATGTTCTATACGGTCGATGTATTAAGCATGTTCTAGTAAACATGCCTAACATGTTTTAGCTACTTTCCCTACCTTTTTATAGACAACTGGGCCATTCTCTGCTCTGGCAGCACCTGCCTTGTGATGTTTAACTCTGCCAATTGCATTTTTATCAGTACCGGTTTCAATGGCTATTAAGCCTGTTGAAATTAACAGTTGAATCCATTTTAAACAGTTGTATTTCAGTGGCTACAAACTTACAAAACAAGACTTAGGATGTTGTTAAGCCTGTTGCAATTAACAGTTGCTACCATGCTACTCTCCGCAATGAAGATATACTAGAGATGCTGCCCATTTGCTATTTTTGGTGGATGCTAACCCTGTTGTACTTAACATGCATGTCCATGTACTTACGCATGGTCATAACGGCTAATGATGTTGTTTGCCTTTGAGGTTAGCTGCATCCCATGTCTTACAGTATTTCACATCATTTGTGCAATTGCAGTTTAACTTCTACCATTTACTGGTTGCCTGTAGGTACACATGTTAGTGGCACTGATCCACGCTTTGACCCGGAGGAACAGCTCGCCTTCGCCGCCGCTGACTTTGGGCGGGCTCTGCCCAAGATGAAGTGCCCCAGCAACTACCTCTCAGGACTTACAAAGTATGTACTCACGAGTTCAATCTTACCAATACCAGTTGCAATTAATGGCTATGTTCTGTACGGTCGATGTATTAAGCATGTTCTAGTAAACATGCCTAACACGTTTTAGCTACTTTCCCTACCTTTTTATAGACATCTGGGCCATTCTCTGCTCTGGCAGCACCTGCCTTGTGATGTTTAACTCTGCCAATTGCATTTTTATCAGCACCGGTTTCGATGGCCATTAAGCATGTTGAAATTAACAGTTATATCCATTTTTATAGAGTTGTATTTCAATGGCTACAAATTTACAAAACATGAATTAGGAGGCTGTTAAGCCTGTTGCAATTAACAGTTGTATCCATTTTTTAATCCATCCCCTTGCTACCGTACTACTCTTTCACAATGAAGATATCACTACACATGCTGCCGTTTTATTACCATTTGCTATTTTTGGTGCATGTTAACCCTGTTGTAGTTAACATTGGCTTTCCATGTACTTACACAGGGCTACAAGGGGCGATGTTGTTGTTTGCCGTCGAGGTTAGTTGCATCCCATGTCTTATACACCATCTATTCCTAAATATAAGTAATTTTAGAGATTCCAATATAGACTACATAAGGAGCAAAATGAGTGAATCTAGATTCTAATCTAAACTATATCTATAATTATATATACATCTGTATGTAGTTCATATTGAAATCTCTAAAAAAATACTTGTACTTAGGAACATAGGTATTTGTATTTTACATCATTTGTGCAATTTCAGTTTAGCTGCTAACATTTACTGGTTGCTTGTAGGTACATATATGAGCGGTACTGATCCACGCTTCGATCCCTTTTGCGTATGAGGCAATGAGATATTCATGAACAAGCGTCAAGTGAGGAAACTAAGAAAGATTGTTAGGCGAAAGAAATGGGTGATTGGAATTAAGCTCTTTATTTACACTTTGTCCAAGACAACAGTGAACTTTAGGATGGTAAGTAATGTGTTGCGTTTTCTCCCTGCCCGCAAAAAAAACTACATGACCGGAGTGGAGGCAACTAAGGTTAAAGTATATAATTCATGCTAACATGATAATGCTCTAGAAGTCTTCCTGAAGGCGGTGAAGGATGAACGGGCGATCGTCACAAGGGGTTGGACAAAAGTGGTTCGTGCCTATGGCATGTAGGAAGGCACATTATGGGCATTCCGCTTCTTTAACACCATCGGCAGTCAAAATGATTTACATTTGTCTCTTCACCTTTACCGCCTTTAAATATTGTGGTTCATCATAGTTAATTGCTGTCTAATCCTGTAATTACTGAACATATTGTACTAGCAATTTTATTTATGGATTCGTTGTTGAATCATTGTGCTGAAAATTTGAATTGCACATTTCATATTTTAAAATTTCCAATTCGAATAATAAATTACAGGCAAAAATAAAAATATACAGGAGCTAATAAAATAATGTGCACACGGTTAGAAAGAAAACAGCATGCGCAATGTAAAAAGAGAACAGACGGTCATGGAACTTTGCAAACGGTTCTGGCAGTAAAAGCGTTTGTGATGGATAGCCCAATGCCACACAATTTTCTTCATCAAAACGTGTGTGATGTAGTTGATAAAAGCAAACAGTTAACCAAGGCAGAGAGTGTGTGATAGTTACACCTTTCACACATGAGCCTATAAATAAACCCATGTGGGATGTACATACGAACGGAAACGTTTTCCTTGGATTGACTGTGTGGGATGTACATTCGAATGGAAATGTTTTCCCTGGATTGACTGTATGGGATGTACATGCAAACGGAAACGTTTTCCCTGGATTGACTGTGTGGGATGTACATAAGAACGGAAACGTATTCCTTGGATTGACTGTGTGTGATATACATATGAATGGAAATGTTTTTCTGGGATTCACCGTGTGGGATGTACATACAAACGGAAATGATTGGGTTTCGATGCCTCGCCCGATCGCACACGAGCTCATTTTGCCCCAGCCTGTGTCCCAGGAGGGCCTATCCCCGATGGTTTCTGGGTCGTGTGGGAAGGACCCCCTATCGCCCACACTCACTTGGCGACGGTTCCAAATGTCGTCGCGGAAAGGGGTTAAGAACCGTTTGTATAGCACCGACGCGTACCAGTGTCTCAGAAGGTAATCGGTCCAGAAATCATACCAAGGTTAGAGAATGATTTGGTGCAATGTCTTGTCAGTTTCGAGTTGGTGTTCCCACCATCCTTTCAACATCATGACGCACGTTTTAGTTCACCTATGCGAAGAGATTGCCGTTCTGGGTCCTGTATTTCTACACAATATGTTCCCCTTTGAGAGGTTCATGGGAGTCTTAAAGAATTATGTTCATAACTGTGCTAGGCCAGAAGGATGCATCTCCAAGGGCCATGAAAATGAGGAGGTAATTGAGTTTTGTGTTTACTTTATTCCTGACCATAAGCCGATTGGTGTTCCTGAATCATGGCATCAGGGCAGGCTGGGTGGAAATGGCACGCTAGGACCGAAACAAGTAATATGTATGGACGGGCATTCTCTCACTCAAGCACACTACATAGTTCTACAAAATTCCGCCTTGGTGGCTTCGTATATCGAGGAACACAAGAATATTCTACGCTCCAAACACTCGGGGCAGTCTGACGACTAGATTACACGTGAACAGACGAGGACTTTTGCCGGTTGGTTGCAGACACGTGCCATGCATGACGGCGCTGTTGAAGATGACATGTACTTGATGTACCAGTTACCATCTTCGAATATAATGACTTTGAAAGGGTACGAGATAAATGGGAATACATTTTACACGATCGCCCAAGATAAGAAGAGCACCAACCAAAACTGTGGCCTCTGCTTTGATGCAGCAACCAAGAGGGGAAAGGACACATATTATGGTTACATGGAGGAGATGATGGGAGATTATGGACGTGGTTTGAAGGTCCCTTTGTTTCGGTGTAAATGGTTCAATCTGACACGAGGCGGGGTAATGGAAGACCCGCAGTACTGAATGACAACAGTGGATCTCAACAATCTTGCATACGCAGACGAACCATTTTTCCTAGCCAATGATGCGGCACAGGTTTCCTATGTGAAGGACATATCTACCAAGCCGAGAAAAAGAAAAGATAAGGAGGCGAATACATCATACGATGAGCCAAGGCGCCACATAGTTCTTTTCGGGAAAAGAAACATCGTGGGAGTGGATGACAAGACAGACATGTCAGAATATTATGAAAAGTTTCATGAAATTGCTTCCTTCATAGTGAATATTGACCCGAGCATCCAGTTAAATGATGAAGATTGTCCATGGTTACGGCGCAAAGGGACACACGCGAAGAAAAAGTTTCACACCCAAAGATCCCACTCTGGGATGTGACCAGCTTCATTGTCATCACTTTCTTCTCTAGTGAGTTTTCGGACTTATATATCTGGAAAGTCCCACTTTGGACAAACCGTAGGGAATCTTTGTAATAGTTAGGGTGCTTATGTGTTTTGGCATTTGAAACGTCTACTTTTGTGTGCTTCGGACAAACGTCATCAATCTTCAATCCTTTCTGACTTCATTTGCTATTTTTCAGCTCATTTACTGATGTTTTTTTGAGCTAAATGACCCTGAAATTGAAAAGCACTACAAAATGAACTCTGAAAATGTTGAAAGTTGGCATGGTATCATTATGTCGGAGTAAATGGCCACGGGTAGCCTAACCGACTCCCCCTGGCTCCTCTAAAAATTACCAGGCCATTCGAGCCTTCAAGCATACAAAGCGTAGGATCGCCTTCCCCCGGCCGAGGGCCGACTCCCAGAGGGCGACCCAGCCTCAGAAACCTTCTCCAAGAAAGATACGAGACAGCCGACTCCAGGGAGCCGGCCCTGAGAGGACTGACTCCCAGAAGCCGGCCATAAAGAAAGCCGGCTCTCAGGAGCCGGCCGCGAGGAAAGCCAGCTCCCAGAAGCCAGCCAAGACTGCACCCACTAAGACTGTACCCACATGGCGGCGATAGGATGGGGCGTGGCCGCCGTACATCCCACTACCCCCGAATCCCGGAACAGGCATGGCCACAGGGCGCCGTACGGGCCAGCCATCCCCCATCCGGCGTGGCACTGTAGCCATGTTGGCCTCGATGTCACCCACGACAGGCGCCAGTACGGCCCGTGGGCGGCGGGCCCCTTCGCCAGAGAGACATCCGAAGGTGGCCTGGCCTCCCCTAGTAGGCCAGGGGTGTGGCCGGCTTCCAATAGCCGGCTACCTCCCTCCCTCGAAGCATGCGCCCCATCAAGGGGACAAGACGAGGTAAGTCTACAGTGAGAGCTCGCAAGGCGGCAACACTGTAGCCACGCTTACCACGACGAAGCCCTCGTCATCAGAGGCGAGGCAACAGTAACCAGCCGCCGACAAAGCCCCCAAGCGGTGGGGCCGGCCTGCCGGCCAAAAGGCCGGCAGCCGGCGGGACCCACCAGTCGGCGGGCCCCAATGACCGGCGGAGAAGCCGGTGAGCCTAGACACTGACGGCGGGGACCCGCGCCCAGCCGGATTACCATTGTACCCCTGGGGGGTAGGCCTATATAAACCCCCCAGGGCACCCATGCAAAGGGGGGATCGAAGAGAATTCCACACACCACATAGAGGGAAAAGGAGAGCTAGCCTTGCCCTTCTTATTCCTCTAGCCAAACAGCTCAAGGAGCGCTTGTTGCTACTTGTATTGGTCTAGTGATCATGCGGAGACCCCGCAGAGCAGGACTAGGGGTGTTATCTCCATGGAGAGCCCCGAACCTGGGTAAGATTCGCCGGCGTGCATGTCTTCGCCTCATCCCGTTTCTAGGCACCGGCGATGTTTTACTAGCTCCCACAATGATAAGCCACCCGTTGGCATATGTCACACCTACCACCCGACACATTATTTCACCCACATAGCATGTGCTAAAAAGTTGAGAGGGTTACGGCAAAAACAGGATGCACTTCGTGTACAAAATGCACAATCTCTTTCGAAGTATCAGGGTTTCGGACGAAAACTCATCTGCTACAAAGGCATTTCATTTTTAGACTTATTTCAACTCCAGACTTTTTGTGCGTTCAGTATGCACCATTCAAAGCCACGTCATCAATTTTCAACCCTTTCTGACTTCATTTCTATTTTCACGCATTTACTGATCTGTTTGAGCTAAACGACCGTGAAAGTGAAAAGCACTACAAATGAACTCTGAAAAGGTTGAAAGTTGGCATGGTATCATCATTTCACCCACAGAGCATGTGCTAAAAAATTGAGAGTGTTACGGCAAAAACAGGATGCACTTCATGTACAAAATGGATAATCTCTTTCGAAGTATCAGGGTTTCGGACGAAAACGCATCTGTTACAAAGGCATTTCATTTTTTTACCTTATTTCAACTCCAGACTTTTTGTGCATTCAGTATGCACCATTCAAAGCCACATCAGCAATTTTCAACCCTTTCTAACTTCATTTGCTATTTTTCATGCATTTACTGATTTTTTGAGCTAAACGACCCTGAAATTGAAAAGCACTACAAATGAACTCTGAAAAGGTTGAAAGTTGGCATGGTATCATCATTTCACCCACATAGCATGTGCTAAAAAGTTGAGAGAGTTACGGCAAAAACTGGATCCACTTCGTGTACAAAATGGACAATCTCTTTCGAAGTATCACAGTTTTGGATGAAAACTCATCTGTTACAAAGGCATTTCATTTTTTTAACTTATCTAAGTTTTACCAAATTGAATATAATGATAAAACACACTAATATTAAACAGAAGAAAAAAGAATCATTGCATAATCTATTTTTAAAGTAAAGTTATACACAAACTAGTGATTCACACAAATTTCAAATAATTCAAATTTAAACTATTCAAATTTGAAAACTACTCGCACTAACAGAAAGTTTATAATTTTTTTACCTAAAGCAAAAAGATTCACAAAGAAACTCTAAATAAAGCAAAAAAAGTAACTCAGAAATAAAAGAAAATAAATAAAGCGGAAAACAAAAAAACCAGCCTACTGGGCCTCAACGGCCTGCGTACGACTAGAAACCCAACTTGTAGTTGGGCCAGGATGCAGGCCCGCAAGGCCCAGTAGGCCCACCACTACAAAAAAATACACTTCTGTGATGATACGTGTTTGTCACAGTAGGTCGCGTTTTTTGTCATGCATGTACATCCATGACAAATTTATAACAAAATCAAGATAGTCATACCTGTGCTGTCGTAGAAGTGTTCCATGACATTACCAACATTATCATCACGGAAGTGTCCACTTCCATGACGATAAATCGCGCGTCACAGAAGTGCTTTCGACAAGGGTGACCGACATGTGGCATCCACCATAACGGAACGCCATTAAGCTATCGGGTCGGGTTTTGGATCCGATAACCCGTTAACAGCCCCGACCAATGGGGATTTTCCACGTGTAAAAAATCATCATTGGCTGGAGAAAACACGTGTCGGCTCATCACTGGGACAGATGTCATCCACTCATTGGACAGAAGGCGCCTATGATACGTCGACACGTGGCACAGCCCAACAAAGGCCCATTCCTGTGAAAAGGCCGGCCCGTTTGACTTGGTCAAAAGGTGGCAGGCCGGCCCATGGAAAGCCTGTTAACGGCCTATTCGCATATAGCCCATTTACAGCCCGCTAACCCAAGGCCCGTTATGCCCTATTCGAATTAGGCCCAGTAGCGTCATCTGGGCCATCCAATATGATTCCAGCCCGTTTTCACTTCTGGCCCATGTATGGCCCATGACGTCTTTCGGCCCATATGAGGCCCTATGTAACTCTTGGCCTATTAACGGCCTATGGTGAAACTGTCCCGTAATGAACAGTGTATCACTTTACACCCATTAACGGCCCGTGGTGAAACTGGCCCGTAAAGAACAGTGTATCACTTTCTACCCATTAACGGCCCGTTATTCCGTTGGGCCGTTTCCAGCCCATGTTATCTTTCGGCCTTCTCAGAGCCCATTTATTCTTGGGCTATTTTCCAGCATTCGTTTACTTACGGCCCGTTACTGTCATTTTCTGCTTGTGGGCCAAATTCAGCCCGTGGTTACAGTCGGCCCGTTTGTGGTCCGTTAATACGTTGGGCCGTTTTCATAGCGTCATCAAATACGGCCTATTAACGATGGCCCGTTATGGTCGGCCCATGAACGGACGATTCCAACTCTAGCCCGTTTACGGCCAGAATACGGTCTGTTTGGCCCATGTTTGGCCAATCGATCATACGGCCCGTATAAGGCCCATTGATGATACGGCCCGTAGAAGGCCCATTGTTTCTATGGTCCATAGAAGGCCCACTATTTCTACGGCCCGTAGAAGGCCCACTGCTTCTACGGCCCGTAGAAGGCCCACTGTTTCTACGGCCCGTAGGAGGCCCAGTGTCACTATAGTAAATATTAGCCCATGGTTATTGTGGCCTAGTTTTAAAAAATAGGTTATTGCAGCCACTAGCAAACCGCAGAAAAAGAACTGCACTGACTACAAGCAAACAAATAAACAAGACAACAAGGAAATAAATAAGCAAGCAACTTACACTAGGCTATCATAGCTATTACACATATTACATCCATTGGGCATCAAAGTTCGCCACCAGTGCAAATATAGGGAACACAGCAGCATATAAACGTCGTAGCAAAACAAGTCCAGAACTGAAACCACTTCAGAAGAGCTCAAGAAACAATATCCTGGGTACCCATAATGCTGGCAAGATGCTTAGCAAGCTTATTAACTTTCTCTTGTTTGGCGCTTAAGTCCTCCAGCGCTTGCTGTTGCACCAGAAAGTATGCATCTGAATTCTGCAGGGACTTCCTCAGTCCTTCGGCTTCCTGTCGCATAACATCTGATCGATGTCTTTCAACTTGAAGTTGAGACTCAAGAAGCCGAACTGATTCAGGCAACGAGTTCGAAGAGCTGGTGCCAGCAGTGGTAGCCAGTAACTCGAACATTACATCAAGACAGGACTTTGGGGTTGTCTTAGTGTCTTCAATATAGTTTTTATCAGCTTTCTTGGAGACCAACAGGGATGTCTCACTATCTTGAACCTTATCTGCATTACTTCCTTTACCATTGCATAACAGGGTACTCTTCTCCAATATTTTATCCGCGTTCTAAAAGAGAAACAAACAAACACATCTCAGGTTTACAATGTAGTATATGAAACTCATTTTGGTAAACCAGTTCAGTAGTAAGGTGGACAGGATAACAGCATGAAACAAACATATATCTATGTAGTATGGTCACTGTATGGTCTATATCATTCTAGTTTATGTTGCCAAATCAAGATAGATACAGTTCGAATCATATCTATTTAAGACAAAGCAGCATAGACAGAATATAAGTGTGGGAAACTACACAGCAATAACAACACTTGTAATGTGCATGGCATGAGACCATAACTGTTTATTCAATTGAAACTAAAATCAACATAGAGCAAGTTACAACAGCAAACAGCCAAACACGTTGAAGAAACAGGTTTAAAACATACCTGTTGCGCCATTGGAGTTTCAATTGCATCCTTCAAATTTGAAATTAGTTGGTATCAGTAAATACAGTGATGCAAGAGCAAAGTAGTATGAACCATAGCTACGGAACCTGACCTGAGAACAATTCTTCTTCTTCTTTAAGTGTTGACTTCGGGTTCGGAGTGGTGGTCCTCGTGATTTGGGCACTGCAATTGCCTTACTAACTGCTCGTGTTTGGGTGCTCTGTGGTGCAAACGGTGATGTGTCAACGGGAACTGGGTGTCTATCTGCTGGGGTTGGGGTTAGAAGGGGTGTAGCTGGTTCTCTATCCAACTGGGTAGGGGTACAATCTGCATGAGTGTGGGTTATGTGTGGTGGGGCTGGTTCTTGGGCAAGTACAACCGTGGTTCTATCTGCATCGACAGGTAGCACGATCTTTTCTGAAGACCGTGTTTTTACTCCCACAAATACTGCCATCACTCCCTCCAATTGAAATGGCTGATAAAAAAGAAAAGTAATTGAATGTACAGACATTGTAAGATAGACAGGTGCAATGGATAGTAGGGAAGAAAATAGGGCATGAAATAATTCACATTTATGTTGTCTAAGCAAACAGAATAGTAGGACATAATTTCACATATATGATGGCTAATTAAACAGGATAGCATGACACAATTTCACATGTATCATGGCTAACTAAATAGGATAGAATGACATACTTCAAAATATGATGACTATGTAAACAGGATGACACGATATAACTATATGATGTGTCTATTAAAGTGGTTGGCATGCCATAAATCACAAATATGCCGTCGATGGAAACATGATGGCATGATATAATTCATGGATAGAATGACATAATTTAAAATATGATGACTATGTAAACAGGATGATATGATATAACTATATTATGTCTTTAGAAAACGGGTTGGCATGCCATAATTCAGATACATGATGTCTATGTAAACATCATGACATGACATAATTCAAATATATGATTTATATACTAAGGAAGTGAGCAGAGGGCAATCGCATATATGATGTGTCAACTAAGGAGATGGCATTCAATATTGTGTATATGATGTAAAAACTAAGCATTGCAATACAACATATGCATTATATGAGTAATATAACCCTGCCAAGTTTGAGCATACACCTCAGGGGGATAATAGGACTGGTCATCTGCCTCTGAATCCTCCTCTGAAGAGCTATCTGTAACCAGCAAGATATCTGCTTCAGCAGGTAGCATTGTCTTCTCTAAAGACCTTGTTTTCACTCCAGATTTCTCCATCACCAATTCAAATGGCTGATGCACAGGATGAGTAGTTGAATATACAAACATTGTCGACAAAAGCAATGAAAAATACAAAAAAAAGGATGGCATGATATAATTCACATATATGACGCTTGCCTAAACAGCATGGCATTTCATAATTCACATACATAATGTCTTGCAACAAGATAACATTGCATAATTCACATATATAATGTCTTGCAACAAGATGGCATTGCATAATTCACATATATGGTAATTAGACACTAAACAGGTGGCATTCACACAAAGCATGTCTAAACTAAGCAAATGACATAGCAATGCAAGATACCATACGCACGATATGAGCAACATAACCCTGCCAAGTTAGGGCAAGCACCTCGGGGGGGAATATGACTGGTCATTTGTCTCGGAATCCTCCTCTGAGGAGCTATCGGTAACCAGCAAGACATGCGCTTCGTCAGATAGCATTGTCTGCTCTGAAGACCTTGTTTCCACTCCAGATTTTTCCATGACCGTGCCAAATGGCTGATGCACAGGAAGAGTAATTGAATGTACTAAAATTGTTGAAATATTTAACACGTAATAAAAAAATGATGGCATGATATAATTCACATATAAGATGACTGGCTAACCAGGGTGGCATTGCAAAATTCACTTATATGATGCCTGGCTAGACAAGATGGCATTGCATGATTCACATATACGATAAGGAAACTGAACAGATGGCATTGACACAAAGCATGTCTAAACTAAGCAGATGACATCTTTAATGTATACAGTAAGCAATGCAAGGCACCATATGCATGATATTACCAACATCAGCATGCCAAGTTAGAGCGAAGACCTCATGGGGTAAATAGGAGTGGTCTTCTCCTTCTGAATCCCCCTCAGAACAGTTATCTTCCTCTTGATTACGATCCGAAATGGGTGGAGGGGGGCTGCCTTTGCGCCCACCATGGAACGACGTCTGCATGAAATTTTATTGCCACGCAAGGCTCGTCTCTTTTGCTCTACATGATCAGTTCCATTGTGTACAATAACTGGCATGCATAGGAATAAAACATAGTGAGATTATGTAAGGAGTGCATGCACAAATCCAGAGTGATGGTTGCAAACTGTGGATGGACCAAAAACCAATGATAGCAGGCAGATAATAGCTTTAGTTAAAAAATACAGATAATGGCTCCTTTAATGTTTGTTTGCACCCAACATGAAACTCATAGTAGACACCGGAGATTAACCAGATCGTAGACAGATAGTACTGATTGCTGCCCCAATATGTACCCCACAACCATTTAAAAACTCAAGTTTC
Source organism: Aegilops tauschii subsp. strangulata (assembly GCF_002575655.3). Classification (NCBI taxonomy): domain Eukaryota; kingdom Viridiplantae; phylum Streptophyta; class Magnoliopsida; order Poales; family Poaceae; genus Aegilops; species Aegilops tauschii. The sequence goes on from NC_053041.3 coordinate 184,936,693, forward strand.
AGCATTAGTTTGGACCTGACTCGGAGTCTAATAGGTGAACACGACGATAATGTAGCATGTCATCATATTAAGCGACGCATAACGTAAGTAGACACGGAAGAGTGCGACCTCTCTTGCGGACCCGTGTAGTCCTCAAGGTCATCTGCTCAGTTGATGATAGTAATGCAGTTGCCGTGGCTAACGGCGGCGGGGAAGAAGATCTGAGGCGGCGAAAGACAGTCTGGAGAGCGGATCCCTGCTGTGGTGAACCCTTCCGCCGTTGGAGCAGCTGAGCTGGGGTGGAACACAGCGCCGCAGGAGCAGTACAAACCACACAAGGTTTTCTTTGACACATATCTGTAACAGAGGTAATTGAGTAAGGGCTTGTTTGAATTTGAGGATTCTAACAATGCAGGGATAGGAAATAGATAGGAATAGGATAGGAATGCACGTACAAAACAGAGAATTTAAAAACATAGGATTTCTGCCAATCTGGGTGTTTGATTCACAACAATTGGAAGATCATAGGATGCAAAAAAGCATGGTGAGATTAAGTCAAACCACAAGAAAATGTACAGTTATAATGCTATTATGCTACTATCTCTTAGTCTTGTGCTTGATGAATAGGAATATGAAAAGGAGGAGAAGTGGAAATTAGAATTCCTACGGTTTTTCTTTCAAGGAGACACTAAAGGAGCAAATCCTACAGTTTTCCTTTGCTCCATTTCCTTTGCACCAAATTCATGAAAAGTAGTACCATAGGAACCTTTCCAATTCCGATGTTTTTCATTCACTTTTCCTTTCAAGCACTGGCGATTCTAGTAGGCAGGCTTGAGCAAGGAAAATCCTACACTAAAAAAATGTTTTTGTGCTACTTCTATTACTTTGGACCCAGGCCACTGCCATACTAGCTCAACTCCCAGGCCCATCGACAAATGCACAGCTCAAACGCGCAGAGATAAATAATGATGGCGTTCAAGAGAGTCCATCACGGATAGCTAAGTTGCCTGGTACCTCACTGCTTGTCATATAGTAGGATAAAATAATCGTATTTCCCGTTACTACGAGTGCTCAGTGGACAATATATATAACATGTAGAGTAAAAAAGAGATGCAACAAGTGTACAACCTCTTTGGCGAAGCCATGTCGATCTCAGCGTGATTGGGTTGGCCGGTGAGGATGCTCCGGCTGACTTTGCTGTCGGAGGAGGGGAAGAAGATCTTAGGCGTCTGGAGATGGAGCCCGAGGTACTGCTCCGCTGTGATGGATGGTTTCGTCGTTGGAGCAGCTCCGGTGAGTTGTACGACGCCGAGGCTGAAGCAGGACAAGAGAGACAACGAACAACGTTAACCTGAGTGGAATTCTAATAGCATCTCCAATACATGACGTAAAATACATAACCATAAAGTGCTAGATGTAAAATACATCAGCCGCTCATCTCTGAACTTAACTGTCGAAACTGAATTTAACTGTCGAAACTGAACTTAACTGTCGAAACTGAATTTTGCTGTTGGAACTGAATTTTGCTGTCGAAACAGAGCGCACTAGCAAGGTGAGGCTACACGTCGGTCAACTGACTTTTTCATCTCTGGTCAGTCGATTTTGCAGCCGTTGGATACGAAATCAAGGGCCTGCGGTTCATCTTCAACCTCCACCCCCCTGAGCCGCCAGCCACCGCCGGCCAAACAGCAGCCCCCCGCCGCCTGCGGCCGGCGGTGCGCCGCCCCGCCCGCCCCGAAAACACTCCCCACCGCCGGTCCGCCGCCGCCCCGGCCATCCCTCTAGCCCCCCGCCCCCGTGCCGAGCTTTTTCTCCGGCGATCCCCACGCCACCGCCCCGGCACCGCGGGCGACCACCGCCCCCATCCTGAACCCTAAGATAGATAGTGGGTACCTCTCCGGCAAGCCCCCCTCCCCGCTGCGGCTGGTTCTTCCTTCACCCCGGCGAGCCCCCCCCCCCACCCCCTGAAAATCAACTAACCCAAAAGTCGATTCAGTCGACTGAAGTGTAGCTAAATCAGAGCAGCATCGCAAGCAAGAGCAAGAGCGAGAGCAGCAGCGCGAGCAAGAACAATAGCAAGAGCAGACCAGGCAGGGGACCGAGAGCAAGAGCAGAGCAGCAGCGCGAGCGAGAGCTAAAGCAGCAGCAGCAGCTCCTACTGATGTGGACGTCGCCGCCGAGGGAGCGACGTCGTGGAGGAAGTGGCCGGCGACGCCGCCGTGGATGGGGCCGTGCCGTGTCGGCTCGGGACCGAGCGCCGGCAGCACCGTGAGATCGAATCAAGAAGAAAATGCGGCGATTAGTGTACAACCTCTTTGGTGGCGCCGATTAGGCCGCAGCTTCATTTGAGGAAACGGTGATGATGATGCTCTTCCGGTGGTGTAGGTGAAGACGGCGGTGTGGGAATGGAGGTGGCGCGAAAGACGAGGGGAACGTCGGGGCAGCTCCTTGGGGGTGGAGGACGGGGTGGCTGAACCGGCGGGACGATGAGATCGATGATGGATCCTCATCCGGTACGGTGGATGAGGGACGTCGAGGTGTTTCTGTGGACGACGTCGTCGGGGAAGAGGCTCCGGCTGGGTGGCGGATGGAGCAGGCTGTGGGGTTTCGTCGCGGGTTTTCGCGGCCTCGGTGTATGAATGGGTGGGCGGATGAGATGGCAGTGGGGAACCATGGCTTAGAGACGCGCTTGTCTGAAATGTGGGGTAAGTTACGAAAGTACCCCCACCAATTTGAGGCAGTTCTTTCGGTTCAGGGGTACCACGGGCATTTCGCGTGTCAGGATTTCACAGGAGGTGGGAGTTTCCGCGCGCGTTGTAATTTCGGAATAGCAAGGCGCGGGTTGAGATGGAGGGAGTTGTCGGAGCACAACGAGACAAAGATATATCTTAAATATTTCGGGCTAACAAGGCGCGGGTTAAAGAGGCGGGAGTTTCGCAGCACGATAGACAGAGACGCTAGCTTGAATTTTCGGCATAACAAGGCGCGGCTTGAAATTTCGGAAGAACAAGCTTAACGTGTACCCAAAAAAAGACAATTTGCACCTCAACATGCACAACACACACACAAACACCATTTAGACTAGAGTAAGGTACACGTGCATTGCACGCATGAGATTTGGCAACCAAATTATGAATAAATACCACATTATAGTATGCAAGCTTTGAGTCATATATGCATGATGTAGATGTTCGTTTAATTCTTATAGTTCATTTCATTCAAAATCATCTAGTTTTTATAAGAAAGCTAATCTATTTTAAGATTCATGGAATTGTGCGCCGTAAGACATAAAGTAAAAACAAATAATGGCAAATTATGTAGAAAAACATTTGGGCAATTCGGATACGGAAGATTCTAGAACAAATAAGAAGTGCTTGTGTTTTGATGTTTGTGCATTATGCTTAAGTTCAACCATGGAGTCTTCTAGATTATACATGTGGCGAAATCTGGTGGAATCTAGATGATATCCAATGGCCAGTAGTGCTCAAATTTGCCATCTTTGGACCATCGGATTCGCCTCATCCAACGACCATCTTTCAAAGTTAAAGTTACCCGCACACAATATAAAAAAATATAAAATATAATATATATATAGGGGTATAGATATAGATATGTGATGCGAAAGCCGCCCATCATCTCCAATTAGAATAGTGTGTCCATGCACGGATGCGACGTGGCCAAATGATGTCTGCCATCGGTATCTCAAATTCAAATTAGTCTGACCTTGTTCAATGTGTATACATTACAACATGCTCGTTTCCAAACCACACCGCGCAGATCTCCGTTATATTCATGCATGCATGGGTTTCAAACATCAGGATCTCTTATTCAAATATTTGAATTCAACTTTACATTGATTATGGCCCCACCTATTCTTTTACACTCACACAGTAGTCTTCTCTTTTATAATTGTACCACTAACTTTCTCTCGTGCATGCATGCACACACACTACCAGTCGGCATTATCCATCGCACGCATACAATCTTTTTCTTCAGGTCGGTCTCCCATGAAGGCACACACCCACACACATCCCCCTCTCCATCATATCGGGCATTCTTTATCTCTCACGCGTGCATGCGCAACGATCGATATTCCTCTATGTATGTGTGTATATAGCTAGGTCTTTCATAGTTTTCCACAAAAACTGATCAATCGATATATCCAGTGAGGTCTCACCCTCTTTCCCACGTCCACATCGATCAATCTATACCTGTCTATATAGGATTAACATATATAGCTAATACACCCACATTAATTATATATCCAACGTCCCCCTCTCATCATCCATGCCTTCCGCTTCATCTCTCAGACGCGTGCACAATGGCGAAGACAGGGGGCAGTAAGGGCCCTGCCCCCCTCCCCCCTAACATCACTATTTATCGAGGCTAATATGAATGTGATCATTAGACAATTGCTGCTAAAAATGGTTTAAGTTCATGAATTGACCCTCCTCGTAAAGGATTAGCAATGCTTGGCCCCCTAGCTCATTTATTTATCATGGCTCCGCCACTGCGCGCAACAGCGCACGTGTTCGCCCCCTCTCTCTCTAAATATCGATCTCGCACTTGTGCATTCCTCCATAGTCTCCCTCCACTTGGCCCCTCGCACCATCTTCTAGCCCCCCACCAGATGTTGCCACATGTACAATCTAGCAGACTCCATGGTTGAACTTAAGGATAATGCACAAACCTCAAAACAACAGTGGTTCTCTTTTGTTCTAGAATCTTCCGTATCATAACTGCCCAAGCTTTTTTTCTAGTTGAATTGCCATTATTTGTTTTTACTTTATGCTTTACAACGCACAATTCCATGAATCATAAAATAGATTAAGGGCTTCTTTGATTCAAAGGATTCTCAAAGGAATTTTGGAGGATTCTAATCATTAGGAATTTTTCCTATCTTGGTTGTTTGATTCGTAGGATTGTAAACCATAGGAATTTTTCCATATGATTCATTTGCACTAGATTTTATAGGAAACATCCCATCCACTCAAACCTCTTTGAAAGAATTCTGCGTTTTTTCTATGCACAATCAAACACTCGTACAATCCTATAGGATTCAAGACGGCATTCCACTATAATCCCATGTTTTTCCTATTCCCGCGTTCTTAGCTTTTTTATAAAAACTAATTGATTTTGAATGAGATGAACTATAAGAATTAAACGAAGGGCTACATCAGGCATATATGACTCAGAGCTTACATGCTATAGTGTGGTATTTATCCATAATTTGGTTGCAAAATCTGATGCGTGCAATGCACGTGTACCTTACTAGTACTTCGAGTATGTGCAAAACACGTAAATTAGAATACCAATGGCACGCACGCCACGCACGCACTCATTCCCTCGCACGCACACGCGGGTACACGGGCGGACGCAATTTTGTACCAAGATCCACCCCATGTGATAATTTGACGCGTGCAAAGTCGTTCACTTCATTGATTGTCAATTAATACAGCGCATGCAAATTGAGTGGACGTGAGGGCGGAAGAAAGACATTATTACTCCACTGCGCGCATGCGAGTAGTTAAATCATGGGTTGCTAGTAGTACTTCCATTGGTCTCCTTCGTATTTTGTGCCAATTTTTGACAGTAACATAATATTTACGCATTTGAGCAGTGTAGTACTTAAATTTATGTTCCGCTAAACTCATCGGGAGCCGTTTTGGGCCTCGAAATCAAAACCATCAATTAATCTTTACCTTGTTCCCATCACATTCGAAAGCCTGCTCACACCTACTAGTACGTACCAAACCTGAACGTGTTCCCACTATGCAGGTATTAGTACTAGTGCTAGTACTTAGGTTATAAAAAGGGGAACTACCTAACCAAAAATTACTCTACCTTTCCTCCTCATAAGTGCTTCTTCTTCGTCCGTCGTTGCCATGGCCGGTGAGCAAAGCTCTAGGTCGAGAACTACTCGTAACAAGGGAGCGGCAACCAAGGCTGCGGAAAAAAAAGAGGGCTCGCCGCCATGCAGAGACCTCGAAAGATCTCTCACGGGCAGGCAATGGCTCCCAGGAGCGCCCTAGCCGCGGAGGCGAACATGCCGAGCCGGCGGAGCTGGAGTCATTATCCCTCGACGGCATGCCCGATCAGCTCAATAAGCAGAAGGAGTTCATCCAAGGCTTGATGGAGTTGCTGAAGGAGAGCCTCGACGACATGCCCACTGAGCTCAATCAGCAGGGGGAGTTGACCGCCGGCTTGGTGATGCTGCTGAAGAAGAGCATTGCCTCGGAGAAGAAGGCGACCGGCAAAATCCTGCGACTTCAGGAGGACAAGCCGAAGCTCTGTCACGAGATCGACCTATTGAAGGAGAAGAACGCCGGCTGGAAGAAGCTGCATGAGAATAGTAGTTCCTCGATGAAGATGCTGCAGGCCCTCGTCATGGAACAGAAGGAGGAGTTGGCGAAGCTCCGCATCGAGCACCCGGCTGCTGTCAAGGTACGTAATGCGGCCGTGGAACAGATGATGAAGGCTCGCGTCGAGAAATCCCGCGTCATGGACAGAATGAAGAAGATGGCAGAGGAGACGCGCAAGGAGATGGAGGTCGTGGAGGCGATGAAGAAGCAGTTACGACTCCGCGGAGAATTAGATCATTTGGGGTGATAATCTTCCTTCTTCTTTTGCTCCTGTGTTTCATCTTTTGCTTCGGGTGTTTCGCCGCACGTGTCACGTTCTCTGTGAGGCATGAATAGAATACTGTTTTTTTAGGGAATGAATAGAACAATGCTAACAATGAGATGACTAGCAAATTAGATCATTTTTTATCGCCATATGGCACTGGGCTGCCGTGTTTCGTGCTCCTCCGTCGTAGTACTACTCCAGTAGAAAAATTGAGTATACCGCATGGTTCTTTGCTCCTCCTCGATCAGGTCGTCGGTGCATTTATACGAGTAGTCAAATCACAAGGCCCCGCCTTCCAGCAGTAATGAGCCGTCAAATCACAAAGGCCCTCGCCTCTCGTGAAACCGACCAAGCTAGACTGCCCCGCCCTCTAGCCTTTTAAAAATGTATACTTTTGTACAGCAGTAGTATCGATGGATTGCGCCATGGAGCAAAACTTGAAATTAAAAAAAAGGTGGTACATATAGAGAGCGCTCGTCACCAAATTATGCATATAGTACTATTAAAAAGGCTAGTCACAATAATGGTGTCCAGCACAACCCACCCCTCAAATAAAACTAAGAGGGTGCTTGGATACGTTTTAGTCCCATGACTAAATGTAGTGGGACTAAAACATGCTAGCCTCACCCATGCTTGGATCCAAATACTAAAAAGGCTAAAATCAAGTTAATGAGCATTTATTATCCTCCAAACCCTCCAATCCAGAACTCGCCTGTGTTAAAGGAGAGGAGTTAAATGAGTAGAGAGAGGACTAATCCACATTTTAGTAGGGGTACCCCTGACTAAAAAAATTTAGTCTCAAGACTAGTTTTAGCCCCTCTTTAGTCAGGGGTGCTTGGAACTTTAGCCTCTTAAAGAGACTATTTTTAGTCAGACTAAAATAAGTCCCTTGGATCCAAGCACCCTCTAAGCATCCTGGAATTCTTTGACAAAACTAAGCACCCTGAAATTCTTTGACAACTAAACTGGTGGCTATATGATGTTGGCCATATATATTGTACGTATATAATGTGAAGAAACGAGTGGTATTACTATACCAACTAAAAGATGAAATGTAAGAAATACTAGTATGTACGTACTGAAGAGTTAAAGTAACGAGAAGAAACATAACATAGTTCTGCTGGGGGCTCAGCACAACACACCCCTCAAATTAAATTAAGCACACCTGAAGTTAAACTTGGCAACTATTCCGGTAGACACTGCATTAGAACCACCATGAGCAACGACACTGCCACCTTACTCGGAGTCCTCGTCCACGTCCTCGACTTCGTCCTTGTCCCTCTTCCTCTTGGCCGATACTTCTTTGCTTGAACCGCACACTTGGTTGTTGCTCTTCATCCAAACCTTGTAGATATTGAAGCAAAGGTAGCCATCCATTGCAGCGTAGTGGATGTGGTCTATATCTAGTACATTCCGCTACCATGCATGACGATGAAACATGTATGGAGGTTTCTCCAGTTTACCGTACGAAGGATGAACCATGGCTCCTGCCAGGGTCAGCATTGAAGGCTGACGAGAGGACACCAGCCGATTCTTCTGGAGGTCGAAGGTGTTGCCTACAACGAGGCCTATCTGATGCAGGACTTCTTTGTCGTTACCAAAGTCTACAGTAACGAATTTGACTAGGTTGCTCTCGAGGAAGTCCTTAAAATCCTGGCACTCAACGTCGGCATGGCATATGTGGTAGACCAAGCATAAGTCATGCACGCAAACCTGGATCACGGCGGGCTTCTTCCTCTCTTCGTCCTTTAGATCCTTCTCTCGTCCCAGGACTGTGGTGTACTCAACATCTAGCACAGCGACCCACTCATCATCTGAGTCTTCGAACATGCGTCTGAAGCGAGAAAGGCATCCTTTCACCGTCGCGGAAGAACGGGTGTAGATGACGTGAACTCATCGCCGGTGATGGTTCTAACCTTGTACTCACCGCCGATCGTGGAGATTTGGGACGCCATGGATTTGGGAGGAGGGTTAGGATTAGTGGAACTGCCGTAATGTGAATGGACGGGACGACTAGGAGCGAACCGCCATATTATTGAAGGACGTGCGAGGACGAGTAGGAGCGAACTGCCAGCGTGCGAACGGCAGGGTAGTGGCTTTCCATTCTCCCATGATACGGGCTTCCGAGAGCCCTTGGATCTGAGATCGAACGGTTGCATGGCGTGATTCTAGACCTATGGGTGAATATCCTATCCTGGAGGGTTATTCTGCAAATTTTCAGCAACTTAGCATGCGACCGTTTGATCTCAGATCCAAAGGCTGCCAGCAGCCCGTATCATGGTCGCGCCTACCACGACCGTCGCGTCGCTCGCGCGGTCGCTCCCTTGGAGATTTAACACGGTGCGTTAGGCTATCTCATGTTGGCATGTCATACATAGTCATCACTTAGTCACTCATACTACAACAAGGTTGGCTATAAGTGTAATCTTTTTTACTCCTCTCTATCTCTTTCTTCGTACTCCCTCCGTCCCATAATATAAGAACGTTTTTGACACTAGTGTAGTGCCAAAAACGTTCTTATATTATGGGACACGGGGAGTACTAGTATTTATTGCATTTGCCAAGGAGTGGCCTCTTCCAATGAAATGGTGTTGCTAAGTTTGCTTCATTTAATTAGCTATAGACTCAAAATTGTCTTTTCACCTAGGTACACGCGCTTAGCACCGTTTCTTCCTTGGGTCACCAAACTAGTCTCTCTCTTCTTGATTAACTTGCCACATCAGACTTTATGCCTATGTGGCAAGCTTAAGCACCTGTAGGAGCAAGTAAAAGTAAGTACAATAGTGCGCTTTACATGGCATTTTTGCATATGTGGAGGAAAGAGAGGCAAGGAAAAAGTGGAGAAGTGGGCTCTCATGCAAGAGCCAGCCTCTACTACACGGTGGAGCATTGGGAGAGGCACCTGTATGGAGGTGGTCAGGAATCGGGAAACTCACGCCGGTCGTAGCGCCGCAGTTAAAATGATAATGGCAAGTCAAATCACGGGGCCCCACCTGTCCAGCAGTAACTCGCTGTCAAATCACACAGCCCTACGTTTGCAGCAGCCTACTCCCTCATCTTCTCGCGTCTCTGTCGAACCGACTAGGCGGAACTGCCCCGCCTACCGTGCAGGAAAAGCCCCGCCCTCGACTTTTAAATACAACTACATCCGCTTAAGAATTAAGAATCCAATGATATACTTTTTGTGACATAGTAACTCATATTTAGTTAGTCAAATGGATGACCTAGAACTACGTGCAGGCCCTATAAACCGAGACGCCTAAAAATAAAAAAACCAAGGCGGAGAGGGTAGTTCAGCACGTATCTTTTTAGATCAATATAGTCGGGATTCACCAAGAGCAAAACCAAGTGGTAGGCTGCTCCTGTCGTGTTGGCGTAGCAACTCAAGCAGGGTCAGTCCGCACATGAAATGGCGACACACTTAACAGGACCCCTTTGGCCGACATGTGGCTCATCCACCGTCTTGTTCCACATGCGATGCACCAAATTACAGTTCGGAGCAGCGGTTGGAATTGGAGGCACCCCGGTCGTAGCGCCGCAGTAGTAGAAAATAAGCGATGAGGGGTCAAATCACAAAGCCCCACCTTTCCCGCATTAAGCTGGACGGATGAAGAAACCATCATTTCACTCTAGGGCGCAAGAGCATAAAGAAAAGAGAAAACAATGATGCGTGCGGCAGCTACCTAGGGCACCCTAGGGTAGGGGTCTCCCTTGTCTTCTCGCGTCTCTGTCGAACCGACTAGGCGGAACTGCCCCGCCGCCTACCCCGCAGGAAAAGCCCCGCCCTCGACTTTTAAATAGTATACAGTATACTAATTTTGTATCCATGGATTGCGCCCGCGCCATGGAGCAAAGCGTCAAGAAAATGATGGTACACATGTACGGAGTATACAGCACGCCCGTCGCGTTCGCGTCGCACCCCAGACGGTCGATCGGTCTGGCACGCTGCTCTCCGAATGGAACGCGCGTCATATTGCGTTTGCACACACATGTGGGACGGCAATTGAGAACCGACCATAGGCACACTCCCCGGCCCCGCAAGTCGGCTGACTTAATAGAAGAGGGAGACGAGCGATAGTACTAGAGAAGTGTTGTACTACGTTGGTGCCTGGACGATCCCTGCAAGACACGGAAGATCAGTTCATCCATGCATGTGACCAGACTCCAGCAGACACGCCTGGATTGGCTACCGTCTACATATCGTGCAGGCTGTGTTGTACATGGCTGTAGTTGTGGTGAGAAATCTAAAAAAGGTTTCTTGTCATCTCGCAAAATTAGGTGTCATGTGCTTCGGATCACTGCGAGGGTTAAACAGTGACAACTGAGTTGGGCTAGTCATTGGGGGCACATGCACGAACAGTGACTACTCGGCTACCATCTAGGTCAAGCCGGCTATGTTAATTAGTACATCTATTGACGGACCCCTTTTCTACGAGTTTATCTTTAATTTGAGCTTTGTTCCTCGTCTAGTTTGTCCGTCGGGATTCATGTTGTCTCCTTTGGGCAGTGAGGTTATGATTTCTTGTCATGTGGCATTTTTTCGTGTTATATGTTATAATCCGGCGCTTCAGATCAAAATGACGACAACTGCGCCTCCGGGCCACATGCATGAAGACTTCTCGACAGTCATTGACGAGGTCAAGCCGGCTCCGGTAGACAAAAGAAAACTAGTACTACTCCACTATATAGGCAGGAGCCTCCGCGCTTGCTTGCTAGTGTTGCTCTCTTCACACTGTCTCGGCCTCTCCAGATCTAAACACGACAGTGGTGGCCACACTCTCTCTCTCTCTCTCTGCTCACCGCTGGTCACAGATCCAGCCGGATCCTCTCCGCCGGGGAAGGTGAGAAGGTGCAACGTTCACGCGGTCGTCCTCGGCGACGGCTCTTACCCACTACTGGGCGCGTCCCGATCAGCCTGCCTTGCTGTTCTCTCCCAAGCACCACTGGCGAGGGAGGGCCTCCGACCCCTTCCTCCTCGCTGCCGTAGTGTGGGCAGATCCGGCCTCCCGCCGCCCACCTAGCAACATCCTGGCGACCATCAGGTATAACTTCCTTCGAAACCGGCCTTGCTCTACTTCCCGACCTCCTGGCGTCGCTGCATTTGTATCTTTTACTATTTCTCAGGCCCCCTCGTTGATAGGATCGATCGGCTGTTCGAAAACCACCTAATTTTTTTACGTTTAAGAGGTAAAACTAGTTCATGCACTCGAATCTAGTACTACTTGGTTCAAACAAGGAAGAAAGGGGGTGGGGTGGGGAGGATTTGTTACCTGAATCTAGGACTTGGTCGAAAGAGGAAATAATGGGGGCGAAAAGTAGCAGAGACTGGCTATCCAACTGGTCTCTAGGTCTAATAGGGAAATAAAGGGAAGCGCAGTACAAACTCAATATAAACCCGATCTATTGGTTGAAAAAGGAAAGAAAGTGGGGACTGGGGGACAAGTCAACAGAGTAAGTCCAGCACTAGATTTGCTAGCCTCACACAGTATAAGGTGGCTATACCGAACAAAAATGGGACCAACCCAGATATCCTGTTCTGATGTTTGTTGCCCCGAGCCACTCTTATGTAATGCCACTGGTAAAATGTAGCAGTCGCACTGTTAAAAGTAAGGACATGTTAAACCAATGTTGTTTTCAATGTAATGCCTCCAGTAATATGAATCAATGGCACTTCTTTACATGTCCTGCTAAAATTTCCCATTAAGATAAGTTGGTTCTTTTCGTTAGAAATGCAACTGTCCTGGTCCGCCTACTCTCCCGTGCCCAAAGTAATGTCGTATTTAACTGTTGTCATAGTTAATCCTAATGCCCACACTAATATCTAGCAATGCCAGTGCTTTAGAAATTGCTACTATCCTTGTAGGATTGCCATTCAGATAAGGAACATGCTTCTTTTCATTTGATGCATGTTTCATCACTTGTTAGTCACCCTCCTTTCCACCTTTTTTATGCAAACAGAGATATACATTTCACGCTCGATCTTAGTTGAGCTGCACAAATGATATCCAAATTATAGTTGAGCATTCCAGGAGCTTCACAACCAACCTTGATGTTGCTCAATTTTATTGCAACTAATGAAGAAGAAGCTCTGTGGGTTTCGTTTTCTGATGGAAATGGAACCGGGGCTGGAGCCCTTTTCTTAAAAAAAAATTGAAGAAGAAGCTGCTAGCTCACGGGACATTGCTTCATTTTAGGTGAACTGCACCAAAAGGTCCCATGAATTGAATCATCCATGTTGGTGACTGAAAGAGCCAGCTTCAGCATCCCAGTCTAAGCACCCCCGGCCTCCATCCTTGTGACGCACGGTACACCTCGTTTGCCACCTGCTCGACCCTAGTGTCACTGATAAAATGAAGTAATAATACAGTTAAAATAGAGCGAGTGTCATCTCTATCATTTCATTTCCAATGTAGATAAAGAAAGTGCTTCTCTTTGTTAATGTATGTTTCATCAACTAGTCCCATTGTTAATGTTTAAGTGTTTCTGCAAACTGGGGTGCTTAATTTTAGTTGATATGTACAAAAATAGAGATTAGAATGTCTCAAGGCGCCTCCTTGTACTACCGCTGTACACTGATGTTCATCACTGGTAGAAGGTGTATCTGGGAGACTTGGGACGATGTCCAGTATGAGGCGTACCGTATGAGGCGTCGCAGGGCCCATCTCGCCCTCGCAGCATGGCATACTATGATACTATCGCAATATTTTCTTCTATTTATTTTGTGTGTTTCATCAACTAGTGCCACTATAATGTAATCACGCTTTTTCATTATCTGTGCAAACAGGGTTATTCAGCTGCATTTTGGTGGAACTGCACAAATGTACATATGGAACCGGCATATATGCAGAGTGTGAGGTGTGCCAAGTAAAAATTACCGACACCAACCATGTTGCATGCACGCATTGACATCCACCACCACCAGTGGGATGTGTGGCGCTCTCTGTGGACGGATCTTTCTCGGCAGCAAATCATCTAACCAAATACTAGTAGCTTATATTGGCAGTTTTCTAGGGAGTACTCTTTTCTGAAAGAAGCACCAATCTGTTTTTCTTTATTTGTACACTGTGTCACAACTTTGACCCAAAGGTCCAGAGCTATTTTAGGGTGATTGGCGTAGTACTCGGAGACTGATTGTAAGCATGATTTTCATTAGCTGTCACACTGATTGTAAGCATGAGCAGGTGGAAGATTAGGTTAGTGTGAAGCTTACCTTAAACCCTACCGCCGCCGTTGAAACGAGGCGAGCGTCGAGGGAACCGTGGAGAACGGCGGGGAAGCGACGTCGCGCCATCCGGCCTCCTCTTGCGGTGGGAGAACGAATACTCCTGTGGCTCCGGCTGGCTCTGCACCCTCACGAACGGCACACCATACTCGATCGATTCGTTATCCTCTGGGTGCTCGACCTTCGACCTGTACGCCCACCACATCCGCCTGACTGTCGCCTCAGGCGAATCTGTCTGCTTCATCGCCCAGAGGAGATACTCGATGAACTTGGACGACTGCGGCGTGACTGCCGCCGAGGAGTACATGTACATAGCCGCCCTCATCACCGTCGTCTCGCTCTTTCGCATACATTGCCACATGGCCCGCACCGTCCTCGAAATCTCCCACTCATTGTCAAACCAACTAAGGATCTCCTTTAACCTGGCTAACTTTGCCTAGTCGCCGCCGGCGATCTGCCTGATTCGCTGCTGCATCCTCTCCATAGATGTCCTTCTGAGAGGTCCGGTGCTAGCTTTGGAAGATGGGAGGAGAGACGATGGTCTTGCAATAGAGAAGAGGGAGAGGCGAGACGTTGGTTTTGGAATGGAGATGATGGAGAGGAGAGGAGGTGGTTTTGCAATGGAGAAGATCAGAAGAGGGAGAGGCGAGACGGTGGTTTTGGAATGGAGATGATGGAGAGGAGAGGAGGTGCTTTTGTGTGACGCCCGGATAATTAAGCTACAGTGAACCTCTGCTAATGATGCCATGTCACTTCGATTACGGTTGCTAATCTCACGTTAGTTCGAAACCGATTATAATTCAAAATTCAAAATCAAGCAAACAATAAAAGTTTTCAAATATTAAAACTAAAATGTTCATCATGTGGCAAATAACCCCTAACTAGTTTTGGTGGTGGAACCAACCTTTTAGAAAGTGTTTAAATGCCCTAAACTAATTAAAAACATCGGCTAAAATAATAATTTAATTGTTGTTGAAAATATAAAAATATTAAACTAATTTATTTTGGGTCCAAACTAGGTTTGGCAGTGGCCTATTTTGATAATACTAATTCAGGTGCTAACTTGGTATTTTCAAGAAACTGAAATAATTAGGAACTAAAAGAAAACAGAAAAGAAATATAAAGAAAAAGAAAAACAACTGCCCCCCTGACTGGGCCTTGGCCCAGTTGGCCATGTGGCCGAGCGGCCTGCCGGCCCACCCCCCCCCCCCCCCCGCGCGCCCCTGGCCTACTAGCCCCCCGGTCAAACCCTAACCCGTAACCGCACACCCACCCCACCACTCGCTCTCTCCTCCCCCCCACTCCCCCGATCAAGATCGGGATCGGGGCGACCACGCCCCCGCGCGCCCGACGCCGCCCCGCCGCCCGTCGCTGGAGCTCCCTCGCCGGACTGCCTCCTCCACCTCGCCGGACGCCTCGTCCTCGCCGCCCCCCCCCCCCCCCCCGGCCTTCTTCCTCACCCTCCTGCACCGCGCCCATCTTCCCCGAGCTCCGCAGGACGTCGTGCTCGTCGCCCCGACGCCAACCATCACCGACCCCGATCCCGTCGCACCTCGCCGGCGCCTTGACGCCCACCACCGTCGCCGGACCTCCCCGCGCCTCGCCGCCCGTCTTCGTCCTCCTCCACGACCGGAGCTCCTCCGCCTCGTCGCGCCTCGCCGACTCCACCTCGCCGGCCTGCCTCCTCTTTGTCACCGTCGTCCCCGACGACCTCCTCGCCCCCCCCCCCCCGCTGCCCCCGTCCCTACAAATCCCGGTGAGGCCACGGCCTCCGCCCTCCTCCTTCCCCTGTCACCGCGCCGTCCGCGCCTCCCTCGGTAGGCCACCGCGCGCACACGCGCCCGCGTGCCGGAGCTCATGCTCTGGGCAGCACGCGCTCACACCGCGCACTCCGGCGCTCCGCTCGCTCCCTGCACTTCGGTCGGGGACGAGCCCCGCCGCTGCCACCGTGCGCACACGCCCCCGCTCCCTTGGCCTCGTCCGCAGCCCCCCCCCCCGATGCGCTGCCCAGCATCGCCTCCGTTCGTCGAACCGCCGCCGTCCGCCGGTGCCATCCGTGGCAGGGCTCCGGCGAGCCACCCGCCCGCGCCACGGTTTTGCCCGTTCGGGCGCCCACTGCCCGCTGGCGCCCGTCGCCTGTTCGGGTATTACCCGATGCCCGCACCCGCTTAGGGCCCTGGGGCCTATGACATATGGGCCCCACCCCCAGAACGAAAAGAAAAAATAAAAAAAATAATAAATTTAATTAATTAATTAACTAAATTAAGTTAATTAATCATGTTTAAATTAATCTAATTAATTAGTTAATTTAATTAAACAGTAATTAATTAGCTAAACCTGAATTAAACTAAGCAGTGTATGACATGCGGGACCCGCACGTCAATTTGACCCAGTCAACGCCCTGTTGACTGCTGACGTCATGATGACGTCAACATGCACTGTTCTGGATAATGTTGTATTAAATTAATTAAATAAATGCTAAAATTAATTTAAATCTTTTAAAATTCATATAAAATAAACCGTAGCTCGGATGAAAATACTTTGTACATGAAAGTTGCTCAGAACGACGAGACGAATCCGGATACGCAGCCCGTTCGTCCACCACATATCCCTAGCATAGCAAACGTGCAACAATCCCCCTCCGGTTCATCTGTCCGAAAACGCGAAACACCGGGAATACTTCCCGGGTGTTCCCCCCCCCCTTCGTCGGTATCACCTCCTACCGCGTTAGGGCACACCTAGCACCGCACATTGTCTTGTCATGCACCGTCATGCTTATGTTTGCATTATATTTATTGTTTCTTCCCCCTCTTCTCTCGTTAGACACCGAGACCGACGCCGCTGCTACCCAGTACGACTACGGTGTTGACGACCCCTCCTACTTGCCAGAGCAACCAGGCAAGCCCCCCCCCCTTGATCACCAGATATCGCCTATTCTTCTCTATACTGCTTGCATTAGAGTAGTGTAGCATGTTACTACTTTTGGTTAATCCTATACTGATGCATAGCCTATCATTGTTGCTACAGTTGTTACCCTTACCTGCTATCCTACTGCTTAGTATAGGATGCTAGTGTTCCATCAGTGGCCCTACACTCTTGTCCGTCTGCCATGCTATACTACTGGGCCGTGATCACTTCGGGAGGTGATCACGGGTATATGCTATATACTTTATATACATGACACATGTGGGGACTAAAGTCGGGTCGGCTCGTTGAGTACCCGCAAGTGATTCTGATGAGGGGGCTGAAAGGACAGGTGGCTCCATCCCGGTAGAGGTGGGCCTGGGTTCCTGACGGCCCCCGACTGTTACTTTATGGCGGAGCGACAGGGCAGGTTGAGACCACCTAGGAGAGAGGTGGGTCTGGCCCTGGTCGGCGTTCGCGGATACTTAACACGCTTAACGAGATCTTGGTATTTGATCGGAGTCTGGCCATTTGGTCTATACGCACTAACCAACTACGCGGGAACAGTTATGGGCACTCGACGTCGTGGTATCAGCCGAAGCTCTTCTTGACGTCAGCGACGGAGCGGCGCGCGCCGGATTGGACTGGAACGCCTGCTAGGCTAGGTCTGCTTCCGGCCGCGTACGCAACATGCAGGTGTGCAATGGGCGATGGGCCCAGACCCCTACGTGCATAGGATTTAGACCGGCGTGTTGACCTCTCTGTTGAGCCTAGGTGGGGCTGCAGCGTGTTGATCTTCCGAGGCCGGGCATGACCCAGGAAAGTGTGTCCGGCCAAATGGGATCAAGCGTGTTGGGTTATGTGGTGCACCCCTGCAGGGAAGTTTATCTATTCGAATAGCCGTGTCCCTCGGTAAAAGGACGACCCGGAGTTGTACCTTGACCTTATGACAACTAGAACCGGATACTTAATAAAACACACCGTTCCAAGTACAACCCGGTGATTGCTCTCTAACAGGGCGACGAGGAGGGGATCGCCGGGTAGGATTATGCTATGTGATGCTACTTGGTGAACTTACCATCTATTCTCTTCTACATGCTGCAAGATGGAGGTGGCCTGAAGCGTAGTCTTCGACAGGATTAGCTATCCCCCTCTTATTCTGGCATTCTGCAGTTCAGTCCACCGATATGGCCCTTTACACATATACCCATGCATATGTAGTGTAGCTCCTTGCTTGCGAGTACTTTGGATGAGTACTCACGGTTGCTTTTCTCCCTCTTTTCCCCTTTCTATACCGAATTGTCGCAACCAGATGCTGGAGTCCAATAGCTAGAGATCCCGAGGATGATTCTATGTGGAGTTCGGCTTCGATGAGTAGTTAGGAGGTCCCAGGCAGGAGGCCTTGCCTTTTCGATCGTTGCTACTTTTGTGCTAGCCTTCTTAAGGCAATCTTGTTTAACTTATGTCTGTACTCAGATATTGGTGTTTCCGCTGACTCGTCTATGATCGAGCACTTGTATTCGAGCCCTCGAGGCCCTGGCTTGTATTATGATGCTTGTATGACTTAATTATGTTGTAGAGTTGTGTTGTGATATCTTCCCGTGAGTCCCTGATCTTGATCGTAGACATTTGCGTGCATGACTAGTGTATGGTCAAATCGGGGGCGTCACAAGTTGGTATCAGAGCCGACTGCCTGTAGGAATCCCCCTTTCCAACTCCTTGGCCGAAGTCGAGTCTAGTCAATGAAAAACTTTTACTAACATGGTTGTGTGGCTTACGGGCCCACGTCGCCATTGGGTGGTATTAGTATCTTTTACTCCTTTTCTATACTCTGGGACTCTAATCTCTCTTCTATTCGGGTTAAGTGAATTTTGCTAAATCTAACATTAGGATCTCGTGTCACTTTCACCCGGAGAGCACCTTATTACCGATGATCGTCTGTTGCACCAGAAGATTCCGAGGATACTCTATGATGTTCTCTCGAGAATTTGTGCCGTCGCTTTTGCAATTCCCATCCATCGATAAACCTCTATGGGTAACCACGTACACTTGCCATTCATACAATCATTCCCCGTTGATCTCGTTATTATAAGATACCTTGATATCCTCTCTATTGTTCCGAGAATACTTTGTGCCTACTCCATTGTAGTTCTTTGCCACATTAAATACCCCTACGGATAATTCCTCGCACTTACCGAGTATCCGTTCATCCCCAGTTGTTCAGGTGTTTCACAAAAGTCTTCGAAATACTACCCGATCTTCCAGTAGTCCTTCTGCAAATACTTGTCTGCTTGCAGTTTGGACAATTCCATTTGACTAACAATAACCATTAAAATCCTTGTGATTGACATTCTGATCGTGTTGATTCAACATGTGTGTAAATACACACAATCATCAGTTATTCCCTGGAAATTTCCTTCCGGCTCAGACATCATTTTAAACGTGGGCTATTTCTCAAGCAATCCAATTGTCGTCGATTGTACCCTAAGCCTACTCAACTTATCCATCCTTAATCAGAGTTTTTGCCTCTGAGCCCTTGATTTGGAAATTATGATTCTTTGCCTTTGAGCTTTGAGTTAGTCAGTTGTTTCTATAATCTAAGGCCCTTGCCTTGATTCTTCCTCTAGTTGTGTGCCGATGCTCACATCAGCTCCGTTATGAACCATCAAGCCCTTTGTTGAATTATCATCTGATAGTGTCCTTCGTATACAAAAACCTTGAGAAGCTCTTTTCGGGATACATAATACCATTGGTAAATCCCGTTCTATGATTTGGCCAACCATGCTCTACTTTCGAGCTGGTGATATTTACTATTGAAGCTTGTGGTATATGTTTCCACGATACCCTGACGGGTTGAACCTATGCCTTCCTTAATATGTGTGAACCCGAAAGTTTTCACGGGTCATACTCCTCTGGTAATTCACCAGGTAGGTTTTGACACTGAAATCATCTTTATCTAGAGCAATGAATGAAATGTTATGCGTTGAACAAGTGGGAGTCGACCTTGAACCCTGTGTTCATGCCCATGCACACGATGTATACCTTATCATGGAAGCTTCTCCTAAAATAATTATCCCCTTGTTATAAGTTCATCTTGTATCTGTGGACGTGGTTCCGACCATGTTTCTCCTTGATTCCATTTCTCGTGCTAGTTTGAGGACTTGTCTTCTGCAGAGCAATACCCTAGTCCAACCTCTACTTTGATCTGTCGTCGAGTATTACCCCCCTGGTATCTCGAGATTATCATGGGACTGCATAACTTCTTATGAGTTCTTCATCAAGTGCTACATTCTCACTGATTCCAATATTTCACGGGCTCTGAGTTCTTAAACACTCTAAGACACCGATAACTGACTCGAGTCCACACCGCGAGTAAACAACTCTTGGTAACCTTCATTACTTACGAGTTTGAACTCAATCACGTCATTCCTAGCCTACTTGGCTATATCCTTCTCGTGCCGATTTTAACTATGCTACCTGGTCCTTGTTCCCGGAGCAAAAATTTCGACGGTGAGCTAATCTTACGTCGATCTTCCTCGTCATACCATTTGTCCTTGAACAACAAGCTTGATTTCGAGTTTGTGTCCTACCCATGGTTCCAATAACCTTCCACTTCATCATTCCTTTGACTTGATGTCGTCGCTGATTGATTACATCTTCATGAAATCTCTCAACAAATGTGTCGTGATCATCATCAACCTTATGGGCTCTTCCAGGATATCAATTGAGTTCATGATGAGAAATACCATCCTTGCCCCGATGATTGGTGTTATCTTTGACCACTTTATTGCCTTTCGTTTAACACAAACTTGTTCGTGTTTTGTGTTATACCTTGAGATCCTTGCTATCCAGCATTTGTTCTTCTTTACCTTGGAGTATTACCATCTTTTATGTCAAGAATGTCATGGGAATTTTCACCACCCCTTAAGAATTCTTGATACAAGTAATACTTATTACCATCACCGTTCTTTACTTGGTGTCCGTGTTGTTTCTAACCGGAATGCCGACAAATGGTCTGTGATGTGTAAATTTAAAACTTCTAGTAACCTTATTGCTTTGAAGTTAATGGTCGATAGTTTCATTCTAAGTCTGTTGCTTATTGAATCATCATTCGAACATTGATCGTGCTACCTAGCCCATATTTCGGGTGCACATTTCAACCAATGTTTAATTGTGTATGTTTTCCTCGAGCATACATCATTATACCATTTGATCTGACAAATGTTATCTCCTTGTTCACATAGTTCTGGAAATCCATCTTTTGGAAATCTCAATGGATTGTCGCTGAGTCAATCAGTCACCTCCTCACCTCTCCTTGATTTAATGACGAACCCTTGTCTCAGAACTTGCTTCCATAGTTTGTTTCCCGAGAATCTTACAATGTCATCTCGTCAATTGGTGTTGCACCTTTTTCTTCTTAGGCATTCCGAGTCTGAAGTATCTAGACCCCAATCAGATCTGAATCTCGTTCAGATATGATGGTTGAAACCTTTTTCCAAGAGTTATAACACTGGTCTTTTATGACCCGGTAAGGTGATGACATGCCCAGCACACCTGGCCGGATGACCTACTGTTATAGTTTCCTTATTAGCAAGGTTATCCATTCTTCCATGAGGAAATTGTAAGACTTATTCTACAAGTTGTTCCTGATGGATCCTTCCTGTATCCAAAGTCTGACCTTTTCTTGAATACCATGTCAATGCTATCTCGAAGCATGTCTGTGGTACTCCGAATTTCACTAAGAACCTTTGAAGCACAATACTAAATTTTCTTTATCAATTATTCAAACACTGTTGTTTGGGTAATGTCATGAAATTCCTCTCCCCTTACCTAAATGGTTTTCTACTTCTATCCTGTCATGGATATCATGCTCTGTTTGGCCTTGGGAAGGATATACCCCTGGAATATGTGTTTAAACACATTTTCCTTTCCATCGTTCTGTTTAATCTAATAATCACATTTCCCTTTCCATTGTTTGTTTAACCTTCTTGAGGTTTATATGATCTAAGCAGTAATAAGTCACTGCTTTTGTAAGCACCTCGGTGTACAACTCTGTCAGTAAGAACCTGTTACTATTGTTGATGACATTCCGGTATCCACCGATGGACGAGAACTTTGCCTAATGGTCCGCCTCGTCCAACGAGCAGGAAAATGGTTCTCTTCGTCCCTCGCCCTTGGTACCGATGTTGTTGCCGACATAACCGACAGACTACCCTCTGACATGCCTTGCTTACATGATCATGCAAGATGTCACCGACCTTCCTACTTTTAGACCACATGGTGGGCCCATAACCCACAGTTCCACAGGATCGAAACCTGACTCTCCTGTACACCCTGTTGTCAAAGTTATTCCTCGTGCTTGACTTCGTATGTAATTCACGGGCCACATGCCTAGTAATGTATTCTGGTATCAGACGCAATACTTACTCTCGCCGCTTTGAACCCCTTTCTCACTCTGGTTCAGACTTCGAGCAACTATCTATCCGCCGGGAACCTCTTATTGTACCTTCGTACCTTACTCTCGATGTATTTTATATGTTCAACTCGAGAGATAATCTTATGCTCATTCATGGGTTAACCCCAGATTGTTTTCCCTCATAAGCATTCTGTCCTAGCCGAGCTGCCCCTTACCTATTCGTAAGTACGTTGGAGATCCCGAAGAAAGGATGACGACTTGATCATGGTGACTTGAAGCAGAGAAATGAAGACATCCACGAAAGGGATCAACCTCTTCGGAAGGGCAACCAAGACCGAGATGACTCGTTAGAATTTCGTAACCAAATCTTTCCCCCTTACTTCACCTCTTAAATCTCGGGACGAGATTTCTTGTAGTGGAGGAGAATTGTGACGCCCGGATAATTAAGCTATAGTGAACCTCTGCTAATGATGCCACGTCACTTTGATTATTGTTGCTAATCTCATGTTAGTTCGAAACCGATTATAATTCAAAATTCAAAATCAAGCAAACAATAAAAGTTTTCAAATATTAAAACTAAAATGTTCATCATGTGGCAAATAACCCCTAACTAGTTTTGGTGGTGGAACCAACCTTTTACAAAGTGTTTAAATGCCCTAAACTAATTAAAAACAGCGGCTAAAATAATAATTTAATTGCTGTTGAAAATATAAAAATATTAAACTAATTTATTTTGGGTCCAAACTAGGTTTGGCAGTGGCCTATTTTGATAATACTAATTCAGGTGCTAACTTGGTATTTTCAAGAAACAGAAATAATTAGGAACTAAAAGAAATATAAAGAAAAAGAAAAATGCCGGCCTGCCTCCTCTTCGTCGCCGTCGTCCCCGACGACCTCCTCGCCCCCCCCCCCCCCCGCTGCCCCCGTCCCTACAAATCCCGGTGAGGCCACGGCCTCCGCCCTCCTCCTTCCCCTGTCCCCGCGCCTCCCTCGGTGCGCCACCGCGCGCACACGCGCCCGCGTGCCGGAGCTCACGCTCTGGGCAGCACGCGCTCACCCCGCGCACTCCGGCGCTCCGCTCGCTCCCTGCACTTCGGTCGGGGACGAGCCCCGCCGCTGCCACCGTGCGCACACGCCCCTCCTCCCTTGGCCTCGTCCGCAGCCCCCCCCCCCCCCGGTGCGCTGCCCAGCATCGCCTCCATTCGCCGAACCGCCGCCGTCCGCCGGTGCCATCCGTGGCCGGGCTCCGGCGAGCCACCCGCCCAGGCCATGGTTTTGCCCGTTCGGGCGCCCACTGCCCACTGGCGCCCGTCGCCTGTTCGGGTATTACCCGATGCCCGCACCCGCTTAGGCCCCTGGGGCCTATGACATATGGGCCCCACCCCCAGAACGAAAATTAAAAAAAAATTAATTAATTAATTAACTAAATTAATTAAGTTAATTAATCCTATTTAAATTAATCTAATTAATTAGTTAATTTAATTAAACAGTAATTAATTAGCTAAACCCGAATTAAACTAAGCAGTGTATGACATGCGGGACCCGCACGTCAGTTTGACCCAGTCAACGCCCTGTTGACTGCTGACGTCATGATGACGTCAGCATGCACTGTTGTGGATAATGTTGTATTAATTAAATAAATAAATGCTAAAATTAATTTAAATCTTTTAAAATTCATATAAAATAAACCATAGCTCGGATGAAAATACTTTGTACATGAAAGTTGCTCAGAACGACGAGACGAATCCGGATACGTAGCCCGTTCGTCCACCACATATCCCTAGCATAGCAAACGTGCAACAATCCCCCTCCGGTTCATCTGTCCGAAAACGCGAAACACCGGGAATACTTCCCGGGTGTTACCCCCCTTCATCGGTATCACCTCCTACCGCGTTAGGGCACACCTAGCACCGCACATTGTCTTGTCATGCACCGTCATGCTTATGTTTGCATTATATTTATTGTTTCTTCCCCCTCTTCTCTCGTTAGACACCGAGACCGACGCCGCTGCTACCCAGTACGACTACGGTGTTGACGACCCCTCCTACTTGCCAGAGCAACCAGGCAAGCTGTGACGCCCCCGATTCAATCGTACACTAATTATGCATGCAAATGTGTACGATCAAGATCAGGGACTCACGGGAAGATATCACAACACAACTCTACAACATAAATAAGTGATACAAGCATCATAATACAAGCCAGGGGCCTCGAGGGCTCGAATACAATTGCTCGATCATAGACGAGTCAGCGGAAGCAACAATATCTGAGTACAGACATAAGTTAAACAAGTTTGCCTTAAGAAGGCTAGCACAAAAGTAGCAACGATCGAAAAGGCAAGGCCTCCTGTCTGGGACCTCCTAACTACTCCTCGAAGCCGAACTCCATGTAGAATCATCCTCGGGATCTCTAGCTCCTGGACTCCAGCATCTGGTTGCGACAACCAGGTATAGAAAGGGGAAAAGAGGGAGAAAAGCAACCGTGAGTACTCATCCAAAGTACTCGCAAGCAAGGAGCTACACTACATATGCATGGGTATATGTGTAAAGGACCATATCGGTGGACTGAACTGCAGAATGCCAGAATAAGGGGGGATAGCTAGTCCTGTCGAAGACTACGCTTCTGGCCACCTCCATCTTGCAGCATGTAGAAGAGAGTAGATGGTAAGTTCACCAAGTAGCATCGCATAGCATAATCCTACCCGGCGATCCCCTCCTCGTCGCCCTGTTAGAGAGCGGTCACCGGGTTGTATCTGGCACTTGGAAGGGTGTGTTTTATTAAGTATCCAGTTCTAGTTGTCATAAGGTCAAGGTACAACTCCGGGTCGTCCTTTTACCGAG
The DNA here is from genome assembly GCF_002575655.3 of Aegilops tauschii subsp. strangulata. Taxonomy (NCBI): domain Eukaryota; kingdom Viridiplantae; phylum Streptophyta; class Magnoliopsida; order Poales; family Poaceae; genus Aegilops; species Aegilops tauschii. The sequence goes on from NC_053041.3 coordinate 184,961,681, forward strand.
GGACACGGCTATTCGAATAGATAAACTTCCCTGCAGGGGTGCACCACATAACCCAACACGCTCGATCCCATTTGGCCGGACACACTTTTCTGGGTCATGCCCGGCCTCGGAAGATCAACACGTCGCAGCCCCACCTAGGCTCAACAGAGAGGTCAGCACGCCGGTCTAAACCCTATGCGCGCAGGGGTCTGGGCCCATCGCCCATTGCACACCTGCACATTCCGTACGTGGCCGGAAGCAGACCTAGCCCCCTTAATACAAGCGCGACCTTACGGTACAATGCGGCGCGCGCCACTCAGTCGCTGACGTCAAAAAGAGCTTCGGCTGATACCATGACGTCGAGTGCCCATAACTGTTCCCGCGTAGTTGGTTAGTGCGTATAGACCAAATGGCCAGACTCAGATTAAATACCAAGAACTCGTTAAGCGTGTTAAGTATCCGCGAACGCCGACCAGGGCCAGGCCCACCTCTCTCCTAGGTAGTCTCAACCTGCCCTGTCGCTCCGCTACAAAGTAACAGTCGGGGGCCGTCGGGAACCCTGGCCCACCTCTACCGGGATGGAGCCACCTGTCCTTTCAGCCCCCTCATCAGTAGCACTTGCGGGTACTCAACGAGCCGACCTGACTTTAGGCACCACATGTGTCATGTATATAGTATATAAGTATATACCCGTGATCACCGCCCAGGTGATCATGGCCCGATAGTATAGCACAGCAGACGGACAAGAATGTAGGGCCACTGATGGAAAACTAGCATCCTATACTAAGCAGTAGGATAGCAGGTAAGGGAAACAACTGTAGCAACAATGACAGGCTATGCAACAGAATAGGATTAACCGAAAGCAGTAACATGCTACACTACTCTAATGCAAGCGGTAGAGAGTAGAGTAGGCGATATCTGGTGATCAAGGGGGGACTTGCCTGGTTGCTCTGGCAAGAAGGAGGGGTCGTCTTCGATGTAGTCGAACACACGAACATCGGCAGCGGTCTCGGAGTCTACCGAAAAGAAATAACAGAGCAATCAAATGTAACACAAAGCAAGACGCGACGATACGTTGTGCTAGGGGTGACCTAACGTAGGAATAGGTGATACCGGCGAAGGGGTGAAACATCCGGGAAAGTATCCCCGGTGTTTCACGTTTTCGGACAGATGAACCGGTGGTGAAATGTTGCAGGTTCACTATGCTAGGGACGCGTGGCGGACGAACGGACTGCGCATTCAGATTCGTCTCGTCGTTCTGAGCAACTTTCATGTACAAAGTTTTTCCATCCGAGCTACAGTTTATTTTATATTAATTTTTAAAGATTTAAATCATTTTTAGTATTAATAAATTAATTTAATTCGAAATTTAATTAATGCGTCAGCATGACGTCAGCAGTCAACGTTGACCGTTGACCTGGTCAACCTGACAGGTGGGTCCCACCTGTCAGGGGCTGTTAGCTAATTAACAGTAGTTAATTAGGTTAATTAGTTATTAGGTTAATTAATCTTAATTAGTTAATATTAACAGGATTAATTAAGTTAATTAATTATCTTTATTATTTATTTATTTATTTATATATTTTTTAAATCATTTTTTTGTTTTCTGGGGCATGGGGCCCCCTAGTCAGTGGCTCTGGAGGAGCCATAGCGGGCGCGGGCGTCGGGCACAGCCCAAACAGAGGCGCACCCGACCGGGCGCTGCAGGGCGGCAGGGGAGCTCCGGCGAGGGGGTACGGCGCGCGGGCAGGGGGGTGAGCGCGGTGAGCGGTGACGGCTGCAGGGGCACGAGGCCTACGGCGATGGAGGCGTGGTGAGCGCGGGGGCAGAGAGGGGGAGGCGCGCTCACAAGGGGCCGGTCGGGGAGGGCAGCGGGCTCGGGGTGGTCCGGCGAGGCAGATCGATGACGGGGGCGAGCGCGACGCGGAGGAGGTGGCGCGGGTCGGGCGGCGCCGGCGAGGCGACGGGTGGACGACGACCCGAGGCAGGGGCACGGCGTCGAGGTGGCAGGGGCGTCCAGCGAGGCGGGGCGACGGGGAGAGCGGGGCCGTCGTTGGGGCCTCAGGCGGCGGTGGCTCCAGCGGGGTGGTCCGGCATCGGCGCAGGTCGTCGGGGGCGTCGATTGCCCCCGACCGGATCACGCAAGAGGGGGTTGAGGAGGCGGGCGACGGCGGGGCAGCGCCGGGCGGCGTCGGTGAGGTGGCGGTGGTTGGCGACGGCAGTGGTCGAGGCGGAGGCGCTTCCGGGCGGCGGCGACGTCGTTTAGCGTTGGTGGCGGGGCGATGGCGCGCGATGGCGACGGGGGGCGACGAAGCGACGGCGTCGCGGGCGGCGATGTGGTGGTGGCGACGGGGTCAAGCCCTCTATCTCGATCCAGATCGAGGGGGGAGTGGGCGACGTGGGGGGAGGGGAGTGTGCGGTCTGGGTGGGGTTAGGGTTACGGGGTCCTGGGGGTAAGGGGAGTGGGCGAGGCCGGTTGGGCCGGTTGGGCCGGCCTGGCTAACAGCTGGGCCGACTGGCCCAGTGGGGGGGGCTTCTCTCTTTCATTTTTTTGTTTACTTTCTTTTAAAATTTTCTTTTCTGTTCATTTACTTTCCCTATAGTTTTCAATTTATTTTAGTTTCAAAAATAGAAAAACAACTCCTAAATCAGTATAGCTTAATATACCACCGCCACATTTAATTATGGCACCCAAATAAAATAGTTTAACATTTTATTAATTCTAAAAAGGCATTATCTAATTGATTAAGCCACTGTTTTAATTATTTTAGTGCCTTTAATTATTTTATAAAAATGTGGGTTCTCCACCATTATTACTAAGGATTTATTTGTAACAATTAGCACATTTTAGTTTTTATGTTTGAAAACTTTTATCGTTTAACTTTAATTCAAATTTGAATTTGAATTGGTTTCGAACTAACACGAGATTAACAACAGTAACCGAGGTGACATGGCATCATTAGTAGAGGGTTACTGTAGCCTAATTATCCGGGCGTCACAATTCTCCTCCACTACAAGAAATCTCGTCCCGAAATTTTAAGAAGGGGAGTAAGGGTTAAATGTCTGGTTACAAAATTATAACGAATCTTCTCGGTCTTGGTTGCTCTTCTCGAAGAGGTCGATCCATAACGCTGATGTCTTCATACTTCAGCTTGAGGTCATCATGATGAAGTCGGCATCCTTTCTTCGGGAACTCCATCATACTTACGAAAAGGATAAGGGGTAACTTCGGAAGAACGTAACTCTGCAAGGTCGCTATCCGGTTTATAACTCAGGGAATGTGGTAGAAAGTATCTCTCGAATTGAAACTCGGGAAAATCACCGAGAGAGATAAAAGAAGGCGTGAGAAGTTTTAAGCGGATGGGTAATCATTTAACGCCCAGCCGAGAGTGTGAATGGGGTTCAGAGCAATCGGGAATAAGCATTGTGTCTGATACCAGACTTGATCACTAGGCAGGTGGCCCATGAATCACATACGAAGTCAAGCTCAAGGAATAACTTCGACAACAGGGTGTATAGGAGAGTCAGGTTTCGATCCTGTGGAACTGTGGGTTATGGGCCCACCATGTGGGTTAAAAGTATGAAGGGCAATGACATCTTGCACGATCATGTGAGCAAGGCATGTCAGAGGATAGTCTGTCGGTTATGTCGGCAACAACATCGGTACCAAGGGCAAGGGACGAAGAGAACCATTCTCCTGCTCGTTGAACGAGGCGGACCAATAGGCAAAGTTCACGTCCATCGGTGGTTACCGGAATGTCACCAACAATAGTAACAGGGTCTTACTGACAGACTTGTACACCGTGGTGTTTGCACAAGCAGGGAATTAATACTGCTTAGATCATAATGATCACCAGAAACATTAAGCCAACCAATGGAAAGGAAAATATTATTATCAGATTAAACAGAACAATGGAAAGGAAAATGTGTTTAAACACATATTTCAGGGGGTATATCCTTCCCAAGGACAATGGTTAGAAGAGAACCATTTAGGTTAGGGAAGAGGAAGTTCATGACATTGCCCAAAGAACGGTGTTTGAATAATTGATAACAAAAATTTAGCATTGTGCTTCAAATGTTTTTATTGAAGATCGGAGTACCTTAGACATGCTTCGAGATAGCATTGACATGGTCATCAGGTGAAGATCAGACTTTGAAAACACACAGGATCCATCAGGAATAACTTGTAGAATAAGTCTTACAATTTCCTCATGGAAGAATGGATAACCTTGCTGAAAAGGAATCTATAACAATAGGGCCAACCGGCCAGGTGTGCTTCGCATGACATCACCTTACTGGGTCATAAATAGACCAATGTTATAACTCTTGGAAATATGTTCCAACCATCATATCTGACCGAGATTTAGATCTGATTGGTGTCAGGATAACTCAGACTCAGGATGCCTGAGAAGAAAGGTGCAACACAAATTGTCGAAACGACATCGAAGATTCTCGGGAGATGAACTATGGAAGCGAGTTCCGAACAAGGGTTCATCGTTAAATCAAGGAGAGGTGAGGAGGTGACTGATTGACTCAGCGACAATCCATTAAGATTTCCAAAAGATGGATTTCCACAACTATGTGAACAAGGAGATAACATTAGCCAGATCAAATGATATAATGATGTATGCTCGAGGAAAAACATACACGGTTATACATTGGTTGAAAGGTGCACCCGAAATATGGGATGGGTTGCACGACCAACGTCGGAATGGTGATTCAATAATCAATAGTCTAAGAATGAACGGCCGACCATTGACTTCAAAGCAATAGGGTTGCTAGAAGTTTTAGAATCCGAACAACACAGTTCACCTGTTGGTATCTCGGTTAGAATCAACACGTGAACCTGGAAATGAATGGAGATGGCGAGAAGTATTACTATATCAGGAATTCTTAAGGGGTGGGGCAATCCTCACAACATCCTTGACATGAAAGACAGTAATACTTCAATGTAGAACATAACATAAGCTAGATAGGAAAGAGCTCCATAACATGATCAAGTCTAAATTGGAGGGGGGCAATAACGTTGCCGATGATAACACAAATCATCGAGGGGCAAGGATGGTATTTCCCATCATGAATCCGATTGATATCCTGGAAGAGCTTAGAATGTTGATGATGATCACGACACAATTGTCGAGAGATTTCATGAAGGTGTAATCGATCGGCGATGACATCAAGCCAAAGGAATGATGAAGCGAAAGGTTATTGAAACCACGGGTACGACACAAACTTGAGACCAAGCTTGTTGTCCAAGGCGAAATGATAAGACGAGGAAGGTCGACGTAAGCTTAGCTCATCGTCGAAAAGTTGTGTTCCGGAAATAAGGACCAGGTAGCACACTTAAAATCATCACGACAATGATATAGCCAAATAGGCTAGGAATGGCATGATCGGGTACGAACTCGTACGTAAAGAAGATTACTAAGAGTTGTTGAACCATAGTGTGGACTCGATTCAGTTATCGGTGTCTTTGGGTGTTTCATAACTCAGAGCCCGTGAAAAATTGGAATCGGTGAAAATGTAGTACTTGATGAAGAACTCATAAGAAGTTATGATGTTTTGTGTTTATCTCGAGATACCAGGGGGTAATACTCGACGATAGATTAAAGTAAAGGTTGGACAGGTGCAATGATCTACAGAGGACAAGTGGTTTAACTTGTCTGAGAAATGGTATTTAAAGGAGAACGTGGTCGGAACCATGATTGCAAAAGGCCAGATCCCAGATATAAGATGAACTTATACCAAGGGAATAACTAATTTTAAAAGAAGCTTCGATGAGAAGATCTACATCGTGTCCATGGGCATGAACACAAAGTTCAAGGTCGACTCCCACTTCTCCAATGCATATCCTTTCATTTACTTCTCGCGTTCTATGAAGTTGTAGTGTTGAAATTTTATATGGCAAAATACCAGAAGAGTATGACTCGTGAAAACTTTCGAGTTCACACATATTAAGGAAGGCATAGGTTCAAGCCATCAGGGCTTCTTAGAACATATACCACGAACTTCAGAAGTAATTAACACAAGCGCAAAAGTAGAGCATGGTTGACAAAGCAGAAGATACAATTTACCAAAGGCATTATATACCCGTGGAACGGCTCACAAGGTTATTGAATATGAAGGACGATGTCGGATGAAATCCAACAATGGATCGGGCGATCCACAACGAAGCTGATGTAAGTTTCAGTACTCAATCAAAGGAAGAAAGAATGCAAGGCATCAGATTAGGGGAATAACTAACTAATTCAAATCTCAATGCAAAGGAGTTGCGATTTCCAAATCAAGAGATCAGAAGCAAACGCTCTGATTGAAGATGGATAAGTTGAGTAAACTTACGGGTACAACCGACGGCTATTCGGTCGGTCGAGAACCAGTTCATGTTTAAAGTGACGTCTGAGTCGGAAGGATGAATTCTAGGATCTGTTTGAGGATTGCGAGCATTCTCAACAAATTGAATTAACGGACTCAAAATGATAATGACAATGGATGTCAACAACATTACTAGACTTAAGATTAATCATAATGCAAGTAAGCAAGAATTTCAAGAGCAAAAAGGCTCCTGAGGATTTTTGGAAGTTCAAATAGTATTTTGAGGACTTTTGTGAAATACATGAATCAACTGGGGATGAGCAAATACCCGGTGAGTGCTAGAAATTATCCATAGTGGTATCTATGTGGCAAAGAACAGCAAGGCAGTAGGCAAAAAGGATTCTCGAAACAACGACGAGTATTTCGGGGTATCTTGTAATAACAAGACCAACTAGGGATGAATGTATGAATGACAACTGCATGTAGTTATCCATAAGGGTTGACGGTGGAAGGGGAATTGCAAACGCGATGAACACAAGTTCTCGGGTTAACAGCGGGAAGTGTCTTCAGGGTCTTCACGTGCAGCAGACGATCATCAGTAATAAGGGGCTCTCCGGGTGAAAGTGATAACGAGATCCTAATGTTAGATTTAGCAAAATTCACTTAACCTGAATAGAAGAGATCTCAGAGTCCCAGAGTATAGACAGGAAGTAAAAGATCCTAATACCACCCAATGGCGACGTGGGCCCGTCAGACACACAGCCATGTTAGTAAAAGTTTTTGCAATGTCTAGACTCGACTTCGGCCAAGGAGTTAGAAAGGGGGATTCCTACAGGCAGTTGGCTCTGATACCAACTTGTGGCGCCCCCGATTCAATCGTACACTAATCATGCACGTAAATGTGTACGATCAAGATCAGGGACTCACGGGAAGATATCACAACACAACTCTACAACATAAATAAGTCATACAAGGATCATAATACAAGCCAGGGGCCTCGAGGGCTCGAATACAATTGCTCGATCATAGACGAGTCAGCGGAAGCAACAATATCTGAGTACAGACATAAGTTAAACAAGTTTGCCTTAAGAAGGCTAGCACAAAAGTAGCAATGATCGAGAAGGCAAGGCCTCCTGCCTGGGACCTCCTAACTACTCCTCGAAGCCGAACTCCATGTAGAATCATCCTCGGGATCTCTAGCTCCTGGACTCCAGCATCTGGTTGCGACTACCAGGTATAGAAAGGGGAAAAGAGGGAGAAAAGCAACCGTGAGTACTCATCCAAAGTACTCGCAAGCAAGGAGCTACACTACATATGCATGGGTATATGTGTAAAGGACCATATCGGTGGACTGAACTGCAGAATGCCAGAATAAGGGGGGATAGCTAGTCCTGTCGAAGACTACGCTTCTGGCCACCTCCATCTTGCAGCATGTAGAAGAGAGTAGATGGTAAGTTCACCAAGTAGCATCGCATAGCATAATCCTACCCAGCGATCCCCTCCTCGTCGCTCTGTTAGAGAGCGATCACCGGGTTGTATCTGGCACTTGGAAGGGTGTGTTTTATTAAGTATCCAGTTCTAGTTGTCATAAGGTCAAGGTACAACTCCGGGTCGTCCTTTTGGAGGGACACGGCTATTCGAATAGATAAACTTCCCTGCAGGGGTGCACCACATAACCCAACACGCTCGATCCCATTTGGCCGGACACACTTTTCTGGGTCATGCCCGGCCTCGGAAGATCAACACGTCGCAGCCCCACCTAGGCTCAACAGAGAGGTCAGCACGCCGGTCTAAACCCTATGCGCGCAGGGGTCTGGGCCCATCGCCCATTGCACACCTGCACGTTGCATACGCGGCCGGAAGCAGACCTAGCCCCCTTAATACAAGCGCGAGCTTACGGTCCAATGCGACGCGCGCCACTCAGTCGTTGACGTCAAAAAGAGCTTCGGCTGATACCATGACGTCGAGTGCCCATAACTGTTCCCGCGTAGTTGGTTAGTGTGTATAGACCAAATGGCCAGACTCAGATCAAATACCAAGAACTCGTTAAGCGTGTTAAGTATCCGCGAACGCCGACCAGGGCCAGGCCCACCTCTCTCCTAGGTAGTCTCAACCTGCCCTGTCGCTCCGCCACAAAGTAACAGTCGGGGGCCGTTGGGAACCCAGGCCCACCTCTACCGGGATGGAGCAACCTATCCTTTCAGCCCCCTCATCAGTAGCACTTGCGGGTACTCAACGAGCCGACCCGACTTTAGGCACCACATGTGTCATGTATATAGTATATAAGTATATACCCGTGATCACCGCCCAGGTGATCACGGCCCGATAGTATAGCACAGCAGACGGACAAGAATGTAGGGCCACTGATGGAAAACTAGCATCCTATACTAAGCAGTGGGATAGCAGGTAAGGGAAACAACTGTAGCAACAATGACAGGCTATGCAACAGAATAGGATTAACCGAAAGCAGTAACATGCTACACTACTCTAATGCAAGCGGTAGAGAGTAGAGTAGGCGATATCTGGTGATCAAGGGGGGGCTTGCTTGGTTGCTCTGGCAAGGAGGGGTCGTCTTCGATGTAGTCGAACACACGAACATCGGCAGCGGTCTCGGAGTCTACCGGAGAGATGTAACGGAGGGGGAACACAATAAATAATAGAGCAATCAAATGTAACACAAAGCAAGACGCAGCGATACGTTGTGCTAGGGCTGACCTAACGTAGGAATAGGTGATACCGGCGAAGGGGTGAAACATCCGGGAAAGTATCCCCGGTGTTTCACGTTTTCGGACAGATGAACCGGAGGTGAAATGTTGCAGGTTCACTATGCTAGGGACGCGTGGCGGGCGAACGGACTGCGTATTCGGATTCGTCTCGTCGTTCTGAGCAACTTTCATGTACAAAGTTTTTCCATCCGAGCTACGATTTATTTTATATTAATTTTTAAAGATTTAAATAATTTTTAGGATTAATAAATTAATTTGATTCGAAATTTAATTAATGCGTCAGCATGACGTCAGCAGTCAACGTTGACCGTTGACCTGGTCAACCTGACAGGTGGGTCCCACCTGTCAGGGGCTGTTAGCTAATTAACAGTAGTTAATTAGTTATTAGGTTAATTAATCTTAATTAGTTAATATTAACAGGATTAATTTAGTTAATTAATTATCTTAATCAATTATCTTTATTATTTATTTATTTATTTATTAATATATTTTTTTAAATCATTTTTTTGTTTTCTAGGGCGTGGGGCCCCCTAGTCAGTGGCTCTGGAGGAGCCATAGCGGGCGCGGGCGTCGGGCACAGCCCGAACAGAGGCACACCCGACCGGGCGCTGCAGGACGGCAGGGGAGCTCTGGCAAGGGGGTACGGCGCGCGGGCAGGGGGTGAGCACGGTGAGCGGTGACGGCTGCAGGGGCACGAGGCCTACGGCGATGGAGGCGTGGTGAGCGCGGGGGCAGAGAGGGGGGGCGTGCTCACAAGGGGCCGGTCGGGGAGGGCAGCGGGCTCGGGGTGGTCCGGCGAGGCAGATCGACGACGGGGGCGAGCGCGACGCGGACGAGGTGGCGCGAGTCGGGCGGCGCCGGCGAGGCGACGGGTGGACGACGACCCGAGGCAGGGGCGTGGCGTCGAGGTGGCGGGGGCGTCCAGCGAGGCGGGGCGACGGGGAGAGCGGCGCCGTCGTCGGGGCCTCAGGCGGCGGTGGCTCCAGCGGGGTGGTCCAGCGTCGGCGCAGGTCGTCGGGGGCGTCGATTGCCCCCGACCGGATCACGCAAGAGGGGGTTGAGGAGGCGGGCGACGGCGGGGCAGCGCCGGGCGGCGTCGATGAGGTGGCGGTGGTTGGCGACGGCGGTGGTCGAGGCGGAGGCGCTTCCGGGCGGTGGCGACGTCGTTCAGCGTTGGTGGCGGGGCGATGGCGCGCGATGGCGACGGGGGGCGACGAAGCGACGGCGTCGCGGGCGGCGACGTGGTGGTGGCGACGGGCGTCGGGGGCGACGGGGTCAAGCCCTCGATCTCGATCCAGATCGAGGGGGGAGTGGGCGACGTGGGGGAGGGGAGTGTGCGGTCTGGGTGGGGTTAGGTTTACGGGGTCTGGGGGTAAGGGGAGTGGGCGAGGCCGGTTGGGCCGGTTGGGCCGGCCTGGCTAACAGCTGGGCCGATTGGCCCAGTGGGGGGGCTTCTCTCTTTTATATTTGTGTTTACTTTCTTTTAAAATTTTCTTTTCTGTTCATTTACTTTCCCTATAGTTTTCAATTTATTTTAGTTTCAAAAATAGAAAAACAACTCCTAAATCAGTATAGCTTAATATACCACCGCCACATTTAATTATGGCACCCAAATAAAATAGTTTAACATTTTATTAATTCTAAAAAGGCATTATCTAATTGATTAAGCCACTGTTTTAATTATTTTAGTGCCTTTAATTATTTTATAAAAATGTGGGTTCTCCACCATTATTACTAAGGATTTATTTGTAACAATTAGCACATTTTAGTTTTTATGTTTGAAAACTTTTATCCTTTAACTTTAATTCAAATTTGAATTTGAATCGGTTTCGAACTAACGCGAGATTAACAACAGTAACCGAGGTGACATGGCATCATTAGTAGAGGGTTACTGTAGCTTAATTATCCGGGCGTCACACAAGCCCCCCCCCCCCTTGATCACAAGATATCACCTATTCGTCTCTATACTGCTTGCATTAGAGTAGTGTAGCATGTTACTGCTTTCGGTTAATCCTATACTGATGCATAGCCTGTCATTGTTGCTACAGTTGTTACCCTTACCTGCTATCCTACTGCTTAGTATAGGATGCTAGTGTTCCATCAGTGGCCCTACACTCTTGCCCGTCTGCCATGCTATACTACTGGGCCGTGATCACTTCGGGAGGTGATCACGGGTATATGCTATATACTTTATATACATGACACATGTGGGGACTAAAGTCGGGTCGGCTCGTTGAGTACCCGCAAGTGATTCTGATGAGGGGGCTGAAAGGACAGGTGGCTCCATCCCGGTAGAGGTGGGCCTGGGTTCCTGACGGCCCCCGACTGTTACTTTATGGCGGAGCGACAGGGCAGGTTGAGACCACCTAGGAGAGAGGTGGGTCTGGCCCTGGTCGGCGTTCGCGGATACTTAACACGCTTAACGAGATCTTGGTATTTGATCTGAGTCTGGCCATTTGGTCTATACGCGCTAACCAACTACGCGGGAACAGTTATGGGCACTCGACGTCGTGGTATCAGCCGAAGCTCTTCTTGACGTCAGCGACGGAGCGGCGCGCGCCGGATTGGACTGGAACGCCTGCTAGGCTAGGTCTGCTTCCGGCCGTGTACGCAACGTGCAGGTGTGCAATGGGCGATGGGCCCAGACCCCTGCGCGCATAGGATTTAGACTGGCGTGTTGACCTCTCTGTTGAGCCTAGGTGGGGCTGCGACGTGTTGATCTTCCGAGGCCGGGCATGACCCAGGAAAGTGTGTCCGGCCAAATGGGATCAAGCGTGTTGGGTTATGTGGTGCACCCCTACAGGGAAGTTTATCTATTCGAATAGCCGTGTCCCTCGGTAAAAGGACGACCCGGAGTTGTACCTTGACCTTATGACAACTAGAACCGGATACTTAATAAAACACAGCCTTCCAAGTGCCAGATACAACCCGGTGATCGCTCTCTAACAGGGCGACGAGGAGGGGATCGCCAGGTAGGATTATGCTATGCGATGCTACTTGGTGAACTTACCATCTATTCTCTTCTACATGCTGCAAGATGGAGGTGGCCTGAAGCGTAGTCTTCGACAGGATTAGCTATCCCCCTCTTATTCTGGCATTCTGCAGTTCAGTCCACCGATATGGCCCTTTACACATATACCCATGCATATGTAGTGTAGCTCCTTGCTTGCGAGTACTTTGGATGAGTACTCACGGTTGCTTTTCTCCCTCTTTTCCCCTTTCTATACCAGATTGTCGCAACCAGATGCTGGAGTCCAGGAGCTAGAGATCCCGAGGATGATTCTACATGGAGTTCGGCTTCGAGGAGTAGTTAGGAGGTCCCAGGCAGGAGGACTTGCCTTTTCGATCGTTGCTACTTTTGTGCTAGCCTTCTTAAGGCAATCTTGTTTAACTTATGTCTGTACTCAGATATTGTTGTTTTCGCTGACTCGTCTATGATCGAGCACTTGTATTCGAGCCCTCGAGGCCCTAGCTTGTATTATGATGCTTGTATGACTTAATTATGTTGTAGAGTTGTGTTGTGATATCTTCCCGTGAGTCGCTGATCTTGATCGTACACATTTGTGTGCATGACTACTGTACGGTCAAATCAGGGGCATCACATTTTGCAATGGAGAAGAGAGAGAGGAGCGTGCGGCAGCGATTTAGGATTGGACGAGAGGGCCGGCGCGCTGTGACTGGATCAAAATCAAAATCAATTTACCCTTCAATTAAGAAAGCGACCCCACATTAACTAGTCTCCGTTTTATTCTGGGTCATAATTGACCATGATTTTTGCACATAAAATATACGTTATACGTTGCAAAAATAATATAATTTGAAAGTACATTCAGATACGAACCAAACGATACAATTTTTGGTGACATGCATTCACATTTTGCTTGTCAAATACAGTACGTGGTCAAACTTTGACCCAAAATACGCAAAACAACAAAAAAATACTTCCAAGACCAGCGCCGCTCTTCTCCTCTTAAACCACCGCCGCTCCTCTCCTGTTCCAATCTAAATGCAGCGCCGCTCCTCTCCTCTTCCATTTCAAAACCACCGCCCCTCCTCTCCTGTTCCAGTCCAAAACCAGCGTCGCTCCTCTCCCGTTCTAATCCAAAACCAGCGCTGCTCCTCTCCTCTTCCATTCAAAAACCACCGCCAGCGAGTGAAGGTGCTGTGGAGAAGTAGATCAATGGAGGATTACAACCGATACGTGAGGATCGCAGACGGCGACCCTGTGAAGCTAGCTAGGATGTTGGAGATACAGTCTTGGTTTGACAACAAGGACCAACTAGCGGCGACGGCGACATCCATGGCCAAATATCTGCAACAGAGCGAAAAGGCAGCGATACTCCCGGAGGGAGTCGCGCCAGAGTACATAGAGCTGCTCCTCTGGGCCATGGAGCAAACAAATTCACCGAATCCAATCGTGAGGGAGCGGTGGTGGGAGTATCGATCCCAGATGGAGCATCCAGCAGAGATTGAAGGATCGAGCATCTACAGGGTGCCGTTTGTGAGGGTGTCCTGCCAGAGCGAGCCGGTGGAGTCTTCGTCGACCGAACCCAACTGCAAGAGGAGAAAAGCAGTTGGCCCGACGACGCTTCCCCGCCATCATCTCCCTCACCGTTCACATCGTCTCACGGGGCGGCTGTCTGCCACCGAGGAATAGGAGGGGGCTGCCCTCCCCAGCCCAATAGTCGGGCAGGTTGTGAATTGTTAGGAGGAGCTTAGGGTTGTCAGTATTTGCAGGTTGTGAATTGTGTTTTGTGTTGTGTATTTTGAGAGTACTTTCTGATATGAATGTCTTTTGAATTTCAGATTTGCAATATTGAGCATATGAAGTATTCTATGAATTCTAGAGATCTATTTTTAGCACTTAAAAAAATGTAGTTTCATAGGAGTATAAAAGTGCATACAATGTGATTCTTAGAGAAGAAACTGCAAGTTTCAGTTTCAGATAAGAAACTGCAAGTTCAGTTTCAGATAAGAAACTGCAACTTTCAGAGGCAGAGCATTTATATTAACACGGCCTTTTCAAACAGGGTTAACATCATGTTGGAAGTTTTATTCATGGTCAAAAATGGAACTACCAGCAAGTTAACATCATGCTGATCAACATTCATGCATAGCACATCTTCATATGATGCACAGTCAAAATGCCCACACAATGTCGAGTGTGCGAAACACAGAGAAAACGAGGGACGAAGTTTCGGCAAGTGTTGGACGTGGTTTTGGGCTGCCCCGTCTACGCCTGCTCCCTCCTCCCCGCGGCCGGCTCTGCTGCCGCGCAGGCCTCACCGCCCCACCGTACTCCCATCGCTGGCCTAGCCATCCCTCTACTCACCCACACCTGTTGTTATTCTCCGGCAACGGCAGACGAACCAGTAAACCCTCGTACAGTCGTACTCCTCTCTGCGCAGGCTTCCACTGTCGCGTCTTCCCCGGCTCCCCATCGTCCCCTTCCTAGGCCTCGCCGTCATCCACCGCCCTGGCGCTCTCGGCGCGGCCTGGTCAATGTGGTCAATGATCGACATGCATCTGAAGTGGACTGTACGTGGAGAGGCCGACAGCTGGGTCCACGGCCGCAAGCAAGGAAATGCCTCCTTATTATGCGCAAAATAATGATTCCTCCACCTGACATCAGGGACCCACCGAAAGGGCCTCTGTATTTCGTGAAAAAAACGTTACCGCCGCTGACAGCTCGGACCCACCAGCTATATCTTTGCACACAAGGAAGTGCCTCCTTATTACGCACAAAAAAATGAATACTCCCCCTGCTAGCTGGGACCAACCATGGTGGGAGGTTGACTTGTGGGCCTACTAAGTTGACTGGGACGGGGGCCTTTGTCAACTTTAGTCAATATGAATGATTCTAGCTCCAGTGACCGTACGATGTCCATCCAACGGCCGTACTGCTTCTTCCACCTCTGGTCTTCTTGCTCCAGCCGCCCAAAGCAGCCGGTCGTGCCGCATGCTCCTGCCTCCCATGGTCGGCTGTGCTGCCGCGGAGGCCTCACCGCCCCCTACTATTCCCACCGCTGGCCAGGCCCTGCGGCGACGGCAGCCTCACACCACAGCCGATTCAGTGAACCCTCGTACTCCTCTCCGTGCGGGCTTCCACTGTCGCGTCTTCCCCGGCTCCGCGTCGTCCCCTTCCTAGGCCTCGCCGTCGTCCACCGCCGTGGTGCTCTCCGCGCGGCATGGTCAACGTGGTCAAGGAACGACTTCCATCGGAAGAGTACTATATGTGGAGAGGCTGACAGCTGGGTCCACGGCCACAGCCCAGTTTTTTTGTGATTCGCCAAGTAAGTCGCTTTGTTAGGCCTGTTGGGCTGCAAATCTTTCAAGACGAGGAGAGCTTTCATTTGGCTGGCCGCGAAAATGGCCCATCAGTAATGAGAAATGGGTTGTACATTTTTAAAACACATCAAACCGGCAATCAGTTTCAAATATCTTTTTTTCATTTCGAGATTTTAAATTACATTAATTTTTATGCGTGGAGAATTTGTTGGATTTTATATTGATATACATTTATTTTTAAAATCAGTTTGAATGTGAGTCGAAATTTCGGGATTAAAAACAGTTCGGACCGCACCGAAATATGCAAAATTTTGTATAATTTTTTAACCGTGGCCACAATATGGGCTGTAATGCTAACAAAAAGAATATGGGCTCCAAAAAAACCTTAATAATTAGCAAATGGGCTGTAAATAATCAGAAATAATGGCAGATGGGTTGTACGCTGTTTTCCACAGATTTGAGGCTTATCTAAAAAAAGGGTGACGCACAAGCAGTGACTGTTGGATGGCCATCCAACAGCCGTCGTGCTTCTTCAATCTCTGCTCTTCCTGCTCCAGCCGCTCAAACAAGTGCCGGCAGGACTGCCTGCTCCCTCCTCCCCGCGGCCGGCTCTGCTGCCGCGCAGGCCTCACCGCCCCACCGTACTCCCATCGCTGGCCTAGCCATCCCTCTACTCACCCACACCTGCTGTTATTCTCCGGCGACGGCAGACGAACCAGTAAACCCTCATATAGTCGTACTCCTCTCCGTGCGGGCTTCCACTGCCGCGTCTTCCCCGGCTCCCCGTCGTCCCCTTCCTAGGCCTCGCCGTCGTCCACCGCCCTGGCGCTCTCGGCGCGGCCTGGTCAATGTGGTCAACGACCGACATGCATCTGAAGTGGACTGTACGTGGAGAGGCCGACAGCTGGGTCCACGGCCGCACGCAAGGAAATGCCTCCTTATTACGTGCAAAATAATGATCCTCCACCTGACATCAGGGACCCACCGAAAGGGCCTCTGTATTTCACAAAAAAAATGTTACCGCCGCTGACAGCTCGGACCCACCAGCTATATCTTCGCACGCAAGGAAGTGCCTCCTTATTACGCACAAAAAAATGAATACTCCTCCTGCTAGCTGGGACCCACCATGGTGGGAGGCTGACTTGTGGGCCTACTAAGTTGACTGGGACAAGGGCCTTTGTCAACTTTAGTCAATATGAATGATTCTAGCTCCAGTGACCGTACGATGTCCATCTAACGGCCGTAGTGCTTCTTCAACCTCTGGTCTTCTTGCTCCAGCCGCCCAAAGCAGCACCGGTCGTGCCGCATGCTCCTGCCTCCCGTGGCCGGCTGTGCTGCCGCGGAGGCCTCACCGCCCCCTACTATTCCCACCGCTGGCCAGGCCCTGCGGCGACGGCAGCCTCACACCGCAGCCGAACCAGTGAACCCTCGTACTCCTCTCCGCGCGGGCTTCCACTGCCGCATCTTCCCCGGCTCCACGTCGTCCCCTTCATAGGCCTCGTCGTCGTCCACCGCCGTGGTGCTCTCCACGCGGCATGGTCAACATGGTCAAGGAACGACTTCCATCGGAAGAGTACTGTACGTGGAGAGGCTGACAGCTGGGTCCACAGCCACAGCCCAGTTTTTTGTGATTTGCCAAGTAAGTCGCTTTGTCAGGCCTGTTGGGCTGCAAATCTTTCAAGACGAGGAGAGCTTTCATTCGGCTGGCCGAGAAAATGGCCCATCAATAATGAGAAATGGGCTGTACATTTTTAAAACACATCAAACCGGCAATTAGTTTCAAATATCTTTTTTTTCATTTCAAGATTTTAAATTACATTAATTTTTATGCGTGGAGAATTTGTTGGGTTTTATATTGATATACATTTATTTTTAAAATCAGTTTGAATGTGAGTCGAAATTTCGGGATTAAAAACAGTTCGGACCGCACCGAAATATGCAAAATTTCGTATAATTTTTTAACCGTGGCCACAATATGGGTTGTACTGCTAACAAAAAGAATATGGGCTCCAAAAAAACCTTAATAATTAGCAAATGGGCTGTAAATTATTAGAAATAATGGCAGATGGGCTGTATGCTGTTTTCCACAGATTTGAGGCTTTCCTAAAAAAAGTTTGACGCACAAGCTGTGACTGTTGGATGGCCATCCAACGGCCATCGTGCTTCTTCAATCTCTGCTCTTCCTGCTCCAACCGCTCAAACAAGCACCGGCGGGACTGCCTGCTCCCTCCTCCCCGCGGCCGGCTCTGCTGCTGCGCAGGCTCACCGCCCCACCGTACTCCCATCGCTGGCCTAGCCATCCCTCTACTCACCCACACCTGCTGTTATTCTCCGGCGACGGCAGACGAACCAGTAAACCCTCGTACAATCGTACTCCCCTCCGCGTGGGAAACAACTGCCGAGTCTTCCCTGCCTCCGTGTCGTTCCCTTCCTAGGCCTCGCCGTCGTCCACCGCCCTGGTGCTCTCGGCGCGGCCTGGTCAACGTGGTCAACGACCGACATGCATCTGAAGTGGACTGTACGTGGAGAGGCTGACAGCTGGGTCCATGGCCGCACGCAAGGAAATGCCTCCTTATTACGCGCAAAATAATGATTCCTCCACCTGACATCAGGGACCCACCGAAAGGGCCTCTGTATTTCGCGAAAAAAATGTTACCGCCGCTGACAGCTCGGACCCACCAGCTATATCTTTGCATGCAAGGAAGTGCCTCCTTATTACGCACAAAGAAATGAATACTCCCCCTGCTAGGTGGGACCCACCATGGTGGGAGGCTGACTTGTGGGCCTACTAAGTTGATTGGGACGGGGGCCTTTGTCAACTTTAGTCAATATAAACGATTCTAGCTCCAGTGACCGTACGATGTCCATCCAACGGCCGTAGTGCTTCTTCAACCTCTGGTCTTCTTACTCCAGCCGCCCAAAGCAGCGCCGGTCATGCCGCATGCTCCTGCCTCCCGTGGTCGGCTGTGCTTCCGCGGAGGCCTCACCGCCCCCTACTATTCCCACCGCTGGCCAGGCCTTGCGGCGACGGCAGCCTCATACCGCAGCCGAACCAGTGAACCCTCGTACTCCTCTCCGCGCGGGCTTTCACTGTCGCGTCTTCCCCGGCTCCCCATCGTCCCCTTCCTAGGCCTCGCCGTCGTCCACCGCCCTGGTGCTCTCGGCGCGGCGTGGTCAACGTGGTCAAGGAACGACTTCCATCGGACGTGGACTATACATGGAGAGGCTGACAGCTGGGTCCACGGCCGCAGCAAGGAAGTGCCTCCTTATTATGCGGAAAATAATGATTCCTCCACCTGACAGCTGGGACCCACCGGACGGGCCACTGTATTTCGCGAAAAAAAATGTTTCCCCCTGACTGTTGGGACCCACCAGCTACATCTTCGCATGCAAGGAAGTGCGTCCGGGCAAAAAAACGATTCGCCCCCTGACTGCTGGGACCCACCAGCTACATCTTCGCAGGCAAGGAAGTGCCTGACAGTCGGGACCCACCTGGTCGAAGCGTACGTAGCGTTGTCATTCTGGTCGTGAACGTGTACGTACATATATACTGGTGGATGTAGAGGCACGCACGTGTCGTAGTAGAGGCGCGTACGTGTCGTAGTAGAGGCGCGCACGTAGCATGTACACGTACGTATAGCGGCCAGGGTGCAAGAAAGAAAATACGGCCAAGTATGTGTACATACGGGCGGGGTCTCGAACGCCTACTCGCGCATACGTACGGCCAGGGCTCGTGTACATGGCTGGGTCGGAAAGGAGAAACAGCGTCGTCGTCGTGTTCATGGGGAGGCAACGGAATGCGTCGTGTTCATGGGGAGGCAACGGAACGCGTGGGAGCCAACCGGCTGGGTCGGAACGGAATGCGTGGTCGTGTTCATCGGGAGGGCTTGGACGGAACAGGCGATGGAAACGAGGCCTGGCGTACCGCACAACGGAGGAAACGGACCTCCTACGTTCGGAACGGGGTCCTGTTGATCGGGAGGGGTGTGGTGTACCGCAAAACAGATGAAACGGACCTCATACGGTCGAAATGGGGGTCCTGTTGATTGGGAGGGGTGTGGCGTACCGCAAAACGGAAGAAACGGACCTCCTACGGTCGAAACGGGGGTCCTGTTGATCGGGAGGGGTGTGGCGTACCGCAAAACGGACAAAACGGACCTCCTACGGTCGAAACAGGGGTCATGTTCATCGGGAGGGGTGTGGCGTACCGCAAAACGGGACTCCACGAGATACTGTTCATCTCCACCTTCGACCTTCTCCAGCCTCCACGGGCTACCGTCGACCTCCTTCCAGCCTCCACGGGCTCCAGTTCATCCAGCCTCCACCGTGCGCTACTCCACTGGCTACTGTTCAACCACCCCTCCACGGGCACCCCTCCACTGTCTACTGTTCATCCAGCCCTCCACACCACGGGGTCCTGTTCAACCACCCCTCCACGGGCACCCCTCCACCGTCTATTGTTCATCCAGCCCTCCACCACACCACGGGGTCCTATTCATCCAGAGGCAACGCCACCGCTCACTGTTCATCCAACCCCCCCCCCCCCCCGCAACACTCACTATTCATCCCAGAGGCAGCATCGATCGGCTTCAGTTAGCAGTAGTAGCGAAGGAATCGCTCGATTGGGTTCAGTTAACAGCCATCGATCGATCGCTCAGGTTCAGTAATGCGTAGCCTGCAGTGCAATCGCTCGGGTTCAGTTAGAGCCCAACGCCTCGCTCGGGTTCAGTTAGAGCCAACACCTCGCACACACGCGCGTACGTGTACGAGAGAAACGCGCATCGCTCGGCCCCCGACCTCCCACCGTAACCGGGAACTCCCCGAAATTTTCCTCGCCCTCGCTTCTACCACGGTTTTTTCCGTCATGGACGGCCCAAAGAATGTCATGCAGCTGCGTCTCCGGCCCGCCCAGGACGAAAAGCCCATTTTCTGTCATGATTTGTTGTCATAGAAGTAGGAGCCCACCACATCTATGATGATACCGGGTTTTGTCACAATTATCGTCATAGAAGTGTCATATGTATGACAGAAAAAATTCGTTCGGCCCAAAATGTCACGGATGTGTCTTTTTTTGTAGTGCACAAGGCAGCGCAGCAGAGGTAGGCCCGGAAGGCCTACTTTAGAGAGGAGCACGAAGGAGCAGCCGCCGCTGGGTTTATAAACCAGTGCGGCTGCCCTTCACTCGGCGAGGTGGGACTAAACTTCATGCACCGCGGCTGGCAGCACACCACCTTTAGTCACGGTTGGTGGCTCCAACATCGACTAAAGGGGGGTCTTTAGTCCTGGATGGAGCCACCAACCGCGACTAAAGGTGGTCGCTTTCCGCCGCTTCGCCTGGCCCAAATTGACCTTTAGTCCTGGTTGGTGGCTCCAACCGGGACTAAAGGTCCCTCCTATATATACAACACTTGAAAAAATTCAGTTTCCCTCTGTTTCATCCTCTCCGTCGACGATGCACCGCCTGCCCTGATCGACGTCGTCGCCGCCCACGCCGTCGCCGCCCCCGACGCACCGCCCACACCGTCCCCCGTCGCCGTCCCCCGACGCGCCGCCCGCGCCCTCGACGCGCGTCGCCCCTCCCTCGAGCTCGCACGCCATCGCCGTCGCCTCCCCCAACGCCCCGCTGTGAGCCCCTGCCGCCATGGCCGCCCTCCCATCGATCGAGCCCGCACACACACACACACGCATATGAACACACACACGCGCGCACACACACACACACATTTTCTTATTTTTTGTTTTTTAGTTTTTTATACTTGTAGTTATAGAAATGTTAGATGAATTAGATTTATAAATGTTAGATGAATGTTTTTTTAGTTTTTATACTTTTATTTATAGAAATGTTAGATGAATTTTAGATATAGAAATGTTAGTTAGATGAATTTTGACATTTTTTCACTAGATGATTAGATGTATATTGAAAAAAGTTCAAATTTTGCATATTTCACGATGCAACATTTGATCCAATGTAACTAGATGCAATAATTTTGACATATGTCAAATTTTGATCATATGTCAAAGTTTGAATTTTGACATATGCAACATTTTATCATATGTCAAAGTTTGATCTAGTGAAATATGATCAAATATGCAACATCTGATCATATGTCAAAGTTTGAATTTTGACATAGATGCAAGAATGGCATAGATGTACATTTGAGAGGAAGTTTGAATTTTGACATCCAATGTAACTAGATTTTTGACATTTGATCCAATGTATAGCAACTACTATTTGCAAAAGTTGCATATTTTAGTGTTGTATTTGCAAAAGTTTGTTATGTATTTGCAATTAATTAGTATATGTATGTATAGTACAATAGATTCTCTTAGTCCTTTAATAAGGGATTTATCAAGAATGCCCCCATTATGGATGTGCACAAGTTGATCCATTTTTCGATCTCATCTACGTACCCTAGCTTCTATATGTCATGTTGTCTTGTGTAGAAGTATTGAAGAAATCCATGGTTTCATCATTAGCCGGAAGTAACAGGCGCATGATGGTATGAAGCTCTCCAAAGTTATTTTGGAATGGAGTTCCTGATAGGATAATTCGCTTTTTGGTACAAAGTTCAGCAAAGGCCTTCCGAATAGCAATATTCGGAAGGCTCTTGCTGAACTTCGTATCAAAAAGCGAATTATCCTATCCGGGACTCCGTTCCAAAACAACTTTGGAGAGCTTCGTACCATCATGCGTCTGTTACTTCCAGCTAATGATGAAGTCATGGTTTTCTTGAATCCTTTGACAGTAGACAACATGACATATAGAAGGGTAGATGAGATCAGGAAAAATATGGACCATTTTCTGCACATCTAGAATGGCGCCATTTTGTTAAATCCCTTAAAGGTTAAGAGAATTCGTTATGATTCTGAATCCTTTTCCTATAGCCAGGGACTAAAGGTTTTCCTCGTATATAAGAAATCACAATCCAATCATTTTAAAAATGTTACATCTGCATAGAATTTGTTCTCGACGCCAACGATGCCTGGCCCGCATCCTCGCCGTCGACTCGTTCGTCACGACGTCTTGCTTCAGAGGAGCCATGTCCGGGATTGGGCTCCACCGGGCTGGCACTAGGAGGTGCTACCTTCAGGGGCACGCCGCTTGGTGAGGAACCCGGCCCCGGGTCCCGTCATCAACCGGAGCTCCTTTGGTGGCGTTCGCGTGGGCCACTTCCGGTGCAGAGGCAACTGATACGTCTCCAACGTATCTATAATTTTTGATTGCTCCATGCTATATTATCTTCTGTTTTGGACATTATTGGGCTTTATTATTCACTTTTCTATTATTTTTGGGACTAACCTATTAACCGAAGGCCCAGCCCAGAATTGCTGTTTTTTGCCTATTTCAGAGTTTCACAGAAAAAGAATATCAAACGGAGTCCAAACAGAATGAAACCTTCGGGAACGTGATTTCCGGAACAAACATGATCCAGAGGACTTGGAACCTACGTCAAGAAATCAAGCAGGAAGCCACGAGGTAGGGGGGCACGCCTACCCCCCTGGGCGCGCCCTCCACCCTCGTGGGCCCCATGTTGCTCCACCGACGTACTCCTTCCTCCTATATATACCTACGTACCCCCAAACGATCAGATACGGAGCCAAAAAACCTAATTCCACCGCCGCAACCTTCTGTACCCACGAGATCCCATCTTGGGGCCTATTCTGGAGCTCCGCCGGAGGGGGCATCAATCACGGAGGGCTTCTACATCAACACCATAGCCTCTCCGATGAAGTGTGAGTAGTTTACCTCAGACTTTCGGGTCCATAGTTATTAGCTAGATGGCTTCTTCTCTCTTTTTGGATCTCAATACAATGTTCTCCCCCTCTCTTGTGGAGATCTATTCGATGTAATCTTCTTTTGCCGTGTGTTTGTTGAGACCGATGAATTGTGGGTTTATGATCAAGTTTATCTATGAACAATATTTGAATCTTCTGAATCCTTTTATGTATGATTGGTTATCTTTGCAAGTCTCTTCGAATTATCGGTTTGGTTTGACCTACTAGATTGATCTTTCTTGCAATGGGAGAAGTGCTTAGCTTTTGGTTCAATCTTGCGGTGTCCTTTCCCAGTGACAGTAGGGGCAGCAAGGCATGTATTGTATTGTTGCCATCGAGGATAACAAGATGTGTTTTTATCATATTGCATGAATTTATCCCTCTACATCATGTCATCTTGCTTAAAGCGTTACTCTGTTCTTATGAACTTAATACTCTAGATGCATGTTGGATAGCGGTCGATGTGTGGAGTAATAGTAGTAGATGCAGGCAGGAGTCGGTCTACTTGTCTCGGACGTGATGCCTATATACATAATCATACCTAGATATTCTCATAACTATGCTCAATTCTGTCAATTGCTCAACAGTAATTTGTTCACCCACCGTAAAATACTTATGCTCTTGAGAGAAGCCACTAGTGAAACCTATGGCCCTCGGGTCTATTTTCCATCATATTAATCTTTCAACACTTAGTTATTTCCGTTGCTTTTATTTTACTTTGCATCTTTATCACAAAATACCAAAAATATTATCTTATCATATCTATCAGATCTCACTCTCGTAAGTGACCGTGTAGGGATTGACAACCCCTTAGCGCGTTGGTTGCGAGGATTTATTTGTTTGTGTAGGTGCGAGGGACTTGCGTGTAGCCTCCTACTGTATTGATACCATGGTTCTCAAAAACTAAGGGAAATACTTACGCTACTTTGCTGCATCACCCTTTCCTCTTCAAGGGAAAACCAACGCAGTGCTCAAGAGGTAGCAAGAAGGATTTCTGGCACCGTTGCCGGGGAGGTCTACGCAAAAATCAACATACCAAGTACCCATCACAAACCCTTATCTCCCGCATTACATTATTTGCCATTTGCCTCTCGTTTTCCTCTCCCCCACTTCACCCTTGTCGTTTTATTCGCCCTCTCTTTTTAGTTCACCTGTTTTTCTTTTGCTTGCCTTGCCGTCATGGCTAGTCCTTTATCTTCTCCGTTGTCTCCCGAAAATGAAGTTCTCAATTTTAAACAAAGGGAGGGAGAAAATCTAAAAGACGCTTGGTATAGAATTTGCAATGCTCAAAATAGATCTACCAGGAAGCAATCTACTTCCGTTCTTCTCCGCAATTTTTATGTAGGTGCTAATCCTCGGTATAGATATATTCTTGATGCCATTACCGGAGGGAATTTCTTGGGTAGCCATACTTTTGACTCTTATAATGCTATGATAGATTTATTTGGCTCACCACCTCTCTTGGTTAATGGAACTATGTTAACTTTGGAGCATGTAATGCAAAGACTTGAAATTATTGAAAATAAAGTTGCTACCATAGAGTTAATTGAAAATTTTGATAAAAAGATCCATAATCAAATTACCCAATACGGATCTAAAGTAGGAGTCACTTTGAAAAATATTAAGGAGAAGGAACCCATAGTTAATGAAAGGATAAATCAGGATTCCACTAGAATCGATAAACTTGAGGGTATCATTACCAAATTGGGAACCGCTTTTTCTTCCGTTAAGAATACTCCAAGTCCTCCAACTAAAATTGCCAAGCTTATGTATGTTCCTAAAAATAAGGGTGAATCCTCTAGTAAGGAAACTGCGGATCTCAAATCTATAAGTATTCATCCCAATCTTTTCGCTATCATTAAGGAACCATTTGCTACAAATGATTTTTTTGGTCTTGTGCCTAAAAGTTTGATAATTAATAAAAATAAAGAAACTCCTAAGGATGATAGATGCCTCATTGAAGATTTGCCTACCAAAGATGGCAATACCTAGATCTATCCTTGCTTTTATGCCTAGCTAGGGGCGTTAAACGATAGCGCTTGTTGGGAGGCAACCCAATTCTATTTTTAGTTTTTTTTCTTTTTGCTTCTGTTTAGGAATAAATATTTGTTCTAGCCTCTGTTTAGATGTGTTTTTATGTTTTAATTAGTGTTTGTGCCAAGTTAAACCTATAGGATCTTCTTGGATGATAGTTATTTGATCTTGCAGAAAATTCCAGAAACTTTCTGTTCACGAAAATAATTGTTAAAAATCACCAGAACATGATAAAATATTGATTCCAATTGCTTCTGATCAATAAACAAATTTTCTAGGTCTTCCTATTTTGGCTTATTTTTTGGAGTTCCATAAGTTTGCGTTAGTTACAGATTACTACAGACTGTTCTGTTTTTGACAGATTCTTTTTTCGTGTGTTGTTTGCTTATTTTGATGAATCTATCGCTAGTAAAAGAGTTTATAAACCATAGAGAAGTTGGAATACAGTAGGTTTAACACCAATATAAATAAATAATGAGTTCATTACAGTACCTTGAAGTGGTCTTTTGTTTTCTTTCGCTAACGGAGCTCACGAGATTTTCTGCTAAGTTTTGTGTTGTGAAGTTTTCAAGTTTTGAGTGAAAGATTTGATGGATTATGGAACAAGGAGTGGCAAGAGCC
This sequence comes from Aegilops tauschii subsp. strangulata, assembly GCF_002575655.3. Classification (NCBI taxonomy): domain Eukaryota; kingdom Viridiplantae; phylum Streptophyta; class Magnoliopsida; order Poales; family Poaceae; genus Aegilops; species Aegilops tauschii. Next base: position 184,987,417 of record NC_053041.3, read on the forward strand.
TAAGCTTGGGGATGTCCATGGAACCCCCAAGATAATCTAAGGACACCAAAAAGCCAAAGCTTGGGGATGCCCCGGAAGGCATCCCCTCTTTCGTCTACTTCCATCGGTAACTTTACTTGGAGCTATATTTTTATTCACCACATGATATGCGTTTTGCTTGGAGCGTCTTGTATGATTTGAGTCTTTGCTTTTTAGTTTACCACAATCATCCTTGCTGTACACACCTTTTGAGAGAGACACACATGATTCAGAAATTATTAGAATACTCTATCTGCTTCACTTACATCTTTTGAGTTATATAGTTTTTGCTCTAGTACTTCACTTATATCTTTTAGAGCACGGTGGTGGATTTGTTTTATAGAAACTATTGATCTCTCATGCTTCACTTAGATTATTTTGAGAGTCTTAAATAGCATGGTAATTTGCTTAAATAATCCTAATATGCTAGGTGTTCAAGAATAGTAAAAACTTTCTTATGAGTGTGTTGAATACTAAGAGAAGTTTGATGCTTCATGATTGTTTTGAGACATGGAGGTAGTGATATCAAAGTTGTGCTAGTTGAGTAGTTGTGAATTTGAGAAATACTTGTGTTGAAGTTTGCAAGTCCCGTAGCATGCACGTATGGTAAACGTTATGTAACAAATTTGAAACATGAGGTGTTCTTTGATTGTCCTCCTTATGAGTGGCGGTCGGGAACGAGCGATGGTATTTTCCTACCAATCTATCCCCCTAGGAGCATGCGCGTAGTGCTTGGTTTTTGATGACTTGTAGATTTTTGCAATAAGCATGTGAGTTCTTTATGACTAATGTTGAGTCCATGGATTATACGCACTCTCACCTTTCCACCATTGCTAGCCTCTTCGGTACCGTGCATTGCCCTTTCTCACATTGAGAGTTGGTGCAAACTTCGCCGGTGCATCTAAACCCCGTGATATGATACGCTCTTTCACACATAAACCTCCTTATATCTTCCTCAAAACAGCCACCATACCTACCTATTATGGCATTTCCATAGCCATTCTGAGATATATTGCCATGCAACTTTCCACCATTCCGTTTATCATGACACGTTCATCATTGTCATATTGCTTTGCATGATCATGTAGTCGACATAGTATTTGTGGCAAAGCCACCATTCATAATTCTTTCATACATGTCACTCTTGGTTCATTGCATATCCCGGTACACCGCCGGAGGCATTCATATAGAGTCATACTTTGTTCTAGTATCGAGTTGTAATCATTGAGTTGTAAATAAATAGAAGTGTGATATCATCATTTTTCTAGAGCATTGTCCCAAGTGAGGAATAAAAAAAGAGAAAGGCCATAAAAAGAGAAGGCCCAAAAAAAGAGAAAAAGAGAGAAGGGACAATGTTACTATCCTTTTACCACACTTGTGCTTCAAAGTAGCACCATGATCTTCATGATAGAGAGTATCTTGTTTTGTCACTTTTAGTGGGAATTTTTCATTATAGAACTTGGCCTGTATATTCCAACAATGGGCCTCCTCAAGTGCCCTAGGTCTTCGTAAGCAAGCAAGTTGGATGCACATCCACTTAGTTTCTTTTGTTGAGCTTTCATATATTTATAGCTCTAGTGCATCCGTTGCATGGTAATCCCTACTCCTTGCATTAACATCAATCGATGGGCATCTCCATAGCTCATTGATTAGCCTCTTTGATGTGAGACTTTCTCCTTTTTTGTCTTCTCCACATAACCCCCATCATCATATTCTATTCCACCCATAGTGCTATATCCATGGCTCACGCTCATGTATTGCGTGAAGGTTGAAAAAGTTTGAGATTACTAAAGTATGAAACAATTGCTTGGCTTGTCATCGGGGTTGTGCATGATGAGAGCATTCTTGTGTGACGAAAATGGAGCATGACTAAACTATATGATTTTGTAGGGATGAACTTTCTTTGGCCATGTTATTTTGAGAGGACATAATTGCTTAGTTAGTATGCTTGGAGTATTATTATTTTTATGTCAATATGAACTTTTATCTTGAATCTTTCGGATCTGAATATTCATACCACAATTAAGAAGAATTACATTGAAATTATGCCAAGTAGCATTCCGCATCAAAAATTCTATTTTTATCATTTACCTACTCGAGGACGAGCAACAGCCGGCCTCGCCGGAGGTGGTACGTCGTCGTGTCAGGGAGGAGGACGAGCACGTCCATCGCTACATGGCTGCGTTGGACGTCAGGTTCTCCAATACCTGGTAGGTTCTTCGGGGATCTCACCCGAGCTATGATCTTGTATGGTTCCTTCTCTTTGGGTGTCCACCGCCCGCGCCTCAGGAACTGCGAGTGAACTATATTATTCGATAGTATTCGATCTGTATTAGCTAGTGATGTATTCAAGATATTTGAGACGATGTATTCGAGATTATATTATTCGATAATATTCGAGACGATGTATTCGAGATTATATTCGATGATGCATATTAATTATCTGGATTATTCGAGATGCATATTATGTACTATGATTCAGTTTTTCCTTATTGATTACATGCATGCATTCTAATTTGAATACTAAATTTTTTTATATTTCTTATGGATTAGTTAAATAAAAGCTTTGGCAGACAATACCGGCAGAGAAGGAGAAGAGGCCTTGTTCAAGATCATACGCTTCCCGAGCCGGCCAGATGAGAATGAAGAAGATGAAGGCTCACAATATCTGAACAATACCGGGGAGGGTGATATGATATTCGATGAAGACGAACGAATAGATGAAGTCCAGAACTATGATGATCTTCAAATAACAAATACTGGCGAGGTATATTTATAGAAGCAGGCTTCTGGTGATCATCACATGTTTTAATTGATTTTGTGTGTGTGTGTGTGTGTGTGTGTGTGTGTGTATATTAATGAATCATTTTTCTTCTTTCAGCCCTCCAGATCGAGTAAATCTTCTACAGACAGCAGGACAGTTCGAGGCCCGGCCAAAAAGTTGAAGGATGGAGTAAAGTACAACATCGATGCCATCCAACCTAATGGCAAACCGCGCGAACCTAAGAAGAATGCGAACAAGTTCATTCGTCAATGCGGAGTTCTTGTGAAGGACCAAATCCCGATCTCCATTCAAGAATGGAAAAAGGCAGCAAAGGAACGTCCAGATCTTACTTTTGTCGACCAAAGAACAAAAGATCGGCTTTGGGAATCTCTCATGTCACATTTCACCCTACCAGATCATTTCACAGATGCAGATGTGGAGAAAGTCAAGAACGCTGCTCTTAGGAAGATGGCGATGGCATTCAACAACCACAAGAAAAGTATATGGGTCAAGTACGTCGAAGGAGGAAAGAAGACTCCAGAATTCAAGGGAACACTGGAGAAGGCAAGAGATCACTAGGACGCTTTCGTGAAATTCAAGGAATCAGAAGTAGCTCAGGAACGGTCGAGAATAAACAAGATCAATGTCGTGAAAAAGCAGTGGCACCATAAGCTGGGGGCAGGTGGCTATGAGGTGGCCCGGCCTAAGTGGGATCTCGCTGAGCAACATATGGTGAGTGCAGGGGTCACTCCAGTTATATTGAGTTGGCCCCCCAGGTCCAGGACTTGGTTCTATGCGCATGGGGGGACGTTGGACCCAAAGACAGGACAGGTTTTGGAGCGGGCAAGCCTTAAAGGAGCCGACCTCAATCTAATTGTTGCAATAGAAGAGGCTCGAACGGGGGTGTTCACGCCCAACAGAGAGAACGAGAGCTTACGCGTGCCCTAAAGAATCCTGAACACCCGGGAAGAACACGAGGCAAAGGCGGTGTTCCGTGGTTTGAGGGGTTTGCCGACTGGAACACCGACTACAGAAGCCGTGTGAGAAATAAGATGCAGGAGGAGGAGAAGAAGAGGAAGATGGAGGAGGAGTAGATGAAGCAGGAAGCAAAACGCCTTCAAGGCCTAGAATCAAGGCACGCCGAGTTGGCACTCGCTTTCCAGCGGCAGCAGCAGCAGATTGACTCACTTAGCCAGGAAAGGGGGTCTCAGCAGCGGCAGCAGCTAGAGGATCCAGCATTGGATAGCACCGTCCCATCCATGCCGAGAAGCAGCGTGGGTTCCGCCCCGGGCGAGAGGCACTGCTGGATAGATACCCTGTGGATGACATCATGGATAACACTAATTGTGAGCTACACTTTAAAATGAAGAACGTATCCATGAAGGTAGCGGACGGCGTTGCTTATACAAGTCCCCCTGAAGCTACCTTCCATTGCAATCCGATTCCAGCTGGCTATGCTCGTGTCACGGTTGATGAAGTGGTGGCACAATATTCGGGGCTAGAGCTTGACATTCCTGTAGGTGACGACGAGCACACACTGGGAGAGGCCATACATCGTATCATTCTATGGAGAAAGGATTGCATCTTCTTTCCAAGGCCACCGACACCGCGTCAACCGGCTCCTCCTCCAAGTCCGCCACCGCGTCAGCAGACTCCCGCTCCTCCAAGTCAGCCACCGCCTCAGCAGAGTCCTGCTCCTCCAAGTCAGGCACCATGTTAGCCGTCTTCGCCGCCTCAGCGGGCTCCGCCGCCTAAGCAACAGCGGAAGAGAGGCGTTGCAGCTATGGCAGCTAGCGGTACAAGTACAGGAGGCAAGAAATGCAGATTTGGTCCAAGCCTCACGCCTCTTTCAAGGTTGCCTTACAACCTAACTGAGGAGGAAAACGAAGCCAAAGTGCAAGCCCAATTGAGGGCCCATTTTGGACCGAAACCGCCACCGCCGCCAAAGGAGAAAGTACCTGAGCATGTCGTTGACCACTTTATTCGTATGGTTCAAGCACCAACTCACAAGCCTAGGGCCTCAGACTATGAGCGCCAAATCAGCAAGTCATATCAAGCACAACAAAAGAAGGAGTCGAGCTCGAGCTCGAGCAAAGCAGCTGCCAAAAAAAGCGGGAAAATTGTTCCCTAGCTGGGAGAACATGAGGTGCAATTGATCCCCCCGCTCATTGTACCAACACATGTGAGTACCGGCGCCGATCAGCTGGTAATAACCGACGATCATAGAAGGATGGCTGAAGAGGCCAGTGTTTCTGTTTATCAACTCCTAGAGATTGAGCCCATGGAAAATTTTAAAGAGGGGGAACTAAAACGAAAATATGCCTGCGGCGAACCTATGGTCAAGCCTGAGGAGATCAAGCGTCTATCAATGAGAATGTATGAATTGCATCAATGGTACATGAGAGAAGTAAAGACTACCGATAAAGAGTCCCTCATGGTGAAAGTCACTGAAGAGCATTACTACCATGGAAAAGATCTGTGGGTTGAGTTTCAAGAAATGTTTCGGTTATTCAATCAAGACGCACTTGACAAATCTATCGTCAGTTGCTATTGTCTGTAAGTGGTTTCTTTCTGTAATTAATTTAATTCTGTAGCTAGTTGTAGTGCTCGTTCATTACCTGTAATTATCCTCACTATATTCTTTTCTGTGGTATTATGCAGAATGAAGATGTATGAAATGAAAAAAGTTGGATGATATGGCATTGGGTTCATTGACCCAAATACCATTAATCAAGAGACATAGTCACGTGATTATGATCGAACATACACGGAGAAAAGCTTGCTAGAGTTCTTGAAGCGACTAAATACCCAACCAGAAATACTACTTCCTTACAACTTCGGGTGAGTGACACTGTCTTGTACTACAAATTATGCTTTTTCTTACTAGATGTTAATATAAAAGGTGTAGTTGATGAGTTATGACATGCCTTAATTATACAAACATCTGTACATGCAGTTTCCACTGGATCTTGTTAATCATTGAAGTTGACAAGGCAAAAGTTCAAGTACTAGACTCACTATATAAAGAAACTACTGGTACTCAATCGTGAAGGGGATGGTTGACAGGTAATTTCAATCATTATCGAACTATATGTCGGCCTCTTTAATTCATCATTTCCTGATATCAACTAATTAATAACTCATTTATTCATTTTCTTTGCCGGCGGGCAGGGCTTGGCAAAAGTTCATCAAAGAGGTTCCAGGCGAATGGCCAGAACAGCTGAAATGGGTGCGACCCAAGGTAATTAAGTAGTACTAGCTAGCTACGTCCGTGCATCTCTTTAATTCTAGTTTCAACACCATTATCATGTTTGATTAATTATTATCCGATTGAATTCTATTCTCGTAAAGGCCCTGAGGCAGGCGCCGGGGACTGATTTATGTGCATACTACGTTTGCGAGAACATTCGCATGATGACGTCCGAAAGGAGCAGAACTGATAGAGAGCAATGGGTACGTTTGCCAGAACACTATTCACAATTTTTACATCATTATCTAATATATATATATATATATATATATATATATATATATAGACACAACTAATAATGCATGCATATTTTTGATCTCTTCTTTAAAGATGAAGGAGATGCGGGATAGGCTCCTACCAGAGAATCGCGTACGAGCAATTCAAGAGGAAATAGCGGGATTTTTGCTTGACCAGGTCATAGATCCCAACGAAGAATATTATTACCCCGTACCTAGCTAGACCTAATGCCTCCACGTAATGCTCTGCAAATTGTAGGAGAATTTGTATATACCAAATTGTATATATACATGTGTATGTGTGAATGGTCGTGCGAGACATTCGATGATATATATATAATATATATATATATATATATATTATATATAGAGAGAGCGGTTCTACGAGAAATTCTATTTATATATATGCATAACATGTATAATATGTAGTATCATAAAATACCAGCAAATGAAAAAGAATTAAATGGAAAACACAAAATTAAATAAAAAATAAATCATAAACCCAAAACCCCTAAACCTTTTAGTCCCGGTTGGTGTAACCAACCTGGACTAAAAGCCCCCTGCCCCCGGCGCGTGCTTGTGCCACGTGGTGGCCCTTTAGTGCCGGTTCGTGCAGGGTCGGCCCATAGATATACGGGGCCTAGGGTCAATACAACAATAAGGGGCCCTTGTTTACTCAAAAGCTCAAAATATTTTCTATTTCAAAAGCAAAGTAATATCCAGTACATAGCATAGCATGATGATCTTAATTTGAATTCTCAAACTGACACTACAATTTATTTATCGAACAAGTGAACTACACCATGATAGTAATGAATTGATGTAGTCCGACAAAAGTTCGTTTTACACAAAAGCTTACATTCCTAAATTTGAATGGCGGCTTCATTTTGTTCTGCAAAACAAAAATTCCTATCAAAACTGGTTGCTACTTAGATCATTTGTGTTACCAGGGGATCTTTAGAAGAACTACTAGCTGTGAAAATTATGTGATCCTTTTACGGATTTTACCTTCATCTATTTGTTTTTTCCTCTTCCTTTTGTTACTACTGGATAATACTTTCTGGAGGAGATGTCACTAAACAAGAACAAGCAGCATAAAATGATTAAAACAGGAACAAAAGCACCTGAAATTTGGATGATGTGGATGTAGGTGGCAGATCAGCAGATACGCAACAGGTTGCAGTCAGCACCAAATAGAACACAACACCATGAACTGAATAATCCCCCCCCTAGTTCACCGGTTCTCCTAATCTGCACTTAGATCCACTGAAGTCTGATGAGAAGAAGATAAGAAGAAGAGATGTGGAGTCGTCGGAGGGCACAGCTATTCATGGGGAGGAACGGGATTATGGGGAGGATGAAAAGAAGAACAGACCGTCTCCAAGTCTCCAACGTCTAGCTGATGGGGAACGAGCAGAACGTTGAGGGAGGAAGGAGAGCTGATTGGGAAGTCGCTTTGCGCCTTTAGTCCCCACTAATGGCCGGCGGCGATCTTGGAATTGGAGACGCACGGGAACGGCGGCGCTGTCGTGGGAGTCTAGGATTTGGGGAAGAGGAGTCGAGAAGCACAGGAACGATTGACAGGCCCTCTTTACTCTCGCTATTTTTCTGGCCTTCCTAGGAAATAATACCTGGGCCTGGGCCCCTGCCTTCCGGGGGCCCAAGGCGGGCGTCCCAATGGCCCCGCCTATGGGCCGGGCCTGGGTTCGTGTTGAACCGGGACTAAAGGGAAAGGGTTGTAGTCCCCACCCTTTAGTGTCGGTTCCAGAACCGGCACTAAAGGATCTTACAAACCGGGACTACAGCCCGGTTCTACACTAGTGACAGTTAGCCATTTCACCCCAAACTGAAAGCGACAGTGTGCTATCATCGAAGAATCGAGTTGTATCCATTAGTAATTTCTTTCTGAATCTTCTCAAAGCAACTACAAAGTTCCCGTTTCATTAACCCCGCGGCAAAATTTTGAGGCCCAGCTGAACCGACGGCCCTTGCACCGACCGGGTTCCATCGTTCAACGCCATTCCTGCAACGGAACTGCTAAATCTCAGTCGACTGAGACTTCGCGAAGTCTCAGTCGACGAGCTAGCCATTGGATGCTTTGGTTGTTCCAAGATTCGTGTTCGGTGCTTTGTCCTATGTTTCGGCCTATATAAGGCGCCGACCAGCCCGTTTTTCTTTTTTTTTTTAGTCGGAGCGTCATCGCGCTTGCCTTTTGTGGGCTGGACAGGTGCTCGGGTGGGCCTTTTTGTTTGTTTGTTCTTTTTTTTACTGTCTTGTTTTTTTGGCCGCAGTAAAGAAATGGAATGGGAAGCGGCGGCCGAGAGCACCCCGTGGCCAGTAATCAGTCCATTTCTTCGTCTATCTCTCTGTTCTTTCTCTGTCAAAAAGCCAAAGATCTCTGCGGTGGAACGAAAGAAATCGCCTTTGCTCTTGAACGGCCAGTGAGAGCCTGGGCGATGTTGCTAGTGGAGTAAGTGTTACCCTCTTTCCTCCAATTTTTTTGTTTATTTGTTGGCGCTCTGCTTCAGATCTGAGGGGATTGGGTTCCATTTTTTGTTTGGATCAAGTCTAGATTAGTAGCTTGAAGCATGGAATCCCTCCCAGATTTAGTCCTTTTTTCGTGTCCTTTTTCTTCAAGCAGTGGTATGTAGTGCGTCCATTTTTGTTTGATTTTTTTCAGATTGCCGAAACCCTTGTGCAATCAGTAGCATGTTGAAATCATTCTCTGGAAACAAGAGGATTAATACTGAACCTATCACTAGGAGTGACATGTTTTTTTTTCAGATTTTGCTGAAACCCTATTAATCAGTAGCTTGTTTTGAAACCATTCTCTGGAAACAAGAGATTATTACTGAACCTATCACTAGGAGTGGGCTTGTATTTTTTTGTTTTTTCAGATTTTTGCTGAAACCTATTAATCAGTAGCATGTTCAAATCTTTCTAAGGAGTCAAAGAGAATGATTACTGAACGTATTTTCTAGCAGTAGCATTTTTTTTGTTTTTCAGATTTTGCTGAACCCTAGAATCAGTACCATGCTCTAATTTTTTCTATGGAATCAAGATAATGATTACTGAACCCATCACTAGCAACGGCATGTTGATTTTTAAATTTTCAGATTTGTACTGAAACCCATTTTTCTGGTGTGGTACTGGTTTTTTACAGTTTTGTGCAGGTGCAAAAGCTCAACAGCACTAGAGCTGACCTGATTGATCTATACATGTGTAGGACCAGAACTAGTACTACGAGTACTACTAATCTTTTTTTTTGCTTTGTAGGTACTTAGAGATTAATTAGGATCTTTGGCCGAGAAGATCTGGAATAGTATTGAGCAAAAGTACTGCCAGTACTGCTATTTTTATGCTATGACTTTTTGAGAGTCATTAAATCAGGGAGACTTCGTTTGCAGGAGAACAAATATTAATTAAGCTAGTTCTTCCATGCTTCTATACAGGAGGAGCATGTGTTTTTAGGGTGCCTAAGTTGACCTTTTGTTAGGATATAACCTCTACTAGTCATTTTTTTTGACAACTTGATCTTGCTGTTGTTTCTGCTGAGTGCCGACACAGCGGGGATATTTGTTGGCACATGCCCCTAGTAGTTTGTCACCACTGCTATATTAGATTAATTAGGGGCAACAATAGTTCTTTTTTGTTGTGTATAAATAATGGCGCTTAGCATCTGGTAAGCAGGATTTGGGTTCACACCACAGTCATAAACATACAGGAATAAATGCTGAAATCTAGATATTTTGCAATCATTCATTTTCTAGTTATGCTTTTCTGAATCCAGTTTTTTACTTTTTCATATTTGTGCTGTTAGTGAGTTACCCATTTAATTATTTTCTTTTTTGCTTCTATTTTATGCGCACAGGAGATGGCTTGTGGAGTTTGTTTGAACCATTGCAACTATGAGAGCGAGGGAAGCGGTTTCAGCATGTATGTATGGGAGCACTTCAAAAACGCAGGGGTAACTCACTAGCTTCTTTTTTTAATATATTTTCTCATTTTTTATCTTTTGTTTCTTTTTATATTAGTCTTTGTCATGACACCACTCCTAACTTTTGTTCTTTGCTTTTTTGTGTTCAACCAAAATAGGTTGTGCCATGCAATGAAAGGGTCCGTTTCAACAACATGATGGGAGCGAAGGTGACGTTTGTGGCAAACCAAATACATAATTCAAATCTGAACTGAAAATCTGAACTATAAGCTTTTTGTAGGGTTTTTAGTTTTTGTAACTCTGAACTGCATTTTTTCAAGTATGGATGTACATGTTTTCCAGTTTTCAGCTTTTTTTTTGTTTTCGGTATACTTCAAGTAAAAATCTGAAATTGTTTTACTTGTTTTTGTTATATTTTTTACTATTTTTTGTTATAATACACATTTTATATTCTTTTTCCTGGAGAGGTTTTTTTAGGAATGATAGTTTGATAGAACACTCATATTTGTCTTACAAGTCAACCCTCGACTCTTAATTGGGGGCTTTTTCGTAGTTTTGTAGTTGCACCCTAGGACCCTGCTCCCAGTTGCATGTCAACTATTGGCACTCAACTAGGCTTTTTTCATAGTTTGTAGGGGGGAGGGGCAGTTGGAAGTCAACCCTTGACTCACAATTGAGGCTTTTTCGTAGGCTTTTGTAGTTGCACCCCAGGCCCCCGACCTAGTTGCATGTCAAGTATCGACATGCTCCTAGGGAGGCTTTTTCATAGGTTTTGTAACTGCCCTAGTTGCAAGTCAACCCTTGACTCACAACTAGGAATTTTTTCATAGGTTTTTGTAGTTGCCCCCAATTTCCAAGTCACCCCTCGACTCGCAACTAGGGGCTTTTTCATACATTTTCTGTAGTAGCCTGAGTTGCAAGTCAACCTTTTGACTCACATCTTGGGAGCTTTTTCCTAGGATTTTGTAGGTGCCCAAGTTGCTAGTCAACGCTTGACTCACAACCCGGGAGCTTTTCCTCGGGATTTTGTAGTTGCACTTGCACCCCTAGGGGCCCGACCCAATGCCAACTCAACCCTCGACCCACAGCTAGGGGCTTTTGTAGGGTTTTGTTGTATTTTCCCAGGGCTTTCTTGTCATAGGGTGAGGGGTGGGGTAGTTGGAAGTCCGAGGGGGAGGGCATTTGCATGTCCAGCAGTAGGCATGCACTTGCAACGGTCACACCCCAACTGCAATTGCATGCCTTCCAACAAGGGATGCAACGAGTTTTTTTGGGGAATTGCATGACCGATACTGGGCATGCAACTACAACTGTGACCACCGACTACAACCGCATTTCGTTAGTTGGCTTGCAACTACAAGTCTCACGCCCAACTGTAATTGCATGTCTGTGTTTTTGTCGTAGGGCGGCGGAGGAGAGAGGGGGTGACGTAGTTGCAAGTGGGGGGGGAGTTGCATGTCCGGTACTAGGCATGCAACTGTCACCCATGACTGCAACCGCATGTCCGATAGTAGCTTGCAACTATAGGTGTCACGCCCAACTATTACTGCATGTCTCCCTACCGAATGCAACTGGCTTTGTGTTTCTGTTGGAGGGGGAAAGAGAGAGGGGAGGTGAGGTAGTTGCAAGTCGAGGGAGGTGGTAATTGCAAGTGCAGTGCTAGGAATGCAACTGCAACAGTCACCCGCAACTGCAATTGCACCACTGCTAATGTTGTTGCAACTAGTCTTTTTGTTTTGTTGGAAAGTGGGAGTTGCATGTGTCATACTAGGCATGCAACTGTAGTCGTCACCCCCGACTACGAACTGCATGCCTTTCAAAGTGGTCGCAACTAGTCCTTTTGTTTTGTTGGAAGGTGGGAGTTGCATGTCTGATACTAGGCATGCAACTGCAATTGTCACCCCCACCCCGCATTTGCATGCCTTCCAACATGTTTGCAACTTCATGTCCGACAGTAGGCTTTCAACGGCAAGTGTTGCCCCCAACTGCATTTGCATGTCTCCCTACCAACCCGAACCGGCCTTGCGTTTTTGTTGGAGGGCGGCGGGGGTGAGGTAGTTGCAAGTCTAGTTCTAGGCATGCAACTGCAAGTGTCACCCCCGATTGCACCTAAAATCTCCCAACATGGTCGCCACTGGTCTATTTGTTTGTGGGAAGGTGGGAGTTGAAGTATGATACTAGGCATGCAATTGCGACTGTCACCACCGGACTGCAACTGCATGCCTTCCAACATGGTTGCAACTGGTCGTTTTGTTTTGTTGGAAGGTGGGAGTTGCATGTCCAATATTAGGCATGCAACTACATGCTTTCCAACATGGTTGCAACTGCATGTTCAACAGTAGGCTTGCAACTGTAGGTGTCACCCCCAACTGCATTTGCATGTCTCCCTACTGACCATAACTAGTCTTGTGTTTCGAGTACTAAGAATGCAACTACAACATTACCTCCGACTGCAACTCTCCCAACATGGTCGCAACTAGTCTTTTTGTATTGTGGGATGGTGGGAGTTGCATGTACGATTCTAGGCATCCAATTGCAATTGCCACCATGGACTGCTACTGCATGCCTTGCAACATGGTTGCAACTGGTCCTTTTTGTTTGTGGGGAGGTGGGAGTTGCATGTAGGCATGCAATAGCAATTGTCAGCCCGACTGCAAATGCATGCCTTCCAACATGGTTGCAATTGCATGTCCGACAGTAGGCTTGCAACTGCAAGTGTCGCCCCAACTGCATTTGCATGTCTCCCTACCGACCACAACTGGCCTTGTGTTTTTGTCGGAGGGCGGCGGTCGGTGAGGTAGTTGCAAGTTGGGGGGGGGGGTAGTTGCATGTCTAGTAATAGGCATGCAACTGCAACTGTTACCCCCGGCCGCAACTCTCCAACGTGATCGCAACTGGTCTTTTTGTTTTGTGGGAAAGTGGGAGTTGCATGTTCGATTCTAGGCATCCAACTGCAATTGTCAACCCCGGACTGCAACTGCATGCCTTCCAATGTGGTCAACTGGCTTTTTTGTTTTGATGGAATGTGTAAGTTGCATCTCTGACACTAGCATGCAACTGCAAGTGTCGCCTCTCGACTGCAATTACATGTCTTCCAACATGGTTGCAACTGGGTTTTGTTGGAGGGGACGACAGTGAGAGGAGGGATAGTTGCATGTCCGACACTAGTTATGCAACTGCAAGTTGCATGCCTTCCAATGTGGTCGCAACTGGCCTTTTTGTTTTGATGGAATGTGTAAGTTGCATCTCTGACACTAGCATGCAACTGCAAGTGACGCCTCTCGACTGCAACTACATGTCTTCCAACATGGTTGCAACTGGGTTTTGTTGGAGGGGACGACGGTGAGAGGAGGGATAGTTGCATGTCCGACACTAGTTATGCAACTGCAAGCATCACCCCCGATTGCAATTGCATGTCTTCCAACATGGCTGCGACTAGGTATTGTTTTGTCAGAGGGGCGGCAGGGAGATGGGGGCAGTTACATGTTTGACGCTAGCCATGTAACTGCAAGCGACGCCCCCAACCACATCTGCATGTTTTCTAACCTGGTTGCAACTCGCCTTTGTTTTGTCGGGAGGAGGGGGCGACGAGGAGAAGGGGGACAGTTGCATGTCCGACATTAGTCATGCAAAAAAGGTGAGACCATTGTTGTACTAACCTAAGCAGCTAGAGGTGAGACTAGCTTTTGATTTCGAGAGGGGACAATCACCGGCAAACAAGGAAGAACACAATCAATGCAATGCACAATATGATGCATGATCATGACATGGCAATATGACGTGATTTGGTCTAATGCAACTAGCAACAGAAAGGTTTGGGTTGATTTGAACTCAAGGTTCGAATTCAAATTCAACTATGAATTCAAATAGTGCATTATCATGTTTTCACCTATACAGCAGGTATAACTTAGTTTGACATGCATGAAAATGATACAGATGGATAGATTGCATTTTTCTGATAATTTTTCATATATAACTTGTTTGATTTGGAGCTACGGTTGAATTTCTATGAATTTTAGAAGTTTATACTATTTTCTGGAATTTCCTGTATTAAAATTAACCCAGAAAATGAGTTATGGCGTCAGCACTACGTCACTGTGACGTCAGTAGGTCAACTGACCCGGTCCAGGTCAAACCTGACCAGTGGGGTCGACACGTCAGTGACACAAATAACTAACAGGGTTAATTAAATCTAACTAATCAAATTAACAGCCATTGGGCCCACTATCAGTGTCAGCAGGGTTAATTAGTCCTAAACTAATCTAGTCAGGGCCGGGGCCCACTTGTCAGTGACCTAGGGGAAGTCAAACCCCTGGTCAAAAGGTCAAACGCGCCGGCGGCGACAGACGCGACGGAGGGGCTCGGGAAACGCCCTCCGGCGACCATCGGGCTCGGCGTTTGGCCCTACGGGCTGCTGGACGTGCACCGCATCCAACGGAGCAGGCGGCTGGGCGAGGGGAGGTCGGGAACTACGGTGGCGACCACTTGGGCGGCGGCCGGAGCTCGGGCAACGGCGGAGAAGGCGCTACAGGGCACGGCAGGGCGAACCCGTGGGTGCTTCAGGTTCACAGGAGCGCGGCGAGCACGCTGGTGATGCTCGGGCGAGCGGCCGAGCTCAGGAGCACGGAGCTCGTTGGCAATGGCGGCGGCGAGCTTCGGTGCTCGTGGGGAATGGTGCTACGGCAACCCAACGGGGACAGGGTTAGGGGGAAATGACCGGGGGCTCACCGCGGTCACGAAGAGCTTCTCGGCAAGCTCGGGGAGGCACGGACGGCGTCGAATCGACGGTGGGGTTGCCGGCGGCCGAAGCTCGAAGACGATGACGATGCGGTCGTTGCAGGGCGTCCGGAGTGGCTTCTTTCGGTGGAGAGGCGTAGCGCGAGGTGTCGGAGCTGCTGGGCATCCTAGCTAGGCGAGGGGGGCTCAGTGGCCACGACAACGGCGAGCGGCGTCGACGAGCTCCGCTCGGGCGGAGAGGAAGAGGGAGCAGAGGAGGGGGAAGAGGTCGGGAGAGAGCAGCGAGTGAGGGAGAGGAGCGAGGGGGTCGAGGGGAGGTGCGTGGCGTTCACAGCCGCGTCGGGAAGCGGCGGAAAGCAGGAGATGGCGCGGGCGCGTGCCGGCGTGCGGCGAACACACGCCTCGCGTCCTTCTGGCGCGAGGTGGGAGGTGACTGGCATCGGCCAGCTGGGCTGGGCCGGCTCCTGGGCCGCACAGGTGAGGCCATCCAAAACCTGACGCATGTAAGCACATGATGTTTATTCAGAGTAAGCTCACGCATTGTTTTTTTGGATCTGCACCTTACTTTCGTTTTGATTTTGTTGTCCCAATATCCTAATTGCAAGTGTACTGCTAGAGATGGGTTCATTAAGTACAGATAGTTCCTCTTTTGATTATTTTTAGGTCGAGAGGTCCCCGGTGAAGCTGGATTTTGCAGAGAGTTCTTTTCACCTGAGTTAACCTGAATGTGTGTTTGTTTGTCATTTTTTTAGTTCTCTGAATCTGTGTAGTAGTTTTTCCAGGAATAGTCTTGTTGAGTTTGTAGCTGAATTAAAGGGATTGTTAGCAGTGGTATTTGGTAGGCAGGCTTTTGTTTAAAGAATGAAAATGGACCAAAATATATCTGCATGGTGCGTATTGCTTCAGTTTAACTTGGCATCAACCTTATGTGCTTCCACAACACTCTTTTTTCAAACGGACACTTGCTAACTACAGTAGCACTAAGTCCTCTTTTTTTCTGCAGTCAACATGGATGTGATGTCATGTGTGCTGACGGGGGCTGTAATTTTTGGTGACTTTTTTCGCTGTGCGTCGATGCATGCTTACATTTTCAAATACTAGCAGCAGATCAGTTGCTTGGGGGAGTGGGGAGGGGTGGACATGATTTGGGAGATGTTTGAGGGGCGATGACATTGTGGGATCCCAGGGGAATGATTATATATTTTTTGTCTTGTTTTTTTTAACTCAAGCAATCACTAAAGTTTGTATATTCGTGAAGTAGAGTCAAGACAATGTGTATGCCTGTTCCAGGTTCAGTTTTTGTTTACTATAATGACAACGATGGTGTCTTTGTTATGCTAGCCAGATTTTTTGTAGGCTTGGCAGTGCCCTGCTTGAGATAACAAACATCAAATCATTTGTAAAAGCTGGCTACCCAGTCCTGGGCTTTGCACGCGTGTGTGTGTTGGGATGAATGTTTTTCATAACAGAGATCACAACTAGTAGCTGCTGGATATATGTTCAGATTGTTTTTTTTCTGTTCAGATTTTTTTAAATGCGCATGTGTTCAATCTCAGAGATAGTGTCGCTAGTGCACCAGGCGGGCATGATATGCTGATTTACAAACTAGTAGTAGAAATTCTCTTCTAGCTAGTGCCACGATTTTAGCTGCTTCTTTGTCATACTTTCTCCTACCCCCTCTATTTTTAACTTGTTTTCAACACTAATGTATCATATACATTTATGAATACAACAGTGCACAGACACTGACATGGATGACGAAGGATGCGACCCTGAGCAAAAGAAATGCAAAAGGCAAAGAGCAGTGTGTTGAAGATATAGAGTCAGAAGAGGGAGGATATCATGTAGAAATCACGTACATGGAAGTGTCGGAGGGCTTGCCTACACTGGTTTGTAACCTCTAAATATATTCATATGTTTTCTAGAGTTTTAGTAGTTGATACAGGACGTTAACTAGGAAAAACATGATCTTTAACTTGTTGTGTTGCCTTGTCTCCATGCTTTTTGCTGTAGTTTTAAAATAGCTAATGCATGAATTTTGTTAACTAGCTACTTGGTGTCTATGTAAGTTGCTAGTTGACTTGCTGAAAAAACATCCATAAGTTCTTGTGATCAACTCCATGAACCATGGACGGCACCGTTCAATTTAGCATACAGTTTCTTGTCTCTATCTGCTGGGCTTTATTTTGTTCCTTTTTGTTTGTCCAATAGCTTTTTTCACATGTGTTGGTAAAAAATATTTTCATAGGCCAGCCCGACCCAATCAGAACAAACAAATTAAGAAAGCCCAGCCAAAACAAACAAACAAACAGGAAAATAAAGAAAAAAAAACCCAGAAGCCAGGTCGGATACAGTCCAGGAGAGGGAGAGCTGGTCAACAGGCCTAATCTGCATGGGTGACATCAGCCGACTGAGACTTCAGTCGACTGATACGTAGACAGACCCTTCCTGCAAACTTCCAACAGTCAAACCCCTCAACGCTCCTCCCTCCCACGTCCCTCCCCCCTTGGACCGAACCGCCGCGCGCCCAGACCACTCTGACCAAGTCATGCATGCACGCACGCTCTCGGCCAATCCCACACCGTCCAAATCCTCACCTCCACCACCATCAACGGCCCCCGTGCCGGCCACGTCTCTTCGGGAAACCGCCCGTCCCCCGCCCCACCCATGTACTCCACCGGCGCCACTTCCTCGTCTGACTCCGACCCTATATAAGATCCTCCTCGGCTTGACAGAGCTCACGAGAGACACCAGCCCAATCACAGCGAATCGCCCGCTCGCTGCACACACTAGAAAGAAGAGCCGGCAGCCAGCGACGCTCGATAGAGCAAGCAAGCCATGGCCGGCCTCCTGCTCTCGGCCGCCGTTGCCTGCGTCCTTCTCGCCGGCGCCGTGTCCGCGTCGTCGTCGTCGTCGCCGCGGGTGTTCACCGTCGGCGGCGACGAGAGGGGCTGGCGGCAGCCGGCGCCCGGCGAGGAGACCTACAACCACTGGGCCACCAAGAACCGCTTCCACGTCGGCGATTTCCTCCGTAAGCATCGACCAAGCACGTACATCGGCGGCCGTGCTTACATTTCCACATGTGATGGGACTAACGTTCGTTCGTACGTGTCGTTGGCTCGCAGATTTCAGGTACGAGAAGAACGACTCGGTGCTGGTGGTGACGCGCGACGACTACAAGCGCTGTGGCGCGGACAGGCCGGTGCTCCGCCTCGAGGGCGGCGAGGCGAGGTTCCGGCTCGAGCGGAGCGGCTTCCTCTACTTCATCAGCGGCGCGCCGGGCCACTGCGACGCCGGCCAGAGGTTCACCGTGCGCGTCATGGCGCAGAGGGACAACGGCCCCGCCTCCCCGACGGAAGCCCCCGCCATGTCTCCCGGCGGGTCCTTCAACTCCACGCCGGGGGCCGGATCAGGATCCACGCGCACGCCGCCCCGCGGAAACGCCGGCGACGGAAAGGCCAGCGGCGCCGCACCCATGCGCGCGCCCTTCGGTGGCTATCACGCCGTTGGCGCTGCTCTGGTAGTGGGTACCGCCGTGCTGGTCTTTGCATGAGATGCTCGTTGCGTTGCATGCATTGTGCGTGTGCAAGCTGTTGGTAGTCTTCCAAGATCGTAGACAGTCTAGAATCATTTGCTTAACTTGTTTGATTTGTTGTGCCCTTTGTGTGGTAGGCTGGTAGCATGTTGTGTTAATTACTAGTTATTATTACATACGTACTAGTTTGGACGTAATTTGTTAACTTCTTGCGAATTGTGAAATTCTTGGTTATTCAAATTAGTTTGTTATTATAACTTGATTATGTACTCCACATGTTTTGGTGCCACCAAGAGAATGCAATGACGAAACTCTTAATTTTCTTTTTGATGGCCTCTGAACAGGAGAAGATTCTAGTGAAGTATAGGGAGTATGTAACTTTTCTGGCTTCTTATAAGCAACGTGTTGTTTTCATTTCTTGAAACAATTGGATTACTGGAGCTGCATTCCGTGACCATACTACGTTTTTCTTGTTGAGAATTCCCTGTCCATACTACGTTTACGTACTCATGAAACCCGCCTTCTTTGGGCCCCTACACATTTCTGCTAGCCGCCTCTTCCTGCCACCGTCTCCGACCCTCCGCCCACCGCCGCTTCGTTTCCCGCCGCATCGCCAATGGCCTCGCGGCTCCGGCTCGGCCAGCCCAGCCCGAACCCCGGACCCGGCCCCAGCCCCGGCGAGGGGAAGAGAGAAGAAGGAGAAGCGAGGAAGCCGGAGCCGCGGCGAGAGGTGACGGACCTGGGCGGCGGGAGCGAGGTGGTGCACATCCCGCGGTTCATGGCGCGGGAGAGGGCGTGGGAGCTGTTCGAACACCTCAACAAGCGCATCCCGTGGACGCGCCCCACCATCCGCGTCTTCGGCCGCTCCGTCGTCCAGGTCGGCGCCCCTCTCAGGCCCCCCTTATTACCCCCATTTCTTGCGCCTCGTTCAGTCACAGTTAGGTCCCTTGCGTTTAACATTGGTTCCTAATCCTTCCCTCCAAAATTGGTAGCCGTGCTGTTATTTTGGGGAGGAGAAAAAAAATCTAAGTTTGGAGAACAATTAACTGGATATTGAAATGGTAGGTTAGATCATCAGTATGGGTCTGCACTTATCCATGGCTTGGGTGGTAAATGTGTGTTGTTTGGGGCAAGCAGTACAACAAATTATGTTTTCTTTCTGGAGTACCTCAGTACAACAGTATGTAAAGCGCACCGATGCTAAATTATGTAGGACGATTAACATATTTGGCATGTTGTTTGATTGCACCTTGTGGTTTGGTACTTCCAAACCATTTAGAGAATGAGCATCACTCTGTCCCTGGCTGTAGACATATGGTAATTCTTGTAAGCTTGACTGACACTGAAACGAAAATTAGACTACGGACAATTGGGATACAAAAGAACAGTCAGGATACATTTTGTCAAACTCTTTCCGCCATATCGAAGTTCTGATAGCCGAAGATAATTGCTGGATGCTCATCTAATTTGCTCGCTGGAGTGCAACATAGCTACCATGTATACAATGTCAGTTAACCATTGATGGTGCCATGGTGATGGTGTCTTGTCTTGGTGCCACCTTAACAAAGTGTCTGATGTGCTCCTCCTACCGCTACCAGTCGTCTAGCCCCATTGGTTCAATAACGGAATTCGCTCTAGTGACAACTGACAAGAAGCGCATTGGTCATATAACCCTCGTGAGGCTTCTAATCTAAGTATCTGATCATTTTTGCTATCCTACAGCCCAGAGATACCTGCTATGTGGCAGATGAAGGGCTAACAGATTTGAGGTACAGCGGCCATCAGCCTCATCCGCATTCTTGGCATGAATTCCCAGTGCTAAAGGATATCTTGAAAGAGGTAAGAGCTGCGCCAAGGTGACTGCTTGCATTGCTACCCTGTAATCAGCAGAAACCAGTTGGAATTGTTCTTATTTAAAAGGTAACATCTGGAGAGTATTCTCAGCGTTCAGCCTTCACAGTAGTCTTCTGACTCGTACACATTGGTTAGGTCCATGAAGCCCTCCCAGGAAGCCACTTTAACAGCCTGCTGCTGAACAGATACAAGGGAGGTTCAGACTACGTGTCGTGGCACGCCGATGACGAACCCCTCTACGGACCTACCCCGGAGATCGCGTCCGTTACATTCGGGTGCGAACGTGAGTTCTTGCTGAGGAAGAAGCCTGCCAATACAAAATCACAAGGTACTCGCCACATCTTGCTACTACTTCCTCCGTAAACTAATATAAGAGTGTTTAGATCACTACTTTAGTAATCTAAACGCTCTTATATTACTCCCTCCGTCCCACAATATAAGAGCGTTTTTGACACTAATGTAGCGTAAAAAACGCTCTTATATTATGGGACGGAGGGAGTAGTTTACAGAGGGAGTAGATGAGAGCTATATCCCGTCCAAAAAAAAACTAGAGAGCTATAGGCTTTGTAGCCCGGAATAAACTGACTCATGCTGATCTTCATCCACCAGCTGCTGGTGAATCTGGGGAAACGGCTCCGAAGCGGCTCAAGGTCAGCGCCCCTCAGCAGCATTCGTTCCTCCTGAAGCATGGCTCGTTGCTCGTGATGAGGGGCTACACCCAGCGGGACTGGCAGCACGCGGTGCCCAAGCGTGCGAGGGCGGCCTCGACGAGGATCAACCTAACTTTCCGGCATGTGTTGCCATGATCACGGCCGGTTCGCTTGGTCTCCCTCCAGTTTTGCACTTGTGCCCATTGCGTGCAGTGTGTAGTGGGTTTCCTGGTGATGCTTTGAACTCTTATCCCCCCTTCCCACCTCATGTAATCTCTATCAAACTTTGTTTTAAAGTAATGGAAATGGGAGCAGCCCGGTTCAAAAAAATGAAGATCACGCAAGTGCACCGGCAAAAATGTGCAACCTGCTACATTGCAAGCGCACCGACAAAAATGTGCAACCTGCTACATTCTTTCTGCGGACCAAATGAGTTTGGCCTACATACATAACAAGATGTCAGGTGGACCATGTGAGAAGATGAAACTCACATCCCCTCATCTGTAGTAGTTATAGAAACTTAGTGACTACAGGTGCAGTATTTTTCTTATAAGAAAGGAAATGTGTTAGAAACTTAATCAAGCATTCTCGAATTTAATAATACCTACAGGTTCAGCAAGCAGAATTACAACATGATCTCTTTAGCACAGTATGAAGTCCACATCCAAACAACTAATGCATCTCGCTACATATTCAAAATCTGTTTCTTCGAATAGGGTCCCAAAGGGAGGACCATCACACTGGTAGCAAAACAATCCCAAGACACTGATTTATTGTTGTACAACATCTCTACATGAGTTTAAAAGACACGGTTGCTATCTCCTGCAAAAGAATGGTAAACAAGATATGTTACACAACATCTGACCCTCGAGGATTCGTACGCCCATTGAACAATGCCATGGCGAAGTCAGCAACAAGTTCTAGCACCTAAATAACGTTACAAAGCAAATCCTTCCTATCCAGCTGGCTCTTCTATACTAACCTGTTGCTATTGCAAAGAACATTTTTCTACATCACAACTGTCAGCTGCGAAGGGTCAAATTAATGAGATATCCACATTCCACAGACGACTGCCTCTGATATCTGCATCCTAGGACGACATATGTCAACTGAGAGAAAGCAAAGCCTATGTCGCTTGCGATGCGCGCTTTTTCCAGACACTCTGCAGATTCAACAGAAAGCAACAGAAGAGAATCAGAAAATTTAAAATATATCAGGGGTCCAGTCCGGGGTTGAAAGGCCGCGCTTACAAGAGTTTCGTCGTCAGATTCCTCCTTGCAGCTCAAACTGTCGCCGTCAGGTTTTTTCTCTTCCAGCTCCATATCTTCTGCAGACTCTTTCTCTGTTTTTCCTGTTTTTTCTTTCTCAGCTGAGCCAACTGCTACTTCTTTATCCTTCTCCCCATCTTTGGTAATAAAACAGTCACAAGCTAAGCTCAACTACGATGATAAAACAGCATGCATATTTACGATAAATGTAAACAAGCACATAAAACGGCTACCTGATTTTACATCTTTGTCGGAATCTGAATGAGCGAGAGAACTGGCTGAATCTGAATCATTAACGCCAGCTTCGCTGGTAGCTTCGATGGACTTGCTACCTCCTGATGTCTTTCTACGCTTGTTTTCCGGAGGCGTTTTTGGTTTTCCTTTCCTCTTTAGAGGTGAGGGCCTAAAGAAGATGGATCGATGAGAAAAATTGCAGCATGATCCTTAAGTCTGAGAGTTAGATATGAACTTACGTCTTCATTGACTTATGTTGGTTAGCTGGAACTTTCGTGCTGCTGGTAGATTTCGTCTCCTGTGCTCTGTAAGGTGTTACACTGGACCAGGTGAGAAAAATTACAGCATGATCCTTAAGTCTGGGAGTCAGATATGGACTTACGTCTTTACTGACTTATGTTGGTTAGCTGGAACTTTCGTGCTGCTGGTAGATTTCATCTCCTGTGCTCTGTAAGGTGTTACATTGGTTCAGGTAGTAAGAAGATGGATCGATGAGAAAAGTTGCAGCACGATCCTTCAGTCTGAGAGTTAGATATGGACTTACGTCTTTATTGACTTATGTTGGTTAGCTGGAACTTTCGTGCTGCTGGTAGATTTCGTCTCTTGTGCTCTGTAAGGTGTTACACTGGATCAGGTGGTAAGCAAAGTAAATTACTTCATCTTGCAAAGCATCAATTGGATGAGATGTGCGATAAGTTCATAACATTTAATCTGACTAGAAACCTTTGCATCTAACATTTCACATTGATAATCGATACTTTGTTAGGGCTAACAAGCAAAATATAGGCAGACAAAGTCATTTCTTAATTCCTAAAGAAGAAATTCTGGCTTACCGTCCTTGATTTGAACCTACATGATCCTTCTTTTGCTGCTGCAAACAATTAGTAGAACTATAATGAGTTGAACATTATCTTTAGGGCTACAGAGACGGTTCCTAGGAAAGAATCGACAATACTCTACCTTCATTGGTGAACCATTACTTTCAATCATTTTCCACTTTTCTTTAGCCATGTTAAGCTGCTCCATATCTCCGTCATCATATAAGACCTACACAGAGAAGCATATTCATATTAAGTATATACCCAGCAGTCACAATATCTTACACGCACAATCAACTATACAACTATTGCATGCTGTGATATTGAGTAGGATATGCAGAAGAACTAAAAGGTTGCTGTCATGGCCTTGTGAGCGTTGAACAGTATGTATCAATATGTCTATAAACAAGGCTAAGCAGAGAGGGGGAAATCTTTGAATTATATGTATAGTGATCTAAAACACTCTTATATTTCTTTACAGAGGGAGTACTCAGCTAATTTCATAGAATAGCCTGCATGATAAAATGCAAACCTTTTTTGTTTTTCATGATGGTACTCATAACAGGGAAAATGGATCAAACAGATACACCATACTGATAGAGATACTAATTAATCCACCGTTTTTTCATCTAAAATAAAAAATAAACTGTCTAATGGAAACTTACTGTATGTAGCTTCTTTGCTGAATCATAAGATTCCACAACACCTGGATAAAATCTGATGACAAAAATAACTTAAAATCAAAGCCCGCCTTCAAAGATTAGATTATAAAAAATGTTCAGAATTACATAAAATAGGAAACTTACTCCTTATCCAAAGGCCACCAAACTTTTATTCTACGTCCTACCAAGTCTTTACTGCTCGAGTCATGCGTTGAACACTGCAGGCATTAATTAATTCTTAGTACACACACTAGAAGGATACTCATACTTGCACTTGCACAAACTTGACTATCGCTAGCATATGCATACTTCCTTCTAGTGACTTTATTCAACAATTCCTGCATAAACCTTGGAGATTACCTTCGCTAAACCAGAAACCAGTCTTGGCTTCTGTCTTTTGAAGGACCCATTTAGACTAGCCAGTTCAGCAGCTCTCATAGTACTGTCCTCATCAGCAGACTTCTGGGGTAAGTTCAATAGGAATTTGCAATTTAGAACCAGAACTTTACCAATAGGTCCCGCAAATACATATTACATACCATAGAACAGAAAGAAATTACCTTTGCACTGCTACGCGAGACTTCAGTATGGGACTTAGCATCCTTTTTCCCTTTGGATACAGGGGTTTTGGTACTGGTAGGTGATGCTACCAAGTCTTTATCATTTGAGTCAGCTCTTCTTTTCTCCTTCAACTTGTTTTCTAAGGAGTCACTGGGTTTTCCTTTGCTGGCAGAATGCACTAAAAGCTCGTCACCGTCTTTACTGCCTTTTCCTGAGTGTGGTCTACTCTTAGAAACTGATCTTTTGCGTTTTGGTGTCGAAAAATCTACTGACTTCTCGTTGCTCTCTTTCATATCCATCTGCGGCTTCTTTGGTTTGCTCTTCACTGACTCCCCCAAATTGTCCTGGTTATCTAAGTTTATTTCTCTTAACAAACCCAAGACATCATCATCTTTTCCAGTATTTACTGGAACAGATGCTGCCTTCTGTTTCCCCCCTGTGTTTTTTGCTCCTCGGGATTTAAGAATTTGGACAATTTTCCCTAGAGGGATCTCATTACCAAATTCATCAGTCTCATCTATGAGCATCTTATCTTCGGGAGATTCAACCTGAAGGACATAAGACCAAAGAGGAGTCAAGGTCCAGCAGACAATTGGAGTGGAATCCTAATATGGACATAGATGTGTGTTGTGTACCTCAGCAACATTTGCTGTCATAAGAGCTTCGAAATGGGACAGTATAGTCTCACATCCCGACCACTTCTGTTCATCATTCTCCTACAAAGTATATCAAGTATTACAATCGGAAGCCTATGTTCAGAAGGCAAAAAACTTGCTATCTTGGTAACCACCGACGAGTTTATGTCCTGGTAACCATTGACAATTCTTAACAAACAGCGTGCTTAATGATTTGTTAGAACACGTACCACAGGGTTTTCATTTTGATCATTCTGAACTGTCGCATAAAGTTGTGCAGGCAATGGAACCGTCTGATTTTCTGATACATTTATCTGGTCCGGACATAACCTCTTTGCAATAAGAATACCAAGATCACATATAGCATGTAGAGTCTGCAAACAACATATCTCGATTTTAGTCAACACCTATAGCAAGCAAACGGGTTACAGTACATGACAACAAATGTGACGAACACGTGCCTACCTTGGTCTTATTTGCATCGACCGCGTCTTTTGAACATTTGATGCTTCTGAATATAGATAATGTTGTCATGAAGCTCTCCTTTTTCATACCAGGTACACTATACTGCAAACCTTCTTCTCCCAGGAGGGTTGAAAGAAGTAGATGCAATGGCCTGGAAGGAGCTCTTCCATAAATATGCATATGCAAGAGTAATTTTAACAAGAAAAGGCAAAAAAAAAAGACCATTCTTTTTAATTATTTTGTATCAAACAGTGTGCATACAGAAAAAAACTAGACTGCCAGGATGCATTACATAATAGCCATAGGGACACTGTTAGAATCAAACCACAATAATTTTTATTACCACGCATTTCCTACAGATCTTCCACAACTTCTACGGATATTTTATGGTTGACTATCAAATTTTCCAAGCATGTAGTTAGAATGTTAAATTTGTTGAGTGAAACATCACATTTTGTGTGCACAAAATAGTCAGGGTGTGCAACAATCAAGCAGCCAAATGATATTACAATTATAGGAAGTGCAAGAAAATGATATCTTAGGAACTTAATGAACAATTATCATGTATCAGTAAATTGACCAAATGCATCAAGCAATGAAAATATGTATTATGGAAACTCACGATAACAAGTTGTAGTACAATAATACTGTAAGAGTTATTATAAAATACCAGTAAATTGGAGCAAATGCTTTGACATCCTCATATTTGTCGATGTTAGGGCATGAAGGATCATGAGCGAGGACATGAACCAGATATGGAATAATATATTCTGGGTAAGCTGTGAGCAAATTCACATCTGCTTGGACAGATAGTTGACGCATCTTAACTTGTTGGCATATTTGTGACACTTCGATCAGGTTGTGCTGGAACTGTGAAATGAAAAGATATACACATTAGAATCAGTGGATGGTGAACTCAATTGATCACTGTGTTTAGAGTATGAACCTCTTCGTACTGTGGTGTATGATAATCGTCTATGCCTATCAAGAAGGCGCAGGCATATTTTGCGTCCAAAGCCCTCTCCTTGATGTATTGATGTACTTTACTGAGAAACAACTTCCTCATCTGAGGGAAATCATCCTACAAATGAACGAAACTATAAATCTCCCAAGAGGATGCTGCAGACAAGCAAACCAAATGAAAGTAACAATGAAGAAATCAGCTAAGCTATATATTCCCAAAACATACCTGTGAAATCCTTAGAGTCAAATAAAACACATCAACAGGCACTTTATGGTCCCATTGTCTTGTTAAGCGGAGAACAGCTTTCGCTGCAGCCAGCCTCAAATGGGCCTTATCACTAGCACTGCGAGTAATGGAGTAATAAGAAATAACCCAAATATAGCACAGAATGTATGCACTAAAATAGAAGGACAAGTCATTCATTGTACCTTGATATCATGTTTGGGGAAATATCACCATATGTAAGAATGCTCTTAAGGATGTCCATTAATTTTTCTATTCCAGGATGCACTTGAGCATCTTTGCAAGGTAGACAGCTCTTCACCAAAGTTTTAATGCCATAAATCTACAGAGAAAAATATCAGAAGAGAATAACAAGTAAAAAAACATTGACGATTAGAGTAAAGCAGACCATGAAAAGCATGATCTCACTCACCTTGAGCAAACAACTATGTGAACTATCACCCCATTCAGATTTGTCAGCGGAAACTTTAGCCGTATCCTGGTGACACTTAAACGTTGCAATGAAAATTTGTAAAAAGGAAGGACAGAAATTTAAAGATAGCAAGCCTTACATCACTGCAGTCAAGAATCTTTTTGGTTATGAAACTTATTATCTCTTCCCCCCTTGTTTCGAAAATTGGCATCGCTATCTGAGCTATACACCCCAAAGATTGCAAGATAGAAGGTAAATGAACTTTCTTCTCCTCCAACAAATCCACAAGCCTCTGCATAGTTACAAATGCTAGGCATAATACATCAAAAATCTCAAAAATGTACAAAAAAGGGAATAGCAGGGGCGAATTCAGACCTTGTAAAGAACAGATAGTGCCATCAGACCATCATCTTTAGTTATAGCGGCTAAAGCATGAACAGAGTATTTAGCCTGCTTCCTTGTGCCCTCTAAACATAGCCGCTCTAACAGAAGAGCAACAGAGCTGAAAATGGAAGGTACAACAACTTAGTTCCATAATCATGGTAAGTAGCTCCATAACTGTTCCAAAAAAGTGTAAAGTAGTGCACAAAATGGAGAACTTTCAAGCAGCTACACCTTGATGAGGCCAGTTGTTCACGAATGTTACCGCCAGCTTTGGACAAAACATGAGCAATACCCTCTTTAAGAACTTCATTATCCTCCTTCAGAAGTTCAATGATATCTTCTTCGAATCCAGATAAAAGTGAAGGGAAGAAACTAGATATTGCCTGCAATTAGTAAATGGCATGGGGTGAGGACTGTCTTTAAGAGTCTCAGGGCACAAAATGCATGCACAAAGGGTTGCAGATATATGAAGAGATGAGGTAGGATGGGCAGTTGGTTAGATCTAGTATGGATCATACATAATACACAAACCGAGAGAAAACGTCTAAATATAAAAGATATTGCAAAGGAAGGTTCTGTGCCCATTGAATCCATCAGTGCAAATTTCATGATACATCCATCTGCCCAAGATCCTTTGCATCATGAAGCATGTTGCACCCCTTGGCATTTTATAGAGTGCCACAACATGTTTGGAACCACAGAAGATAAAAGACAATTATAATATAACACCTATTTTGGATGTAACATTACATGCCTAGTCCTTCATCCTACTTTTAGGCTAGCAGGTGCCCAGCAATTTACATAGCCGTCCTGCGGGTACCTTTAACTAAAAGAGTAAAATCCATCAGATTACAACTACCGAATTGGCCTCACAACTTTACGACTAGAGAAAATCTGCTTAAAGGAAAAATTGTTTACTCCTCTTTTCTAAAATCAACAATAGTTCGTGCTTGAGTAGCAATATAATAGTAAGTCCATGCAAGCAAATATTCATGAAGTTTTTTTTTTACTTCCATGAAGGCAGAAAGAAGACGATCAAAATATTGCATCAATAACAGAATTAGTTCTTCGGCAAAGTATATACCGTCAGAAGATCCATGCATGATGAGATGAGTTTTGTATTCCCAACAGATTTTTGCTCAGAAGCTGCAGACAGGATCTCTTTGACATATTCCTTATTCACAAGTAGATACGAACATCGCATTGATAGTGTGCTGACAAAATCATACAGTTCATGTTTTTCACCAAGTGACTTCAGCAAATCAACCTGTGGATTACAAGTAAAAATTCAAATTGTTTTATAGGATTTTCAGAAAACAAATCAATAAGACCTAGTTCCAATAAGCGATTTTGTCTACTTGGTAGTGAATATAATTACTGGTCAACCTAGAATGAAAATGACTAGATATATAGTACGTACCCGAATAGACCAAGCATTATTGAATGTTGTTGCGCAATCAAGCAAACTTGCGAACATTTTCCAGATATTTTCATCTTTCAGCTGATGAAGCATGGTCAAGTGCTCCTCAGCCTTTACCGCGTCACTGAACAAACGGGACATGCTCCGAAAACATCCCAAGATTCTTTTTTGCAGATCAGCTGCATCTTCCTGCAATACAAGAAGAATAAATAAGGCAAGTATTTACCAAATAGTAGCTCTCTGGTGCTTTCCAATCTCAAGAATCACAAACCTGGCTTGTCTGTCGAAGGGACATGTACTTCAACATTTCTTGTTGTAGTCTGAAGTTGATCAAAATGCAACAAATCAGAATATTCAAAAAAGGAAAGAAAAGAGAAGGGAGAGCAATTATCAAAAATGATTTATGGACACATGGTCAAACCTTTGCTTCTGCAGAAGAATCTGTTCAAGAGCTTTCATCTCAACTTTATCAAAATGTGTGGCAGCAATTACCCAATGTTTCACTCTTTCCTTTGTTGGAAACTCAGGTGGAAATAATGAAGCACATAGGACTGATTCAATTGACTCAGGCCTGCACCAAATAAACAAAACAACAAGGTGACATTATCTTAGGCTCACACTAGAACATCACCGATCACAGAGTGCAATAACGCATAATAACCTAATACAATATGTTTGCATGAACAAAAAAAGGAACTGATGTCCATGAGGGATGCTAGATGTTGACGCTAGCCAGGATGCAAACACATACATCAACAGAAATTTTCCCGATGATTCTGTATGTTCTCAAAATACTCTCATAAGCATTTGTATCCAATGCTTATCTCATGTCAACCGCAAAGAACAAAATACCCAATACCATCAACCAGATCTCAAGAGAAGTAAAAAACTACAAGAGACAGAAAATATTGCACAAGTAATATCTAGAGTGTATCAAGAAAGGATTAGTGAGACATCCCAGACATGCCAAACATACACGGTAAGTCAGTGAGGGAGTATAAAACCAGTAGAACTGCTACATCTAGTCATAAGTTGAATAAAATATACCTTTCTGTTGCATATCCATGAAACATTAACAACAAGCCTCAAAAATATTTTAGTTTAGTGACATTACCTAAAATCTTTGTCGTAAATACATCTCAATATTTTTCCAGGTATCCACTCAAAATTATCAGAATTAGTCGAGCTATCAGAACCCTTCAGGCAATACAGCTTGTAGATATCAGCCAATCGCTCCATGGTGTAGCACTTCACTGGAAGCTGGATTTTAAAATATACACCATACATTTCAGTAAATTATACAGAGTAAAACATGTGGAAAAAATGGAAGACGCTGAAAAGAGCAAAGAAAAGCTAACCGATTTATCACGGACACGCTCGGCTACAAGTTTGATAGTTTCAATTGGCACAGCACCAAATTCATGGCAAGCTACATCACAAACAGCAGCCACAACTTGTTTTCGTACATTTTCTTCGTAATCCAACAGTCTGTCACAAAGTGCCTCTGCCAAGGAGCCAACCATCAAA
This sequence comes from Aegilops tauschii subsp. strangulata, assembly GCF_002575655.3. Classification (NCBI taxonomy): domain Eukaryota; kingdom Viridiplantae; phylum Streptophyta; class Magnoliopsida; order Poales; family Poaceae; genus Aegilops; species Aegilops tauschii. Next base: position 185,017,991 of record NC_053041.3, read on the forward strand.
GAAAGAACAATGAGATGCCCCCTCAAATATGAACTGTTATTAGGGGGACATAGCTACTTACTGATAATCTCAGGAGCTTCCGGACGGGAATGGTTTGAGATTAGACATTTCTTTAAATGCTCAGTCACAGAAAGACGGATTTCTACCACTCTGTCAGTCAATCTCTTCAGGAACTCAATGAAAAGAGACTTAAAAGATTCCAATACAGGGACTCCAGGTAAAGAAAAAAGTTCCCCAAGCAACTCAACTGATTTAGACCGCATTTCTACTTCATCTGCCTATAGAAAAGAGAAAAATAAACATGAATTAGCAAGACAGAACAAACTAAGAAAATTAGTCACAAGATGCATGAAACTTTTGTTTTTATTTGATTTTATAGAAAAATATACTTTCTGTTCCAAAGTTATTACTCCCTCCGATCCATATTAGTTGTCACTGAAATGGATGTATCTAGACATATTTCAATGCTAGATACATCCGTTTGAGCAACAACCAATTTAGATCGGAGGGAGTGTTTTATAATGCAGAGTCACTCTGCATATAGGTAGTTCAGAGTCAAATTGATAATCCAAAAGTATATCGTACCAGTAGTTCCCCAGTTATATAAGGCACCACCACTTTAAGAACCCTTGGGGCACACTGATACACATCAAATATGACCTCGTGGTGATCAATGTGGCCATTTGCAGAACTGTTGGCCCCAGCCAAGGATGATGTAAGAAACTTCTTTATGTATGGTTCGAGTTTTCCTGCAGATTGCTCTATAACACCCCGAGCCAGCTTACGTGCAGATAAAGAAATACCCTAGCAAACAAGAGTTGCAGAACTAATAGTTTACAGAAGGGCGCAAATAATAATCTACTAAATAGCCAAAATGCCATAAAACTTAAATGCACTCACAGTTTTTTTACGGCCTAAAGCTGATAACAGTACATGTAGAAGGCTTTGATGTATAACCTCGCTCTCTTCTATAATAAGGGCCATAATTGTCTGCATTGATTTCACAACATTTGTTTCATGGTTTTCACTGCATCAAACAAGTTTCAACAGTCAAAACACAATGGGTAAACAAAAAGGACCATAGCACACTTAACTTGTTCTGATCGCCCAATATATGTAGCAAGTATAATACTACCCGTACTAGTATAATTAAATTATAGCATGTACACACTACCACCCTGGGTTGCAAGATCTTATGGGCGTCACCTCTAGCCTACCCCAACTTGTTTGGGACTAAAGGCTTTGTTGTTGTTGTACACACTACCACCCAAATTAATATAATTACATTGTAATATGTATAATATGTACACTCCATCAAAAACCAATATGATACGTCAAATGGCAGCAATAATAGTCAACCAGGAAAAAAATGCTGCTTTGTAAATTAAGGCCAACGGAGCCGCATATGGGCCCACTGAATTTCTAAAGATGTAAAGGGAGCCCATTGCCCCATCTAGTCCGCATATCATGGGAACCATCCAACATATGAGTGGCTATATCAAGGCTATTAACATGCCTGAGAGCATAAGGTGAGCGACCACTCTTACTAGCGCTATTTAGAACACTGAGGTCTGAACAGCCGTGTCATGACTTATAAACATTCGTGCTGCTATAATTTTATACCAGAAGTCTATCACACAATTCAAGGCAAGACTCCATACAATCAAATTTTCTGACAAGTCATTTATAAAATTTATTGTCCTTGAGTTATCATTAGTCTTGGTTCATCATCATTAATATTACAAAGAGGACCTCCACACAAATCACACAATGAAAATGTTGTACTCCCTCCGATTCATATTACTTGTCACTCAAACGGATGTATCTAGCACTGAAATGCATCTAGATACATCCGACTGAGCGACAAGTAACATGGATCGGAGGGAGTAATGTATTTCAGCCCACAAATTAGTGTATTCATGCAATGTAAACTTTCAAATAAGTCCATACAATTTCTATCCTCAAAATACTACTCCCTCCGTCCGGAAATACTTGTCTTAGAAATGGATAAAATGGATGTATTTATAACTAAAATAAGTCTAGATACAACCATCTCTAGGACAAGTATTTCCGGACGGAGGGAGTATTAATCTTGGTACCACACAAATCAACAGTGAAAAGTGTGCAAGTGTCTCTCAGCCAGCCTACAAACGAATGTACCCTTATAAACCATCACAAATAACCTTAACAGAAATTAAAACAATTAATTTGCAAAATAGCAGAAGTCATGATCCGGAAAGGACAGAACTAAATTCATTGTAGTGTTCTTCCATGTGAACCTAACAGTGTGAAACAGTGAACCAAAAATCATAGTGGTTACTTCTTACATGCTCATGCAAAGACTGGAAACTAGTCCATCTACGGTGGCATTACATAACACAAGGTATTTACCAGACCTGGCTTAGATGGCATAGCAGAATTACCTGACGATTTCTAAAAAAGTTCGGAACATGTCTGTGATGAGATCATTGCATTCAAGGTCCAACATCACAACACATGCCCGGTATCTTGCAACTGTTTCCAAAATAGCAACTCTCCTGCTAAAGTAATGGCTATTAACATCAGCGAGTCCACCAAATGTACCAACAATCAGACGAAATATGGTCTGCAAGAAAGAAAAAAAGAATACTCAACTACTGAACAAACATTGTAAGCTCAGTCAAAGTAATTTATTCAGCATTTTTTGTGAGCACAGGGTTACCCTTAAAACATCATCACTATATGGAGCTTCAGGTGCAGTTATTCTTGTAATTTCACAGAAGCAGGTTGCCAAGAGAACTTTAACATCTTGATCCTGATGTTTCAGCAATTCTTTTCTGACAACTGCTGTTAGACATGGTTGGATAGCTTCCATCACCGAGGACCCTGGTGACTGTTCTATTCCATGTAGGCATTCCGCAGCTTGCTGCAATACAATTAGCATTAATAGCATTAATAGCACACCCAAAAGTTACATAAGCAGAAAAGGAAGGATTTCAAGCAAACAGGTCATTATATCCAGACACTACTGCAATACTGTCAGTCTGCTCCCTGTGACCCTTTGCTAGGAAAGAAATTAACAAGGCAGAAAATTAATTTCAGAACAATACTGCTCCCTGTGATCCTGTGCTAGGATAGGAAGGACACACAATTAACTTCAAAACAATTGATCTTTTTCTATCATTGATGCCAAGTTACAGATTTCTTATGAAAAGATAAAAGGCCTATTTTTTTAGCTTCAGCTATGAGCCATGGACCAGCAAATTATGTTGTTTAAAACAAAAAAGTTCAAACCTTTGGAAATTCCTACGCCAATTACACAGATGTTATTTACTACCATAGATTTGGGCACAAAAAGTACTCCCTCCGTTCCTAAATATAAGACGTTTTAGCAGTTCAAATTGAACTGATAAAACGTCATATATTTAGGAACAGAGGGAGTAACAAATTAGGACTTACAAAAAACTGTCTGTATTTATATGTCTACTATCAACATTCTAAACCCTGACATAAAGATACCAACACCAGTACATGCAGAGCTCAGAAATTTGAAACTAGAGACAAAATTCGCTGGCCAGTTTTCCTGACAGAAGCACTGATCAGCTCTAAAATAGGGGACAAAAAAGGTAACACAACTACCTATGATGTTAAGACAATATTTTTTATCACATTTGATGCTACTCCCATTAGGCAACAAGGACAGATTTCAGGATTAAAAATGTGCCATTGTTTGTTTGGCTTTGGAAAGCTCTAAAGACAGAGACATTAAATTTGTTCTCAAAATACTGTAAGCAAATGTTTACAAGACAAAAAAAAACATTTTAAGCACAGCATTCAGGGTAACAGGTGCAGACGGAACTAGCATATAAACTTATCGGAGGACAACCAAATAAAAATAAATTACGGGACCAAATATAAACATTTTATAGTAGCACATTTCGATGGTCCAGTAGTATAACAGAAGTAACCGCTTAGTGCGCCAATCAGGCAGAGAAACCTGTTTGGACCACCGAAACCCGGCAAACCCTAATTCACAGACGTTCAGTTACACCCCCTCCCAGCTGAAATGAAAATAAATTCCAGCTGAAACAAGCAAAAATGTGCCGTGCATATCACAAACTAAAGCGGTGGCACAGCGTCCCTAGGAAATCTGACCAAAAAGGTAAGAATTCCCCTCCTCATTACCCAGCCCTAGCTGAAAAATTGCTCCTTTTGGACCCTCCTCCGGTGCTCGGTGCAACATAAACCATCGGAATCCAGCAGCTGAACCCCTGATTCGCAGGCGAAGCCGAGGACCACCGCCTCACATGCTCACGCCTTCCCGCCCTAAACCCTAAAACCTGCCGAATTGGCGCTACGGCCACAGATCCACCCCCTCCGCGACGGAAGCGAAGCTGGCAACCAAAGAGTATGACTGTACGAGGCTCGGGAGTCGGGAGTTGTCACCTCGAGGAGCTTGGCGAGCGCCTCGGCCTCGGCCGGCAGCTCGGAGCCGAGCTTGTCCCCGAGCTCCCTGAGCTGGCCCGCAACGGCAGCCATCCCCCCGCCACCTCGCCCTTGACCCGCAGCGAATTGGCGCGCCGGCGAGCGCCTCGAGGCCGAAGCTGCTCCTGCTCCTCCTCCTCCCTCTGGGTCGAGCCTAGGGCCTAATCTGAGAGGGGACAAGGGTTTCGCGTTGCCTTTTTGGCTCTCGCTGTTTCGAAATTGGTGTGGGAGAGAGGCGGAGAGCTCGTGAGCGAAATGCCCAGTTTGGGGATCGGGTTTGGGTCTCTGCGCTGCGGTATCCTCCTCCTGCTACCACGCTCCCCTCCTACCGTTTAGTAGATGGAAGGAAAACCATGACGCCCCTCGCGTGGACGCGTGTGACTGGGGTGCGGGTCCTGCGCGGCGCATGGCCGGCCTGTCAGCGTGGTGCGTTCCGCCTGCCGACGGTGGAGGGGTGGTTATTCCGGCCTTACGGGTGGTTTTACGACAGGGTTTGTTAGGTTCCGGAGAGTGTGACTGCGACTGTGAGTGAGAGAGCCATGTCTCGGCGCTTAGAACTTTGAGAAAAAAAGGAAATCTTTTTTTTAGACGCCGCTAACTGCCACACGTGTGGGCGTTAAGGGATCTGCCCACACGTTCTGTGTGGTGCCTAGGAGGACCAGCCCACACGCCTGTGTGTGGGCAAAACAACTAGCGCCCACACGTCTCTTTTTTTCTCTCCCGGTCCCTCTTACACGCGTGCGTGTGGGCAAAATAGATAACGCCCACACGCCCGGTACGTCAGGCCTCGTACCTCGTGGTCCCGCACGCCCCACGTGACACTTTATCGCGCGCCCGCAGTTGCCATGGGCCGGACCCTCGTCCATGTTCGTTTAAGTGCAGTTGTCATGTCGCTGAACTACGGTTGCCATATTTGCTCAACTGCAGTTGCCATCTCAGGTCAAAGTTTCAGATTGCCTTTTTTGGACAACTACAGCTGTTGCCATGTGTGGTCTGGTCCACTGCAGTTGCCATGATTTCAAAACTTTAGGAGTTGCCACCTACTAACACTAGGCAGTTGCCATGTAGCGCTACAAAAAAAGGCATGGCAAAAAAAATGTTCGGGTAAAAGAGAGAGTTGTCATGTGCTCACAAGCACGCTAGGGCAGTTGCCATGTAAAAAGAAATAGTTGCCATCTGCTTACGTGCACGCTAGGGCAGTTTGCCATGTACCATGCAAAAATATGGCAACTGACATGTTCGGGGTAAAAAAAGAGAGAGTTGCCATCTTCTTGCAATCACACTAGGGCAGTTGCCATGTACACTGCAAAACGCATGGCAACTGGCAGCTTGGGGTGTGGGAGAGGAGGCGGGCGTGTGGGCGAGATGGCAAACACCCACACACCAGCCCTTGTGCGTGACTGAAAACTGGTGTGTGCGCGAACTGCTAAATGCCCACACACCGGGCCCTCCGTGTGGTAAAACGAATGTGTGGGCGACCTCTCTCACACACCACACACGCCTTGTCCTACGTGGCACACAAAATCAGTCAAAACGTGCCAAGATTCATGCAGATACTGCTGGACGGCGATGGAGGCGTGTGGTTGAGATGGCTAACGCCCACACGTGTGGGCGTTAACATTAACGTTTTCTTATCCTATCAAGACTGCAGCCTGGCATCGAACGATCAGTGTCTAGTTTCTTGGGCGGCATGATTTACCCAAATTCGGGCTCTCTTGCCAACATAATACTCTATGGCCTCCTTTGATTGTATTGATTTGGAGGGAGTACAAGTTACATGGTGATCTACCACGAGAACTTATGTGTATAAGAGTTGTCATCTACGGGTCTAACCCCTCAACTTATATAGATACCGGGGATACCTAGGGTTTACATAGATGGGTTACATCTAAGGGTAATCGTGCCGAAGACGTGTAACACCCCATAAAGCAAGGGGGGTCGAGAGGGGAGGATGAGCGAGAGGGAGACTTGGAGAGGAAGAGGCAGGATGCGATTGCAGAGGAAGGATTGGTTACAGGAGAAAGTTTACACACGCATACCCTCACACGGCCACAGGCGGCCACCCTTTATCGTCACCCACGCGGTCCACTTGGCTGGCCAGCTGGCTGGGCCCACCAGCCAGCTCCAAGGCACACTAACAGCTGGTTAGGTGTGAGATTCCTCCCTCCTTAAGACGCTGCGTCCTCTTCTTCTTCTTCAACGTCGTCGCCGGTGTCGTCCTCCTCCCAGAGCTCTGCGGATGGAAAGCGGTGACGGAGAACTTCGTAATTCTCCCACGTCGTTGGTGCGGAGTCCCCTGCTCCCCATTGGACCTTGATCTACACCACTGGCGCATTTCCCTGCTTCATCATGCGCCGATCCAGGATGCGTGTTGGAGAGAGGCCGGTGGTGGAGAGGTCGGGCACCTTGGGCAGTTCTCCATACACCGGCGTGAAGTCAGGTGTGAATGGCTTCAATTGCGAGACGTGGAAGACGGGGTGGACCTGGCTCTCTGGTGGCAGGTCGAGCTTGTACGCGAGCGAGCCGATCTTCTCGATGATCTTGTAGGGGCCGAAGAACTTGAAGGCAAGCTTGGCGCACGGGCGATTGACCACCGAGCGCTGCGCGTAGGGCTGGAGCTTGAGCAGCACTTGTTCCCCTTCTTGGAAGTGGCGCTCGGTGCGTTTGCGGTCAGTGTTCTTCTTAAACCGGCGTTGCGCGCGCTCCAGCTGGGCGCGTATGTGCGCGGTGTGCGCCGCCCAATCCATCTCCTCGCCGGCGGCTGTCGATGCCGCCCAGGACGCCATTGTGCCCATATTGGCTTCTTTGCCGTAGAGAGCCTTGAAGGGCGTGCCCTGAAGAGAAGCGTGGAACGTCAAGTTGTACCAAAACTCAGCCATGGGCAGCCAGCGACGCCATTTGTGCGGCGAATCGTGCACCGCGCAACGAAGATACATCTCCATGCACTGGTTCACGCGCTCACTTTGGCCGTCCGTCTGGGGGTGGTAGGCCGTCGAGTAGAGCAGCTTGGTACCAGCTCCGGCGAGCAGCTTGCGCTAGAGGTGACTGGTGAAGATCTTGTCACGGTCGGAGACGACGGAGGAGGGAATGCCGTGCAGCTTCACCACGTTGTCCCAGAATGCCCGCGCCACCTGCGTGGCGTTGAATGGATGGCGAAGGGGGATGAAGTGCGCGAATTTGGTGGAGCGGTCGACGACCACCATGATCGTGTCGCAGCCCTCCGAGCGCGGCAAGCCCTAGACAAAGTCCATGGTGAGATCCTCCCAAGGCGCGGCCGGAATTGGCAGCGGGGCCAGGAGCCCAGGCGGCTTGACGTGCTCGTGCTTGGCCTGCTGGCACACCGCGCACTGTTGCACGAATTCGTCGACGTCGCGCTTGAGTCCTCGCCAGTCGAAGTGTTTGCGCACGCGCTGGTAGGTGGCGGTGCTGCCGGAGTGGCCTCCCACGGCGCTGCAGTGCAGCGCGGCGATGAGCTTGGTCGTAGTGTAGAATTTGCCCCGATCCAGAGGCGGCCTTGGCGCCTGATTGTGCCGCGGTAGAGCTCGTAGCCGTGCTCATCGGGGTTGTGCAAGGTGAGTTGATGCAGTAGCTCCTGCGCGTCCGCGTCGGTGGCGTAGGAGTTGATCACCTCTTGCACCCTGGCTAGCTGGCACGCAGAGAGCGCGGCCACCTCGAATTGCTTGCCCACGCGAGAGAGCGCGTCGGCAGCGCCATTGCCCATCCCGCGTCTGTACTAGAAGCAAAACTGGAGTCCCACCAGCTTTGCCATGGCCTTGCGCTGGAGCTCTGTTTCCAGGTGCTGCTCGCCGAGGTTGCAGAGGGACTTGTGGTCCGTGACGATGTCGAAGGGGCCGCGCTGCAAGTACTGGCGCCACTTGTCGACGGCCATCATCACGGCAAGGAACTCTTTTTCGTAGGTGGAGAGCTTCTGGTTGCGCACTCCCAGCGCCTTGCTGAAGTAGGCCACCGGGTGGCCATCTTGTGCCAGCACCGCGCCAACCCCCGTGTCGCAGGCGTCCGTCTCGATCGTGAACGGCCGCTCGAAGTTGGGCAGCGCCATGACCGGTGTGGTGACCATGGCGCGCTTGAGCATGTCGAACGCCGTCTGCGCCTGCTCGATCCAGGAGAAAACCTTCTTGGTGAGCAGCTGCGTGAGCGGCTTGGCGATGATGCCAAAGTGCGGCACGGATTTTCTGTAGTAGCCGGTGAGGCCCAGAAACCCGCGCAGCTCGGTGGCATTCGTCGGCGTTGGCCACTGCTCCATGGTCTGCATCTTCTCCTTGTCCGTGGCCACGCCCTCCTTGGATATCACATGGCCGAGGTAGTCGATGTGGTCGCAGGCGAATGTGCACTTGGATTCTTTGACATAGAGCTGGTGCGCGCGGAGTAGCTCGAAGACGATGCGCAGGTGCTCCAGGTGTTCCTCCATCGTCTCGCTGAAGACCAAGATGTCATCCATGAATATGATGACGAACTTGGGAACATACTTACCGAAGATGGCGTTCATCAGACACTGAAAAGTGGCGGGTGCGTTCGTGAGACCGAACGGCATGACCCGGAACTGGAAATGCCCATGATGTGTCTTGAACGCCGTCTTGGACTCGTCCTCCTCGCGCATCCTCATCTGATGGTAGCCCGCCCGCAGGTCCAGTTTGGAAAACACCGCGGCGCCGGCCAGTTCGTCGAGTAGCTCGTCGATGATGGGCAAGGGAAATTTGTACTTACGGTGGCGTCGTTGAGACGGCGGTAGTCGACGCAGAATTGCCAGGTGCCGTCCTTCTTCTTCACGAGCAACACTGGCGCGGCGTAGGGACTGACGCTGTGCGTGATCACGCCGGAGTCCAGCATCTCCTTGACCTGGCGCTCGATCTCATCCTTCTGGAGCGGCGAGTAGCGGTACGGGCGCGTGTTCGCGGGGACCGCGCCCTCCACCAGCATGACGGCGTGGTCGTACTGGCGATGAGGAGGGAGCCCTTGCGGTGCCCTGAACACATCGGCGAATTCCTCGAGCAGGTCAGACAACGGGGTTTGACTTGGGCATTTGCGAACCAGGCACGCTGTAGGGCCACAGGTGTCCACCATGGCCATGGCCCAGACATCGTTCCCGGCGATCATCTTGCGCAGCTCGTCGGGCCCGACTGCCTTGAGCGTGGTGGCCGGCTTGGTTGGGACGCCGCGAAGTGTGACCTCTTCGCCGTCGTGCTAAAATTTCACCCACTTGTCTTGCCAGTGGCACATCATTGGACTGTGCTGGGCGAGCCAGTCCATTCCCAGAATGCCGTCGTACGCGCCAATCTCCAGCTCGCGCATGGGCGTCATGAAGGTGTGGCCTTGCATCCACCATTTGAGGTCGGGCACCATGCGGTTGCAGGTGAGCTTGTCGCCGTTGGCCACGCGCACCTCTGTCGGCGGCATCTCCTCCGTGGCGAGGCCGAGGCGATCGACGAACGCCTTGTTGACGAAGCTGTGGGTACTGCCCGAGTCGAGCAGCAGGAGCATGACATGGTTTCCCACCAGCATGCGCAACCTGATCATGGTCGCCGAGTCCGTGCCGTCGAGCGCCTGCGACAAGAGGAGGTAGCACTCTGGCGCATCCACGGCCTGGGCAGGAGGTTGCGCGGCCGGGCCCGGGTCGTCGAGCAACTGCAGGGCGTGGATGGTGTCATCGAAGAGCACCTCACCGTGGTCACCCACATTGATGGTGAGCAGCTGCGCGGGTTGGGCACAACAATGCTCTCTGGAGTAGCGATCCCCGCACTTGAAGCAGAGGTTGTTCGCACGCCGAAAATCGCGCAGCTGCCGCTCCCGCGCGTACTCGTCTCCTTGGGCGCGGATCGGTGCGACCGCGGCGCGCTGTGATGCGGCCACTGCGGCTGCTGCAGGAGGTGGTCGACCCGCCAGAGTGATGCGGGGGCGCGCGCGGGTCGTGCCCAGTTCCTCCTCTTGGATGCGGGCGAGCACCGAGGCACGCGTGATGTTGGAGGGTGCCTGGAGGCGCACTGGGGCACGCAGCTCGTCCTTCAGGCCGAGGAGAAACTGCGTGACGAAGAACTTGGTGTTGATCGATGGATCGAGCGCGAGCAGGTGGTACATCTATTCATCGAACGCGGCGTGGTACTCGGCGACAGTGCCTGTTTGGCACAGTTGCAGCAGCTTCTGCATCACCACCTCGAATTCATCGGCGCCGAACTCCTCTAGGATCGCCAAGGTGAAACGCTCCCACGTGATGTAACGCTGCATTTGCCGAAACGCCTGGAGCCAGTGCGCGGCCTGGCCGTCGATGTAGAGCGCCGCGGTGGCGACCCAGTGGTGGGCGGCCACCTTGTAGAGCTCGAAGTAGGCGAGGCAACGGTCCAGCCACAACTATGGCGTCGTGCCGTCGGACTTGGGGAAGTCGTGCTTCGGCGGCTTGTGGTACTCGTTGGTGTGGTAGCCCGTCGATGACGTGGTCGCCGCGGCGACGAATCCGCCCTGTGGCGGCACAGGTAGGAGTGGCGGCCGGTGGTCGCCCAGGCGTGCGTGCGAGGAAGACGACCGCGCTGGATCCGGCACGGGGCGCGGGGACGGTGGAGGAGGAGGAGGCGGAGGAGGTTGCTGCTGCGGGTGGACGGGCTGGTGAAGGTGCGTGGTGACCGAGCCCGTTGGGGAAGCCGACCCTTCCACCGTCTTGCGCATGAGATCGAGGTCCGCTTGGGTCAGATCGATCTGCCGCGAGAGCCCGCGCACCTCCTGCGAGATCTGGGCGTTGAAGGCGGCCTGCAGCTTGATCTGCTTCTCGTGTACCGCCTTCTGGTCGTCGATCTTGGCGAGCAGAGCCTCGAGCATCTTGGTGATGTTGGTGTTCCCTTCGTCCATGGCAGCGAGAACTTGCCGCATCGCCGCCGAGGCCTTGGAAGGAGCCGTCGTCTTGCTCTGAAGGGGATCGAACCCACGACGGATTTTGTGTGGCTTGCCGGAGCAAACTACACCGACGCGGTGGATGTTACCGACCCCCAATCAAGCTCAAGGGAGAAAAATTTCGGCGGATTTTGGCTCTGATTACCAGTTGTAACACCCTAGAGAGCAAGGGGGATCGAGAGGGGAGGATGAGCGAGAGGGAGACTTGGAGAGGAAGAGGCGGGATGCGATTGCAGAGGAAGGATTGGTTACAGGAGAAAGTTTACACACGCATACCCTCACACGGCCACAGGCGGCCACCCTTTATCGTCACCCACGCGGTCCACTTGGCTGGCTAGCTGGCTGGGCCCACCAGCCAGCTCTAAGGCACACTAAAAGCTGGTTAGGTGTGACAAGACGACCTCTAAGTCTTGGAGTACACGTCAAATCTTCGGAAGATATCCACCTTGGCGCTCTTGGGCCCTAAGAACGTGGCCCACCAGTTTGATCATCCTAGGGGTCCTCGGCCCGGCCCATATGGTCAGGAGCCAACGTGGTCAGTACCCCCTAGTCTAGGACAGCATGAGTAGCCCTGAACCAGTCTTTCAGTCGAGGATATTCCTCGATACTTCTGAGTTGTACCTCGTCTTCAACATCCCAGTTGGTTCAATAAATCTTCATCTGTTATGGATGAGTTTCATGCGTCGGGCATCCGAGGAACCCCTTAACATTTCCATGCTTGCGTTCTTCCGAAAGATCCCTAACGTGTCTGAGGAGAGTCGTGGATCTGATGATCATTTCCTGCGCAGGGCTGCCGGAGTACAACGATCTATGGGACCGGCGAGGATCCCTTTGCACTTCAGCTGGGGCAGTCAACGAGCACAAAGAGCAAATCCAACAGTATACGCGCGAGGTTTTCTCAGGTCCGGGCCGCCGTGGAGGCGTAAAACCCTACTCCTATGTTTGGCTGGTTTGACTTGGGGCTCAAGTTACAAGCACAGATTGCCGGAAAAACGTGAGCAAGGTGCAACTACTGTGTAAGCGTGAGCAGGGGTGTCAACCCGTGCCAGGGTATCCATGGGCCTCCTTTTATAGCCGAGAAGGGGTCATCATAGTGGCAACATGGTCATTACATGTATGTGAATAGTGGCCTCGATGCTATTCAACCTAATCCTGCCGGACTAGGACAAGGGCATTTAGTGCACCGTGAGCTGGTGGCCATCCTTTGGCAAAAACCGTCTCTCCTTCTATGCCGTCGACGTGGATGAGCCTATCTTCTTGACACATACACTAGACGGGTGTCGATAAAGTTGATCTGCATCCGACATGCTGACACGCATCCTGTTGACTCCCCTCAGGTCGCCTGCCCACTCGACACCTAATCTTGACAAGCCATCAACTGGTCAATGAGGTGGAGGGGTCGAAGGGCGAGAGGGAGAACTTTCCGGCAAGGAGCTTGTCGAGTCCTGGCTTGACGGTGCAAAGCTTGCCGGCAACTGAAGTTTTGATCTTCAGTACTAACTTAGTACTTCTCGATCACCTGCCTAGAGGTCTTCTTCACGGTCTTGGTGCCCAAGTGTTGATACTTGGGTTGGGCTATCCTCCGGCAAGCCCTTGCCGTCCGAAGGGTTGCAACTACCTGTGCACAAATCTGGGTACTAAATGGCCCCTATTTTAGTACACCGACGGGAACCCCGAGGCCTGGGTCGTAAACGCATGCGGGGCGTCATTGGGCTAGGCCCAAACAATGCACAGGCATGCGTGGCAGAGAATAACTGTTGTAATCTTCTCTTTTACCACGCCCCCGCGATGCGCATTAAATGCAAAATGTGGGAGAGTGATACGTCTCCGTCGTATCTATAATTTTTAATTGTTTCATACCAATATTATACAACTTTACATACTTTTTATTGGACTAACATATTGATCTAGTGCCCAGTGTCAGTTCCTGTTTGTTCCATGTTTTTTGTTTCACAGAATATCCATATCAAACAAAGTCCAAACGCGATAAAAATTTACGGAGAATTATTTTGGAATATATGTCATTTTTGGGAGGTGGAATCAACGCAAACGGAGGCCCCACAGCCTCCATAAGACACAAGGGTGTGGCCTCCCCCCTAGCGTGCGATGGTGCCTTGTGGGCCTCCCCCCTGGCGCGCGGTTGGGGCTCTTCTTCGGGCGTAAGAAAGATAATTTATGGACAAAATCATGTAAAAAATTTAGCCCGATCGGAGTTACGGATCTCCAGGAGTTTAAGAAACGGCGAAGGGGCAGAAAACAGGAACGCGAAACAAAAGAGAACAGAGCAATAGATCCAATCTCGGAGGGGATCTCACCCCTCCGACGCCATGGAGGCCATGGACCAGAGGGGAAACCCTCCTCCCATCTAGGGGGGACGCCAAGGAAGAAAAAGAAGGAGGGGGGCTCTCTCCCCCTCTCTCCCGGTGGCGCCGGAGTGCCGCCGGGGCAAGGATCGTGACGGCGATCTACATCAACAACTTTGCTACCGCCAACACCAACTTTCTCCCCCTCTATGCAGCAGTGTAACCTCTCTATTCTCGCTGTAGTTCTCTACTTAAAGATGGTGCTCAACACTATATATTATTTCCTAATGATGTGTGGTTATCCTATGATGTTTGAGTAGATCTGTTTTATCATATGTGTTGATTGATGATCATGATTGGTTTGAGTTGTATATTTTATTTTGGTGTTGTCCTAAGGTTCCCTCCATGTCACGCAAATGTGAGGGATCCCCGTTGTAGGGTGTTGCAATACGTTCATGATTCGCTTATGGTGGGTGGCGTGAGTGACAGAAGCACAGACCCAAGTAAGGGGGTTGTCGCGTATGGGATAAAGAGGACTTGGTACTTAATGCTATGGTTGGGTTTTACCTTAATGATCTTTGGTAGTTCGGATGCTTGCTAGAGTTCCATCATAAGTGCATATGATCCAAGTACGGAAAGTATGTTAGCTCATTACTCTCCCTCATATAAAATTGCACCAATGATTACCAGTTTAGTTATCGATCACCTGGGGACAAATGACTTTCTTGTGTGACAAAAGCTATCTACTTTTATTATCTTGCAATTTATTCATAGTTTTATTCCCGCAAAGTACTTCTAGTTTCATACTTGTTCTAGATAAAGCAAACATTAAGTGTGCGTAGAGTTGTATCGGTGGTCGATAGAACTTGAGGGAATTTTCACCTTGGAAGAACCTTTGTGGGTGCCCTCCTCGTGGTCGTGGTCGATGACATCTGACTTGGCAATTGAGGATCCCAAGCCACCGCCATAGAACATATCCTTCAGAAATGACAAAATGGGCTCGATGGCATACAAGGATCGCAAATCCTTGACCGCGTGGCGGAGGAGATCAGCGGTAGGGCCGTCGAAGAGATCGATGATGGTTGAACCAGAGGGGTTTGGGTGGACCACTTAACCTGTGACATGGCCCGTGTGAAGCCATCGCTGTCGACGAGCTTGATGTCGTAGCCAGCTTTCCCGAGATATAGTAATACGCTAGCCCGCTGACATGAATCCTTCGGCATGGCAACGTAGTCAACGTCTTCGCCGGCTTCCGCGGCCAGGTGTTGCTCCGGGATCGACAGGTCGGGGTGAACGGCGGCCACCTCGCCAACGTCCTCTGGAGAGGCCATGATAAACCTCTTCTTGGTCGAACGCTTGTCGGGCTCCCCGGGATACGTGGTCGAGCTTAGGCTGCGACATTCTGGAGCAGGGGATGTGGATCTGGCGGGGAGGGACACCGCAGGCCTCATCTAAAAACTCAGGGGAGTGGGGCGACGGTATTGGAATCGCTGCGTAACCTAAACTTAGGCGGCGAGCTAGGGTTCAAGGGGGGAGGGGGCAGGGGTTCAAATGCCTTGGCTATTGCAATTTTACTATAAGGTCGGTGCTGGAGGAGTGTGGGCGACGGTTGAAGTATGGTGGCTACTAAAATTTGGGTAAATAAATTGATGCGGGGTGGGAGTACCCAAGATTGCGCATGGTCCAATAAGAATATGCGTGTACGATAATAAGGAAAAGTGGCAGAACCGCCGATTTTTGCAACGCTCAAGGAGGGTAGTTTGTTTTTAGATTTCTAGCTAGCTGGTCTATCGCACACGGTTCGTC